>NW_027526225.1:82161724-82620884 GCF_048455015.1 Haemaphysalis longicornis | reverse complement strand
CTCGGGCGATGAGGCGCGCCGTAGTGGAGGGCTCCGGATTAATTTCGACCACCGGGGGATCGTTAACGTGCGCCGAAATCTCGACCACACGGGCGATTTCGCTTTTCACCCCCATCAGAAAAGCGGCCGCCGCAGCCGGGAATCGAACCCGCGTCCTCGTGCTCAGCAGCACAACGCCTTAGTCCCCTGAGCCACCGCGGCGGAACCCACATATCTCTCATTCACTTTAACATCCGCAGCCTATCTAAACATTATGATGATCTTGTCAAGTTCTTAGTACTCTCAAGCCACACATTTTCGGTTATCTGCATGTCAAAAACCTGGTTATCGTCAGTGATGACAGGATGTTCTCCTTGCCAAATCACCCCTCTAGATTCCATCACCGGCCGAATGACCGTCATAGCGGTTGAGCTATGTTCGTTTCAAATGCATTATCATACAAACGTCGCAGTGACATATGCTTTAGCACAACTAAATTTGAATCTACTATGGAATAAACCAGACCCCGTTGCCTTTCCGTTTTCCAGGAATACAGTAGCCGACCGTTTTTTCGGACTCCAAAAATTCGGACTTGCAGGATATTCCTGACTATCTCGAGGAACCGCCATACGAGTGATGTATGTGAACAACGAATATTCAGACTTAATAAAGCGAAAAGTTCGATTTTCCCGACAAAAGTTTCCACGACAGAGCCATACTGGCCACGTTGTCCTGAAGTATGGTGCGACTTCAGGACAACGCAATTTGTAATCCTAAGGCACCTGAGTATAGCTTCGGATTGGATGGAAATTGGCTTTAACAAACTTTGATCTTGGAGGCCATAATTTTGCACGTAGTCTTCAGCGGAAGTAATCTTGAAAGCCGAAACGGGTCATACGTGGCCAGTATTTTTTTATACACCACTTTTCTTTTAGGCACCAGGTGACGCTGACTTGTAAGCAACATCATCATCAGGCTTGTCCTGAACCGTTCGCGACTTTTACAGTCCTATTTGAATGAAACAAAGTTCGTTTTTGTCACTCGCGGATTTTTTTGGCTGCTGTTTTATTGGGACTATTTTTCGTTCCCCTCCAGGTCCGAAAATCGGTCGGCTACGCTACTACTATCGTAGCATCTGTCTACCGTTCACCGTCTGCGTGTCCCACTGATTTCGGCAAAGAACTCGAACAAGTCTTATTAAGCAAACTGAACTTTGACAGCGAAACCATCATTATTGTAGGCGACATCAACATCAATGTCGCTGACGCAACAGACGCATCATGTTCAGTGTAATCTAACTGCTTTTTTTCTCATGGATTAGAACCTTTACTACAATCACCCCTCGGTGCGTGCCACATAGCCTCCGCACGCTCATTGTTCACATCTTATCTAACTTCGTACCGCCTCAAGTTTCTGGCATTGTAGACTTTAGTATTACCGGCCAACACACTATTTTTACTTTTTTTTAACATTGTCGCCTAAATAAACCGTAGCCCTAAAGAAGACACTCGTCCTGACTGCAATAAGTTGGCCGCAACCATAGCACGTGTTGACTGGAAGCATATTAGAGTAACACGGCCCGGAAACGGCAATCAACCCATTTTTTTACTAAAATAGTGGACGCAACTTATTTGTGCACGTCAATAAATATCGTCCATAAACGATATCCCGCCCCCAGGAAACCTTTGACACAGAATAGCCTACTTCACAGCATTTGTAACAGAGACCTCCTTCACAAAAAAGACAAAGCTTGCTCATTTAATATTGCTCTTAAAATTCGCTATAAAAAAAACACACGCGAACCCCTCGACGCAACGTTGAAACACACTAAAAAATTACTACCAAAATGAAACTCTTCAAAATGAAACACCCACAAAAACTTGCAACTAATTAAAGAATTTCTTAAACTAAACGTGCAGCCATCCTCGACAACTGATATAATCGGTGGTACGCAAATTGTAAGGAGTCCTATAGCAACTGAGAACTCATTCAATACTCTCTTTTCCAAAGTTAATATATTACAGGATGGTAACGTTTTAGGCCTAGATTGCCCCATGCGTCTTACCTTACTTGATGAGGCTCATAATGTCCTTGTCAATTTAAAAAAAAAAAAAAACACTGGCCCTGGCTGAGACTTAATTCACCCGTTCAAAATAAAGGTTGTTGTTTCCCGTGAGCTGTCTGTTGTCCTTGCTTACAATATATTATTAACAGCTTTACAACCATCTTTAATAACATCTTTACTGTTTTTCAGTCTGGACTTAAACGTGGCAAACTTGTCCCGGTGTTCAAAAAGGGAGAGCGTAATCTTTTAAATAATTATCGCCCTCTAACGATCCTTCCGTTTTTAGTAAAATAATTGAGAAGCTCATCTCGTATCGTCTAATGACGTATTTTGCTTAATTTAACCTTCTAACCAAATGCCAGCTCTGTTTTCGCTTTAACCTTACGGGCGCACATCGATAGCGGCACTTGTCCATAAGAGCAACCTGCCCACAGTATCTGAAAGGAATCGAATCCTACGTCTTAAATTTTTCTATCAAATAGTTACTGGACAATGTGCTGCTGATACCTCCAATACCTCTCACTTTTCAACTGGTTACGATACAAGACGCCGACAGGCACTATCAGTCGCACCACTCAATCCACGCAACAACTGCTTCAAATACTCGTACTTCACAAGGACCATTGTCGATTGGAATTTGGAACAACCACTCTAACAAGGCGGTAACCGAAAAATCAATATCTGCTTTCGAGTCGCACCTGCTCGCACGATGCATCTCTTTCTGTTTTCTGTATATTTTGTGCATGTTTGTGTGTGTGTTTTGCCGCGGACGGCACTCATGAAAATTGCGTTTCTCCAACCCCGCTAAGATCTTGAGCAAAGATCGCCATATTAATTAATAAATAAAAAAAACCTTTTTGGGAGAATTTGCCCTCATATCATTTACCGATTCGGGTAAACGACGAATTGACAAAGGCCACTGGGCTGGAGCTGTATTAATTGATTTTACTAAAGCTTCCGATACCATTAATCTTGCTTTCAAAGCTAGAATCACTTGGAACTGTTGGACATCTTGTCACACTTCTCCGGAGCTAACTATAGCAGACCGGACCCCAGTTGTAGACGTTTCAGATTTAACTTCCCAACCATAACCCATAAATCAAGGCGTTTCACCAGGGCCAATTTTAGGTGCACTTCTCTTGTTATTATACTTAAATGACTTGCCATCATGCCTAAGTAATACCCGTTGTATTTTTTATGAAGATTGCACCACAATATCAAAAGATGAAACTAATCTGGACGTGCTAACTTCAAAGCTGAACCAGGACCTCGACAACATTGCAGCACCGTATCGCAAAAATGCACTACAAATGAACCCCGCCATAACAAAGTATGTAATATTTAACACCACTAACAAGCAGCAGCAACAGCTCAAACAATACATTTCTTTCTCTCGCACTTCCTGTTTTTTCACATTAACACCATCTATTTACAGACAAAGGATCCCGGGCCTTCAAAAATGAAAAAGAGGGCAGCAAGTACTTCGGTGTGCTAAAAAAAAAACTCTTGTTTATGCTTGTCAACTCGCATCGAGCCCGGGGGTTCAATGGGCTAGTGACGGGTAAGCGAAATTGTGCAATTTCATTGTTATTGCAAATGATAGCAATACAAACTTTACGTCATGGTCTTCAATTGAACCGCAAATCCTGCTGATCAAGGTAGCTTTCTTGTTCAAATGATATACGGGCAGCCAGTTCGCAGTGTTTCCCAGTGCCCAGTGTGTCCTAGTGTCCGTCCTAATGAACCAAATATTTTGTGACTGTATACTTGTGATGTCGGAAGTCTTTTTAAATCATAAAAATGTTTTCACAACCTTAAGCTAAAAACTAAAGTTTTGGGCATCAAAGGATGGTTACAACGTTGGTCCCCTCTTAAATTAAGAGGAGGGACAAGTGCTCCCTTTTACGTGCACATATGCACACACTTCCCGTATGTGAACTGCGTCTGCATGCAATGGCACTGAGTAATCCAGACATCCCTGCTTCCAAGCTCCTTCTTGTGCGGAGCTCCTTGGAGTTTTGCCTGCAGTGGAGAGATTTTGGCCTCCTTACCTGGGGGAGGAGTGGGACTGTGGTTCCCACTCCTCAGTTCCCCAAGTGCCCCAAAGCGCGCGAGGTTCTCCCAAAGTACGCACGTGAAGGCAGATTTTTTCTAAAGCCACGCAGATAATACACTCTGCGGTAGAAGGAAAAAATTTCACCATCTTCCCGTAGGGGAACCCTGAGTAGTATGCGAAGCAGCCTTGGGGTCGATTCAAGTTCCCATTAATTTTCAGTTCGATCGCGGCGTTGCGGGAGGAGAATGAGGGGAGCGGAGCGCGCGCGCGTGTCATTTATACCGCGGAGCTACAGTGGCGCCCCCAGCCGAGTATGCAGCGGCTACCGTTGCGCCTCTAACCCTAAGCTGCTTGGCACTATCGTGAGCGGAGCCGCAGGTGTTGCCATTCGTTGCGCAATCCCGGATAGGGGTGGAGCTTTGAAAGAGGAGAGGAGGAATGATGGAGAGGAGAGGAGCGTGGGAGATGAGAGGAGGAATGCCGGAGAGGAGAGGAGATGAGACAAGCAGAGGAGAGTATGGGGAGGAGGATGCGCATGCGCGGTGGGGGTGCGGACACAACGGCGGAGGGAACAGGCGCGACCATAAGCTGCTCCGCATCTAAAACGTGGGAGACCCTTCTGTGGATGCAGCGGGTATTTGTTTAGGCTAGTGGGATGGAACGTAAAGCGGGAGTCCGAAAATTGCGTGAGTGCATGGCATGATTGATTGTGGGGGGTGACATGTAACGAAGGAAGGCAGCATTCCCCCGCAAAATTGTGCACGCGCAAGTACGTCGCAAAATGAGTCCAACGACAGCTCATCTGACCCGTCCCGGGGTGCGCGCACTTATAAGGGTCAAAGCGCTGCGCCACAACGCGCGCAAGTGTGCGGGTTAGACTCCTGGCCGCAAAGGAAATGAAATACAAACTTCCCGCATCTGTGCTCTTTAAGGACGCTCTGTTTGCCTGAGTGTATGCCGCCTCTGCTTGGAAATGAGAAAATAAGCAGGACTTTTTTTTTTTTTTTCTCGGATAGAGTCAGCGCAGTATTTCGTCGATTTTGTTGTCTGTGTAGCGCCAGTTTTCCCGGCTCACCCGCAAAACAAGGGAATCGTGAGCCAACCAGCCCAGATTCGGCCGATTCTTCATGTGGGGTTGTGTAGGTGAACAGGTAGTAGCTATTGTACAACTCCAGCACAAAAGGCTGACGCATGGGTAGTTCGAAAATGCGTTTGGCAATATGTTCTTTTTTCTTCAAGGAGAACTTGGCCTACTGGCTTGCACAATTTGCCAAGTCTAAAATTGCAGCGTGGCGAGTATGGCGACACACGTTTATCTTAGCCATTTAAATCTTATCGAATATCGTTGTTGCTGTTGTTGTTTAATGTATCCGTTTCTTGAATACGCGAATTAATTTATTAACATACAGCACCGTTCTTCTTCCACTCAATGTCATGTATTAGTCGGTATTTTTTTTTATTTACGCCACCATTAGGTCTCCAGCCGTTGTAATCACAAATCGAAATCACAGCAGCGCGTCAAGCTTAACACCTTAACGACACACACAGCCGCGGAAGTATATTAGGGGAAAAGCCCCTTAGGGGCTGGGGCTGTTGGCGTCTCCTGTCGTTGTAGTCGTAATCGTCGTCTTACTTAGTCACAGTACTAAAACACCGGCAAACTCGTTTACGCCTCGCGCGAGAGAGTTTCGTGCTTCGAATACAAGATACTTTTGCAGCAAAGCTGTATACTTGTACCCCCCAACGGTTTCACATCCGTTGGCAAAAACGCCAAGGCGCCAAGGCTACACTTATGCACTGCATGCTTCACCCCTTTTCAGGCTTCACGTTAGTGGAGATGGCCGGGGATTTTTCGATTACTCGGTCCCCTTTGCTTTTACATCTGCGAAATTTTGTTCCTAAGTCCGACGAATTTATGGTTTGCTTTATCCGGCAGAAGCGAGTCTTCCTCCTCAAGTCAGCCTTAAATTAACAACCGCCTGTCATTCGTTGCGCGCACACACCCTTCCTTAATAGCGCCACCTGCCGCGAAGGACGCGGCTACCTATTTCCGCGAGCTAGTGATCGTTTGCGTCAAGGCCGGCGCTACAGCACAGCCACGCCTTTGTTTCGTATCAACACCGGCTTGATAGCAAGGCCCCAAAGTTCCTCAGGCGGCTGGGATACGATCGGCAGCATCACCCAAGCGGTGCTTCCCGGCGGCACTTGATCAGGATTGTGAGAAGCAGAGCAACATTGCGATGCTGTCGCAACGCTTGGTGCAGTAGAAGGCCTTAAGCACACGAGTCAAAGATGATGGCGGCGGCGTTCTCATCATCGGAGATGAGCCGCCAAGGAAAGAGAGAGAGCGAGTCAAGCCGCGGCATCCGTTGCTTGCATTGCGTCATCTGGACGCCCGTGCAAACCCGTGGGTGTGGGCGTGCGAGACGTCGCTTTCCTTGACCTCTCGCCTGACCCCCGGGCATGCTCGTCGGTCCCCTCGGTTCGGCTTCCCCGCAGAATTAGGCGATGGGCCTTGACCAGCGATGCGGGCAGTCATCGCTGCTGGAGGAAACGCGCCACACATTGCTCCGGCCGCCACCTGGGAGCGTCAAGGGCGAGGCCGTCACAAGGATGAAGCCAGGCGGCTGCTCCGGCGTTCACGCCAAAATTCCGGCCTATTCACGGCAGCCGGGTCGTCTTAACCGCCGAGATGTTGGAGCTTGAGCTCTGTCCGCGCAGATCGTTAGCAGAGAATTCCACTCGGCGAAGTGGAGAGGGGAAAAATGACATGCCAAGAAGTGTGAGGGAAGGTGGCGAGGCGGCAAGGAGCCCACAAGCAGGCGTTGGGAGTGCACGCTTTAAGAAAAAAAAAAAAAAACGCTTCGTGTGGTTGGATTCGAAGTTTGGTTCCTCGCGTTACGAAACCGGCGTCTATCCGATTGCGCTATCATTTTCTTTTCTTTATTGCACGGGGGAATACACTCAAACATGACAGTACGAGGGCACTACATAGTCAAGCAAACAAACGAATGCACCAATGTTACGAAAAGCAGAAATACTTCAAAATTCAGGCAAACACACACAAGCGTTCAAAAGAGGGAACCAGTCACGTAGTTGATCGAAAGAATTAGAAGCCCTTTGTACAAGCGCCAGTTTTTCGGAGATATGACTTGGTTGATCTTGGTGGCTCAGCATGCCTATCACATAAGCGACATCGCCACAGACTGTACAAACCAATCAAAACAAACATGTCATAGGGTGGCTCACCAGAATAGCCTAGTGGCGAAAAATGGCATTGAGAAAGGCATGATATACATGTCTTTTCTCAGTGTTCACTGCAAAATGTACCAGAAAAAGACAACATATCTGAATCTTCAAAACAGTGATCAATTGTCTTTGGTCGAGAACGGCGCCGATAATCTGTCGACGAAGCTATAAACAGACCCTGGTCTTTCGTGCGAGTTTTAAAAGGGTGCGTACCAATGTGTAACTTAAAGAAAAAATGTTTTAACACCTAGCCGAACACACATTGTACGCACTCTGTTGAGGACGTCCTGATGATGATGATGGTTCGGTTTTATTGGCGCAAGGACGACTATGGGCAAAGAGCGCCAAAAAAGAAGTTACTGAATTTTGATGAGAACCTAAACACTAAAACATGTGACTAAAAGTAAAGGCGATGCAAAACAAAAGACAGTGGAGATGGATGGTGTATAGGGCCAGGATGATTACACGTGATATGACAAGGGCTGCAGAAAGTTTACCTCAGCTAAAAACTTAAAAACACGTTGACTAGAGAACATTGGTTCGTCGGATAAAAAGTATGATAGGTGCAAAGGAATGTATCGTCTGTATAATTCAGGGAAATGTTTGTGTCGTGTTGTGTCAAGTGCCTTGCATGTGATTAGTATGTGGACTACGTCTTGGTATGGACACTGGAGGCATGGAACACGATAAAAAAGGCATGAGAAAAAGCCCAGAAACCAGGGCATCGGGAATAGACTCGCGCGAAGCATTAAATATGTACTCAATTCTTTGTAAACTTGCACGATTGCACAGGAGTTATCAAATTAGGAGAGAATGTAACAAATCTTGCTTCTCGAACAGTACACCAGACGGGTCAGTGCGTAAAAGGAAAAGATTAAGCCACGGTGTGGTTTCCGCCTGCGAGAAAGAGCGCAGCACGTCACGAACGGCAAACAGAAATCTCGCCAGAAGCTCATTACTGCGTGACCTGAGCCACGAGGAATCATTACTCACATGCATACCTCGGGTGCACCTTTAGCGAGATTGCTATGTTGACTCTTCGCTTGCGTCTTCTGTCGGTACACAGCAAACGGGCGAACGCAGCAGGTCGAAACATTCCGGAATCTTGATTAATGACGCATCCATGTAGCCTCTGGTGAGAAAACAAGCTCTTGTTTTTTTTTTCTATTTTCTTTTCTTTTTTGACGAGTAACTCGCATGTGCGAGCCCTCCTTCCGACTTTGCCATTTCCGCTGCCATCTCCTCGCGTGCGCGACACGAATCGCAGGTGCCAGCTTTAGACACGCACGCCTCGATTCAGAAAGCCTGTCGCGGTGCGAAAATGTACGCCCTATATATGGCCGTACATCATCGCACAGCACGTTGTGTTCGCACGCGCCTATAAGTCCACTATGCGGGCACCGACAGCGTCATTGGTGACAAGCCGGTTGTACGGACAACGTTACAATAAATACTACAACCTGCATGACTGGAAACAGAAGTTTGTGTTTTCATGGCGAAGCTGTTTAGCAAATCGTAATTTTTAATGTCCGCAGTCAAAAAATTCCCCGCATTTCCCCGAGGGGAAGAATGTGAAAGTGCGAATGCACGAGTTGAATTTGCGCGGTTCGGTAATGTTCGCGAAAGAGAGATCACACACACACACACACAACTACAAAGAAAGAAAGATGCATTTATTCACAGACACCTATTTGTGTTGTCGTTGTACTTGATTGCTAGAGCGGATCTCAGCTTTGAAATTTCGTGTCAGTACTCCTTTAAGCGGGTGCATTAGCCCTTCTCACGCCCGATTCCTGGCCAATCCCCCACGTGGGTATGTGCCATGTCAGCGGCCAGGCAGCGCGCGCCCATCTCCCCCCGTTGCCAAGGAAGACGAGGAGATTCCTGGCCAATCCCCCACGTGGGTATGTGATGCGGACATCGCCGGTGGACGCAGGTTCAGGGTCGCTTAAGAAGTGCATCGCACTTAAAATACCGAGAAATTGCCGAGCACGCACACGTGAGCGCTGGCCTCGCAGGGACCACCCGGCAGTTAACAAAGCGAAAAAAAAAATGCCTAGCGCTCGTGTGTGCGTGCCTCGAGACGAACGACTGCAGGTTTGTCAAGCCAAGCGTACCCACTAAGGGACATTGGGCAAGATGAAAATGCCGAGCGCTCGTGTGTGCGTGCCTCGCGGCGACCGCCCGGCATCTCCAGTGCACGTTTGTCAAGAAAAGCATATCCACTTACGGAGATTGGCAAAGATAAAAAAACAATAAAAAAAACTCCCGCGTTCGCCGTAATTGTGGCGACATTTGCTCGGAACGAGAAGTACTCCCGCGTTCGCCGTAATCGTGGCGACATTTGCTCGGAACGAGAAATACTCCCGCGTTCGCCGTAATTGTGGCGACATTTGCTCAGAGCGAGAAATACTCCCGCGTTCGCCGTAATCGTGGCGACATTTGCTCGGAACGAGAAATACTCCCGCGTTCGCCATAATCGCGGCGACATTTGCTCGGAACGAGAAATACTCCCGCGTTCGCCGTAATCGTGGCGACATTTGCTGGGAACGAGAAATACTCCCGCGTTCGCCGTAATCGTGGCGGCATTTGCTCGGAACGAGAAAGACCGTCATAGCGTGTGCTCCTCCAAGTTGATGTCCAATAATTATCACTTCCAAAAAATTAAAGAAGAAGCTCACAGCATGAAAAGGACGAAAAAAAAAAGGGGGGGGGGGTCATGAATTATTCGCCTTATAAACGGAAGCCGCAAGTGAGGCGACACAGCGACCTCCCAGGTCCACTAACGGAGGAGGAAAAGCATTTTCAAGAGGTGGCAAGCGGGCCAAAACTGTTAGGGGCTGCAGGTGACGCTGTTGGCGTCACCTGCAGTCGTCGTTGCCATCGTAATCGTCGTGGTAATCGTCGTTTCATGTAGTCACGGTACTAAAACACCGCGAAACTCGTTTACTCTTCGCGCAAAAACGTAACGCGTACTAAAAAAACACCGGGGCACTCATTTACGCCCCGCGCTGGAGCGCTTCGTCACTCGTAATAAGGAAAGACCGGGGCAGCCGTTTACGCCTCGAGCAAGAGAGCTTCGTGCTTCAAAGACACGATACTTTTATGGCAAAGCTGTATACCTCTACCTCCCAACGGTTTCACCTCCGTTGGGAAAAACGCCAAGGCACCAAGAAAATACTTATACACTACATGTTTCGCCCCTACCCAGGTTTTACGTTAGTGGCGATGGCCCGGGATTTTTTTGTTAAAAGAATCTCTCTAGCAATACATCTCTGCACAATGGCGAAGCTTACTTTACGGGGCTTGCTGTATACGGCACAACGGTGCATGCATTCGCTGAGTTGCTAAATTTTCCAGAATTTTTACAACCGTGACAGCTAGGCAGCAGTGGTCTGCAGCACACACATAGAAGCACCTTTCCCGAGCTAAAAAAAAAAAGGTGTGGATCTGAGCACCCTACAACTACGGGTGGACTTATTTTGTTGATACTGAGGTGCCCTGTACCTTTTTCTTGACCACGGCGGGGGCCCGCGGGATCGGAAAGAATGGTCATATTCACCACATGCTGCAGATTCCCCGAAGCCATGGCCTTGCAGTTTTAGAAAAGCCGTGCGGACAAAGTAGATGTACGTTTGAACACCAAACAGCAGCTACCGATCAAAATATTTCCCAGGAGCAAGCACAGGCATAGCTAATCATGAGACGGACCAGGTACGCCTAGAATTCGTCCGGAGTGAAAACCAGTTTCTTAGGGGAGAATTTGCACAGTAAAGGTTTCAAGGGGTTTCTGGCTTACATCGTCCTTGGTGGTGTCTGCTTGCGCTTCCTAATGAAAGGCTAAAAGAAACGACCACCACGCTCCTTTTTTTTTTTTTTTTTGTCTTTGGTGCTTCACTGAACCTTCTGGAAAGTTTCTCATCTCCAATGTTAGCGGGAGAATGAACAAACTCGAATGGAGCAATGGGACTGAGGAAGAGCAAGGAACGAAGTGGGAGCGGGGGGGAGCAAGTGTCCCTTTTTAGCCCTCCTGCCGACGCCCATGGCATCACAAAACTCTGTTCAGTCCTGTGCTCCGCAGAAACACCGGAAGCGCTTTCACTGCCCGTGCATCCCGACTTTATAGGTCCCGACTAGCGTCACTAAATAAACGCTTTTAGAGTATCGGCACTCTTTTCTGTCATTGTTATGCACCGCCAGAATTTTCATTGGTCGGTCCGCACCACGTTATATTTGTTTACGTATGGGCGCAGCCATTTTTTTCTGAGCGCCTCTCCTCTCGCTCTCTCTGCTGCGCGGCCGCTAGAGCGGCCGGTCACACTCTGCTCGTCACAACCAGCGGTGGTTTCATTGGGAGAGATGGCAACACTGCAAGCCAGAAACAAAATGGTCCCCAGACGCTTCCGGGTGCACCAAGTGGCGGTACTCTTAAGCGTAGCTTATTTAGTGACGCTAGTCCCGACCAAAGACCGAAAACAGCCCTCGGCCCAAGTGCTGCATCAAGCGGCCTGCGCAGATGACCAGTGTCAGTCTGGGCACCATGCACCACTCTGCGCGCACACACATGACATGCACAATGCCTTCTCTTGAGCCAAAAACTTCTCCACTGCTGATTCGTGAGTGAGTCTCGTTCGTCGTTTTCCTTTTCTAGTCTTCACTGTTTACGAGACCGCAGGGCATTTGGAACTCCGTATTGAGAGGCTACGAATGTTTATGGTGCCTCCATGGAACTAGTATGGAACACAAACGCCACGTAGAAGTAAAGTATAGCCAGAGGAAGCCATCATGATTTCAGGTTCAAAGCAAGTAAGCAGACGTAAGTTCCCAGAGGAATTTGTTTCTCATCTTGGCACTTTTTCGTTCAGATTTAAAGCACCTCCAGAGTCGCCGTATGCGTGCAGTCGACGTATAGTAGATGGATAAATTACCTTCCTGTCGCCGCCCGTAACTGAGCTTGATTAACACCCCTACGACCCCCCCCCTCCCCCTTCCCCCATTTTTTTGCTGTTAAATGATGGTGCGCGAGCTCTTAGTTTTGGGTCTTATCCGCTGCTAACATAGGGTGATTTCTTTCGCCTAATTGTTCTCGCCAGGGATTTAAACACAAACCCACAACACTCCGCCAGAAGGATTTCGACACCTCTAAAGATTGCACAACCACGAGCACGCCCCCCCCCCCCCCCCCCCCCACTCCAAAGATTTATACACCCCCAACATCCAACACCCTCCCTCTACCCCCACCAGGAGAATTTGGACATCCCCCCAAAATCGCGATTCTGGATACACCCGGCCCTGGTTCGCGCGACGCTTTCGCAGCCAAAAGGAAACCACGGTCGCACGAAGTCAGCTAAATGCATGCCTTTCAGGTTACTCCACGGTCCACAGCGCGACTGCACCTTCCACGCCCTACGGTCCATCCGCACCGAACGCGCTCCCCACGGCTGCGAGGAGTGTGGGCAGATCTAGAGCCAAGCGTTGCTTATTTAGTGGCTCTAGGCAGATCATAGCGCGCGATCGGTGAGCTGCCCATGTCTAGCATCCCTGCACGCATGTACAGCGGGACGAGTTGACGAAAGGGCACGGGGCCCCGCTCAGCCCCGCCAATCTTCGTTTTCCTCAAACAGGGAGAGGAGCAGCTCCTCCGCTTCTATAAATAACTCGGCGTCGTAATGCGGGCGGCATTCTCCAGAAAACGCAATTACGTATGCGGCAACGACGGGCACGAGAGCACGCAAACTTGGGCACGCGCGCGCGCCGCAAGGAATGCGGCCGGTTCCAGCTCACCCCACAGTTTGTACACCAGCTTTTTACCCGGTGATTTAACGGGATAAATGCGTGTGGTTGAAAAAAGGTGCCTGTTGGGTGATTTCGAACGGGGCGAGCGCACGCGTCGAGATGCAATCAGCTGATGAGGCCGACCCGTGTGCTTTGCTCTAGGCAGTGACACGCGACTGGGAAGGAAGGGTCTAGACGGTCGTGAAGCTCCTTTCGCGCTCTTCAGCACGCCCGAAAGAGGGCCTGTGAAACGGGCTCCGCTGTGTCCGCGTAAACAAATACGGGCCCGGCGCGTATTTGTTTTGGGCTCAATTTTACCTCAGGACGACGAAAGCAGGTCTTGGACAACGAGGAGAGAGCATCGGTGAGCCGACTCACCTCGGGTACCAGAAAAAAAAGATAAGAAAAGAAAGACTGGGGGGGGGGGGGGGGGGGGGGGTGTTACGCGCGGCATCAAAGGGGGCATTAAAACAGAATTCAGGTTTTGTTCATTATAAAAACCATGAAAACAACATACAGGTGTGGTTGATTATAAAGAGACCGCAACAACAAAATAAGGCGTTGGTTCATAATAAAGGGAGAATGAAAACAAAATGCAGGTTTGGATCATTATAAATGAACCATGAAAGCAAAATACAGGTTTAGTTTATTATAAAGGGACCATCAAAACAAAATACAAAGGCACCATAAACACAAAATACAGGTTTGGTTCATTACAAAGGAACCATGAAACATAACACAGGTTTGATTATTAAGAACACTGCTTTGCTCAACTTTTTTTTTTCAACTTTATTAATAGCTTTGTTTCTTGCATTTCGTCGTGTGTCACTTTTTATTCAACTTTTGTTTTCTCTATATTTGTTGGCACGGTGCACGATTCGCCAAAAGCAATGCGCTACAGCGCAGCTTGAGAAGGTATGTGCTGTGGATTCCGGTTGACCGCAGTTGGGACAGGACGTGTTCTCTGATAAACCCCAGAGAAATAATCTGTCTTTTGTAGGAAGAATTCACCAAAGTTTTTGTTGCCACTGGATGCTTTTGCCGTTCTCGGGCAGCCTGCCTGATGTCAGACGTAACCAGGGAAAAACTGCTGGATCCACACGCCTGCCCGACCTCGCAGTAACTATTTTTTCCCACAGCCTCGCCGGTTGTTCATTAAGAAAATCGAGATCAGCATCCAGTGCACGAATTTCCTTAGCTAAAGTAATGACGGCCTTGAAGAGTTTCGACTGGATAGCCTGTCGAAACCTGTCTGGAAGGGACGAGAAAGTAGAGGATAAAAGGCATGCCCTAAGCTTCTACGTCACTGAGAAGTGAAGAAACGACTCTAAGGGCCAATAACTGGCTCATGAGGTCGATTCAAGGAAGACCATAACCCCCAGAGCGGCGTGTGAGGCGCAGGGCATCTCTCGCTAAACGCTCAATGCTTCCGTCCCCAAAAAAAGAAAAAAAGAAAACAATGTCACGGGACACTTTGTGCGCAACAGGATTGGGAGGCAGCATAATCCCGCAGACAAAGAAAAATTGGCTCCAGTCTACACTGTGAAGATGGTTGGAAAGCAAAGTTTTAAACGACACCCACAACAATTGATCAAGCGACGCCACTTGAATTCACACACGTGGCTCTACAAAGAGTGAAACCAGAGATTCTGCCAGCCGTTACCTGGATTTCGCGGGGGCGGCATCCCGAACGCAGCAGCAGCGTCGGCCACGGCCGGGCTAGAGCGGCGGACGCCGCCGCTCTAGCTCGGCCACGCGTCGGCAGAAAGAAAACAGAGAAGAGCGTCTTTCGAAGGGTGAGACAGCGTAACCTAGCCATCCTGATGTGCTAGCTTGGGGCTACACCACCGCGCGACGCAAGCGCAGCCACCGAAACCATTCGGCATGTGAGCTTGGAGATTCCCATTTATACCGATTTAAACTAGTTAGTTTAGTAAGTTTGAGAATGGCGAAAAAGCTGGGGGAACTTTTATAATCGCTATTTAGCAGATCAAGTTGCTTCTTTCGCATTTTGTAATACCTCTTAAAACACAACCAAATTGGTATTCACTTAATTTAGAAAACGGACTCCCATTCGTGGCAAGCCGTGCGCAAAAGGTAGCGTTTCTCTAGCGGCCAGATGCCTGTAAGTGGTCTCTACATTTTGTTTTCCCGCCCCGCAAACCAATCCTTAACGTTTGTTTGCCGTACTACCGCACTTCATTCCGTCGGGTCCAGGTTACCCAGGAAGTGCTGTCGAAAAAGTTAATAAAGACGTACGAAGAAAGCGCGCAATGGACGCGAAGCAGCGCCAAAACAAGCCCAAAACAACTGTCGCTAAAGCAGACGACAAAGCTGTCCCGCCAACGATCCCGCCGGTGCGAGCAGTCGCCTGCGTGCGGGGAACGCTGGGTAATAGCGCCCTATCGCCGCGCTATCCACACTGTACTCCGTGAGGGAAGAGCGCCCTACCCGTCTCCAGCCGTGTTGGGAGTTTTTTGTCCCGCACACCACAAAAGAACCGTTGGCCGGTAAAGGTAGAAAGCTTTGCTTTAAAAGAATTTAGCAAGAAAAACACATTTAATCAGACACGGCTTCTCCGAAAAAGAGAAGTTGAACGACCTTGCCCGAGCAACCTTCTTTTGAATATCATCAACTAGCTCGGGCCACACGTCTTGTGGAACACCATCTTCGTAGAATTTGACGCCGAGAATATTCATGTCCCGAACTATTTTTAATGATTTGGGGCGAGCGTTGCGTTTCCCAGAGGGAGGACAGCACTTTTTTGTGACATTTAACTCGGCACCTGAAAAGCGGGCATAAGACTCGAAATCACCTATAACACAGCCGTGAGGCTATCTGTGTCCCGGATAAAAATAGTGACGTCATCTGCGTACACAGCCACTTCAGCAGAGCCTTGTCCGGGAAAGGGGAAACCTATAATTTTGGGGTTGTCGACGAGTTTTCTGATGAAGGGGTCTAGACATAAGACAAAAACAAGCGGCTACAAGGGGCATCCTTATCGGACGCCTCCATGAATTGCAGTTGCACCCTGTACCACACCATTAATGACCAGCTCACTGGATGAATTATCATACAACTCCCTCGATCCTGCCATCCGGCCAAAAGTTCACGGATTTCTTGAAGGAGACGTGTATATAGGCAAATCAGATCCAACTACTAAATCTGGTACCCCACCTCATACTGGTCAGCACTGTTGGGAAAAAAGAAAATATGCATATTTGAGGCAGAATATCAATACATTAACGGCACTGGGCAGTGTTCTTTTAATTGAAAACAGATATGGGATTTATATTTGCGATGGTAAATAAAAAGTTTACGTTGAAAGCCATAGTTTGACCCCAAAAAACAAAAAAATCTCCCTCCGGAGCTTAGCTTTCGTTACGGCATTCCTACTTCAGTAGCGGAAAGTTCCAATAGATGGCACGCCATCAGCGCGAACGCGGGAAAATTGAATTGAACTGAGCAATCCTCCACCGTGTTTATGGGGGGAGGAGCGAGACAGTAGGGGAACAGGGCGTGAGGAGGCATTTACGGGGCGGCGATCGTCTTTCGACGACATTTACAGCAAAGTGAGCAGATACACGGGCATTTTTTTTTTTTCGATTGTATGGACCGCGAATCCAAGGTTATTACGGCCTAGATTTTGATTTTCTCTGTGCGTTGGAGACACTTGGTTATTTCTTCGGAGCAGGCCTTCTACAAACGTAAATGCGCGATGATTTTGTTCTGACCTACATCGAATCGGATGCACGTGTCTCCCGTTTTGTCGTCGGCTGGTCGCCCACTCGTAGTACGAAAAGCCATCAAAATCAATGGAAGCCTGAGGCCATTCCGCATGACCTGCAACCCACTACGGTTGATTGGGCATATCGAAAAGGGCCAAAAATGGCGTGCTGCTTGCTCAAAGCGCAGCGTTTATTTCCCAAATCGTCTGTGGGGTAATGGTATACCTCTGCTTCCAAAGAAACTTGTATCAGGCCGCCGGCGGTCGCTTTAAACGTATGCAACAGCCATTTAGGCTGACGGTAAATAAAAAGACCCCCCGACATACACACATACAGAGGGAAAGAAAGAAAAGATGAAAAGGCGAGGAACGTAGACTAAAGTGTCCCTCGTCAGCGGAGACGTGATGAGGAACCCTGCCAGAGATTCATCGTAGGGCCGAAACAAGCAGACGGCGAAATATCAATTTCGGCCCTTTCTGATACCGCAATGAAGGCCTCCTTTTGTCCGAGGCTCACGATCTTCATCGTTATCCTGTTTCGGCGGGCGGGACAAGCAATTGAGATGGGGAGCCTTAGGGTCGCCGCTATTGGCAGAGTCGAATCGACGTCTAATACACAATCGGCATCGACGAACTACCCCCCAGAAGCAGCGGCAGCCGAGCGGCTCGGCTTCCAGAATTCCTTCCTCACTCGGTCGTGCCGTTCCTCACCGAGCCTCCGGTCAGCCGAGCGCGCACCTCGAAGAGATGCGCCCATTGGAAAATGCTTCTCGGATCCCGCTGGGAATGCGCGAAGAACGCCGCAGCGACCGAGAGAGGTTAAAGGGTGCGCAGGGCAGTGCTGCCTTCGAGAGGGAAGAAGCATCGAACGGTACGACGAGGCCGGTCACAGAGATGTCTGCGCCGCCGCCGCCGCGCATACGCCGACCTCCGACCCTGAGGTGGTTGGTCATTAAGCGCGCTCCTATGACGGCTGCGTAAGGGCCGCTTCTTCTTGCACGTCTTCTTCTCGTGCGTTCGGGGCCCGCAGGAAGAACGGCGCGCAGCAGCCCCTCAGCACAAATATACCTGCCGAAAAACTGAGGCTCGGCCGCTTCGGGAGGACGTGTACGGGGCCGTGCATCAAGCACGCGAAGAAGGGCATTGTGCGAGCACGAGCAGTGCCCCTTCAAATTACGGCTCTTCAAAGCGCGGCTTCGCCCCCTTCAAGAGTCGGCCTTGCGTCGTGCGCGATGGCCAATAATAACCCCGATAGCGGACGCCGCGTGCCAGCGCGGCTCAGCGCGGGCAGGCAGTTCTTCATCGCGGAGGATAGATGTCAAGAGAACCCGTGACACAGATAGGAGCGCCGACTGGCTCGAGCATCGCTGCGGAGCTCGCCCGTTCGGTGTCGGCATTCCACAAGGTGCATACCTCTCTCCGCCCATTTCATCGGCGAGGACGGCCGGGGTAGCGTCCGTACCCGCGAGCTTAGTACGGTGAGCGTTCGAGCGTTCGAGCCACGGACTTATGGACTAAGGGGTCACCCCACTGGTCTGCCTCCACACATGGAGTCGGATTGGGCTTCAATAAAGTTTATTCTCTCTCTCTCTCCCTCCCTCAAGCGCAATGGCTGTGAGTGTGGGCCCCGCGACTGCGGATTGGGCGGTTAAGTTCGAAACGACGTCACAATAAACTGTGAGACGGAGAATGCTTGTGCTGTGTGGGCAAAGCTCGCCCAGAAATATCTGTCGCAGAAGCGCGGAATTTTGTTGCTGGTACCTAACTGTTCAGCTAGGATACATCTCAGCTGCGGAATCCGTCAATCCACATCCGTTTGCCGCGCATTTTGTGGTTTTTTCAACGGTTTCCTAACGCTTCCCGATGCGGTCACAGATGTGCAGAATGACAGCAATCGGAAAAGCGGCCGCCAACGTGGTGTCGAATCTTCGTGTGTACCTTGTCTGCCGAGTAATGAAGTTGTCCGGTTATCCCACGTGATACATTTTCAGAGCGAATTTGGTAAATTCGTTCTCGCGTAGATTCTCTTCGCTTCTTTTTTTTCGAATAAAAACAAAATGTGCTCTCGTTATCTCCTTGTTCTTCGTTTCACTTAACGTCCACGTAATCTCCGAACACTTCGGAAGTGCGGTGTCGCCCGAACGACGCCGGCGTATACGGTCCTCATCAGAAACTTTCCTGCAGGGAAATCGCAGCGCAGTATCGAACCCTCGAACTCAGGTTTTGCAGCGTACCGCTTCAGTGAGTAAGTCTTCCGTGTTCGAGGGTAGGCTGAAGTTACTTCACCGGTGTACTTGAGAAAAACATAGCCGTACACGCACGAGTGCTTGGCGGTTGCCTGTGATGGATACCCTCCAGAATTAGGGGGTCGTTAGTGAAAAATGAAGCCCCCGTTAGGGCGGCCCTAATCAGGCGATCACGTGATAATGGAAGCGTGACCCGATTGTCTCGCGCGCGCGCGCCAGATAAAAATGGCGCAGGGGCTGCTGCCAGGGTGCTTCGGTAGCCCATCGTGACTTGTTACAGGCCCTCTTCGGCCTGCTTTGATGATCGATAGCGATTGCTTTCGCTCATTCTCTGCGGGCTCCCTGGCGAAGACGAAGGTATCGAGGCGTGCTCCGTCTCTCCTGCGCGCGCGCGCGCGTTCGTCGCTCCGCGAGCACAACCGAAGAAACGGAAAGTGGGCGCTCACTGGCGCCGCGCCATCCATAACGCACCAAACCCACTCTTCCCCGTAGCGCGATCGAGGTGTGCCGATCTAATGCCGCTACAAGTTGGACGTGTCGGCGGCGGCGGCTTCGTTAATCCTGTAATCGCGGCTCCCGTTCGTGTCTGCCGCTAACCGAAACGCCGCCGCTCTGGCGTCGGTGATTTCAAGTGGCGCGCAGGGAGGCAATCATCTATAGGGACGCGTCAATGCGCGGCAACCAAGTATGTATCGGTGCAATTGAAGTGCAGCTTAGCGCGTTGGTCAATCCCGGTGGGGCGTGAATGCAGTTTGTAGAACACAGCTGCTCCCGTTTCACGCCCAGGTGCGCGGGGAGCCATTTGTGGACCCGGAAACGCCTCGTGGAAAGCTGCTGCAGTCGAACATCGTTATAACGTTGTAGTATCGGGACAGTAATTTAGTTCGTTGTATCCGATATTCGTTGTAACGGTATAGCTAAAAACCTGCTTAAGCCAATCGGTAATCTGGCTCCCGCAAAGATCCGACACAAGAACGCATTATCTTAATATTAAACTTCGAACCTACTACGAACAAGCTAACCCTTGTCGTTCTCCTTGTGGCATTTCAAGCTCAGTGAACCAGAACATGGAACGGAAAATTACAACAGAACAAAGTTTTTCATTTGACAAAACAGGCCAGCGTTCTTATTTTTTTTTTTTTTTTTGAGGAAGGATGTCATCTTTGTCTGGTGGCTATTCACAGCACTGAGCGGGATGGAGTTTTCCAGTGTCCACGAACAAAGGGGCTTTTTCTACTTGTGCAGTTTCGGACGACGGGAGTTTTTCTAAGTAGCTTCTCAGCCTACTGCTCACATATTTCTTCGTTATATCCGATAGTGCGCGCGGCTCTCGGAGTGTACCTTTCATTATAAAGGAGTAAGTGTCAATGAAATGAAGCGTGACCAACCAAAGTTCGTGTTTAGTTCACTGTAGCCGGTAATTCGCTATATCAATGTTAGTTATAACAGGGTTCAAAGGAGCTTTGAACAGGGGTTTGAGCGCCTGATGAATATACGTTACGGCAAGAATTCGAAAGAGCGTGCTCTACCACAACCCCACGTGCAACGTGGAATGAAAGAGAACGGCAACGAAAAAGCGCACCGTCCGTGGCTCCATCTGAGAAGAAAATTGGCTATAGGAAAGTTGGGTGGCTCCCACCACAGACAATTCCCCGTGCTGCCTCTTTTGACGTGCATATTTCATAATGCTTTGCTCCTTTTAGGGCCGAGGCCTTTGGTGGCCGTCTCTGGGCTGAGCCGCGTTGTCGGCGTAGCCGAGTGAACGATGGCAAGACCGACGAGTAAAAGAAAAAGCGAACGATATAAGAAAGCAAAGGAGGAGAGCGTCGCGAAATTGGGAGGGGAGGGCGGTTCGCCGTGGCGGCGCGAGCCAGCGCTCTCCGAAAGTGTGCGGTGGGGGAGGGGAGGGGCAGTATGCTGTGCCCGCACGAGTTGCTCGACGGCGCGACCCTTGCCGAAAACGGGAGGGGGGCTTGCGTGTGACTATGATGTGCGTTCGCTTAAGACGCACTCCGCGGTCCCTTCCTGAGACGCACTTCGCGCCGCCGACGGAGAGGCTAATCATCGCTGCCGTCGAGAGAACCCACGAGTGAGGGCCGCCTCATCGCACTGTTGCTGCGCCCAGATTTCCGATTAGGGAGTATCGTAATCGTCGGCTAATTTTTTTCTTTTATTTGTTGTATATGATAACGCCCCCCGCGTGTTTAAAGTCGTCCCTTTGTCAATAAAGCTCAGTTGGAAGTTAGCGCTTATGTCCGTACGTCTTTATGTGCCCGTCCTTTTTTTTTTTTTTGCGCAACTTAAAGACATGGACCAATAGTTACAGCCCTTTTTTCTAACCATACTCTTCGCTTGCATGACCATGTATTGGCAACAGATGGTAATTTGTAACGCTTACAACATCGCGGTGAACTAACTACTAATGAGAAGCATATGTAACTCGTAATTATAACAAAGGAGCAGTCGTCTTAAGGGCCGATTGTCGTAGAATTTTTGATGGGAAAGTTCTGAAAAAGCGAGAGTTACAGCCGCTTTCCGCCAAGAATTCACGGTAAAGTTGCCTCTGCTCCAAGGCGCTCCTGCGGCCTTAGATTTATTGAGCACGAAAAAGCCACGAATCTTTAGCCACAAACATCTTCGCTGCAAAACAGGCAAAATATGATAATCGATTCCACAGTGTAAATGCGTATGACAAGCGAAGCTACACTTGAACCTCGTTATAACGAACACTGATATAGCGAATTAGCGGCTATAGCGAACTAAATACAAATTTGGTTGTTCACGCTCCATTTCAGTGACACTTATTTTTTTTATGACGAAAATGAAACTGCGAGAGCCGCGTGCACTATCGGTCATAACGAAGAAATATTTGACCAGTAGGCTGAGAAACTACTTGGAAAAACTCCCGGCATCCGAGACTGCAGAAGTAGAAAAGACCCCTTTGTTCGTAGACACTGTGAAAAACATCCTGCTCAGTGCTGTGAATAACCACCAGACAAAGATCACATCCTTACTTGAAAAATAACAGCGCAGGCCTGTTTTGTCACATGAAAAACTTTGTTCTGTTGGAATTTCCCGTTTCATGTTCTGGAATTCATTGAGCTTGAAGTGCCACAAGGAGAAAGATAAGGGTTACCTTGTTTATAGTGGGTTCGAAGATTAAAACAATGCATCAAGGATTCTCGCGGGAGCCAGATTACCGATTAGTCTGAATGGATTTTTAGCTCCGCTGTTGCAACGAATATCGGATATAACGAACTAAATTACTGCCCTGAAACTACTCCGTTGTAACAAGGTTCGACTGTATTATCTAGTGTACTCGCGATACGTATATCCAAGGGATAAAACGTACAAGCTTGAAAGCCAAATCATGTTTAGAACGTGTGGGCCTGTGGTGATAACTCCCCCGCCGTCGTCCCCCTTAAGTTCAATAAGTGTTCGTTACTACTACAAGTACGCAATTAACCTATGCATCTTAAAGTGTTTCCGTGCATCATTACTACCAGGCCGCCATATCCCTAGCAAATTGGACATCTTACGCGGCACCGGGTCAGTGATATACACGCTTAGTACATAACCCTCTCCATTGCTTGTACTAGAGTTTTTTAGACATTTAATGAAACTCCTGCGATCTGGCTCTGACTGACGCCATGCGGGGTTTCTTAGTTTTCACGAGATTTTTTTTCTTTTGAGATTGAGTCTTAGCTTGCATCTAACCGTCCTACGATATAGCTGCTCCTAACCTTACTTAGCACCACGACGTCTTGCAGGATACTTGGGTTGTGACTTAAAATGAACTCAATTTTGTTTTTTTGTTGTACCATCGGGTCTTTTCTATGTCCATTTACCATTATTTCGTTTGTAAAAGAATGTGTTCATCAACCTCAAGTTATTTCTATAACTACCTCGGACAGATGGTTCGCGCTGGCCCCAACGACGAGGGAGAAATCCGGCGAGTAATAGGTATGGGTTGTGCAGCAATCAGCAAGCACTCCCAAATAATCAAAAGTAAGCTACCTCTGTCCCTCAAAAGAAAAAAATCTGCAACAAATTCCGGTTCCTGTCCGCGTTCCCTTCTCCCAAAACGAAACAAGAAAAAAGTGGGGAACACCCGCACCAGCAATTAACCATGCCAGGTTTACAGCCAATTAGATATGAAGGAAGAAGGGCAAATGCCCAAAATGTAAATTTAAGAAGAAAAAAACAATTTGCCCGTGATGACATGCGGAGCTGAAACTTTGTGCCTTACTAAGCAACTTGAAAGCAAACTTAGGTCGGCTCAATGGGCCATGGAACGAATCATGTTAGGAATAACACTCGGGGACAAGAAACGAGCTACCTTGATCAGGGATCAAAACTAGAGTAGTAGATATCATAGTTCAAATAAACAAAAAGAAATGGACATGGGCTGGGCATGTAGTGAGACGAACCGACAGCCGGTGAACAATTTGGGTAACAGAGTGGATACCAAGAGATGGGTCTAGAAGAAGGTGGAGGCCATTAACCCGATGGAGGGATGAAGTACGGAGTTTCAGGGGTAAACTGTGAACCCGAGTAGCGCAGGACAGGAGCGGGTGGAGATCAATGGGAGAGGCCTTCGGCCTGCAGTGGACCTAGTAAGCCGTTAATGATGATGCTGATGAATCAAACTCCACGTTTCAGTGTTCGCCTGCTCATCACCTATAGTATGGTCGACATTGTTCGCAAATTAAAACTCAGTGGCGCAGTTAGTACTTTCAGGAAAGTGGGCGAACAATAAACGCTCTTCGAGTAACGTCTGTAGCGAGGACGCGAGTAGGCTGATGTTTTTTTTCTGAAATGCCTGATTAAGGCCCACGTGGTATACATGAACAGCCATGAACAGGAGGTAGCCTTTATTGTGGCAGGAAGACTGTACGTCAAGTGGGGGAAGTGGGAATAGAAGGTGGGCTGTTTGCAGATTGGGCCACCTTAAATGCGGACAGTTAGACCCAAAACAGCTGGGCTGCTTGAGAAGGCTGGAGAGGCCGCGTGGGTTGAGGACAGGCTCACGACTTTAAACTGCTCGCGCTAGACTGCTTTTTAGAGAAAAATGCGCAATTAAAGCCAGCATGGAGGGTTCCAGTGTACGAGGGTCGATGTAAAGAGAGGTCGTATTTGGAGGAGGCTTGAATGTTCTGTAGCGCGCGAACTTCGGACAGTGTGAAATTAGGTGCTGGAGATTGGCGCGCGTGGGGGACGCGCAGAAGGGACATCGAGGCGTATGAAAGACGGGGTGTGACATTGACGGAAGGTCTCTGGGGTAATGCTAGCATTGGCAAAAAATTTGTTTATGAAAATTTCGGCTGACCTTGGGAGCGGGGGCACAGCGGATAAAAAGCCGGTTAGAGTGAGGGCCTTGAGGCGGTCTTTTTTTTTAATACCGTAGAATCTGTATGGCTCGCGGTAATGACTCCGGAGGGGGAGGAGCCAAGTCGGGTAGCAGCGGAGGACTGCAGGTTACGCACTCCCGTGCAGCCCAGTGGGCTGCCTGGTTCCCCGGTGATGACTCCTGGTGTCCAGGTGACCAGTCTATGCGGAAATGAATGCCGCTAGAGTTTAGGATGGAGATCTGATGAAGGATTTTGTTGGCGAGGATATTGGTCGACGTGGAACAATTGTTAAAGAGGCCATGAAGACAAAATATGAGCCATGGTTCATTAAAAGACTGCTTTGTCACGACAACATTGATACCAATTTTATCCCACACCTCGAACAAATAATGGAGATATTAAAGAAAGCGTATGAAGAAATGGAGGCTTCCTGGTCACTTTCCGGCGATTTCTCTATGACGTCACGGAATATTGTTTGCGCGATTGGCTGCCACCGGCCTTACCCACCTCCAAGAAACAAGAGTGGGCAAATGTAGTGGGGCCTATAGCTCCTTTTGATCGTACCACTAGGATGATAACGTACAGTTAACACACTGGTCACTGTGTTTTTAGTGCTGGCCCTTATGACGTCACTCCTGCCAATATTACGTCACCATGGTGCGAAATTTAAAAGTTTATCAATATTAATGGCCTTTTTTTATCGCAAAAGCGTCTTTCGTGGCTGGAACAGAGATGAGTGAGTTGCCAAAGCGTAGTTTTCAAATTAAAAACGTTGTATTTTACCTTCATGGCCGGTCCCCTTAAGCGTTCCCTAAACACAAACCCTGAAACGCCCCACATTACCTCTCAAATTTAAACTTTAGGCACATCATTCTGTTTTCACAGAGCGCCATGCACATACAATTCGTTGGAGCACTCGAATTAGAATTTTCTCGAAGACCAGTCATTAACTCACGCACTTGGCGTTTTTTTCGACATGTCGCTCTTAACATGCCGAACATTCTTCGCAAATTCAAATTGTGTGCCGCGCCCATTTCTCTCAGTGCAGCGGGAAAACATTGTTCGCCCTTCATATGACGCCTCGAAACAAGCGGAAAACGAAGAACTCCTCGCTATTCACGCTCCATGGTTGGCTTTGTGGCTAGGGCGTTATGGGTTGCTGAGCGAAAAACGGGTGGAAGCGAAAAACGAAAATGCAGGTCTGTCGAGATTTCGGGGCACGTTAAATATCCTTGTGTGGTCAGAAATATTCCGTATACGGCGAGCCTAGGCTAGCTCCTACCCCAACCCGTACGTTTTAACAATATTTACCACTAGCTATACAGTAAAACCTGGTTATTTCAGATCTAAAGGGGGTGAAAAAATGTCCGAATTATACGAATGTCGAATTACCGAATGAATAACAAAAAAGCACATTTTCAATATTTTATTACATACCTTTACTTTGACAAGAAATCCGCGATGCTTGTTTTTTTTTTTTTTTTTTTTTTTTTTTTTGCGGACAGCTTAGCGGAAAGGACTAGTTTGCGGGCATGCAACAGTCCCTCTAGCGCAAGCGTATTGCCTGGAATATCGTAGCAAAACTCACCTAGAACAGCGAGAGCGTCCGCGGCTTCTTTTGCGATACGACGCACCGGGCGTAGCACATCGCACGGGTCTTCTTCGTCAGACGCCTCCTCCGCAACACCTAGGGCGGTGCTGATGATACCCGCCGCGGTGGCTCAGTGGCTAAGGCGTTGTACGGCTGAGCACAAGGTCGCGGATTCGATTCCCGGCCGTGGCGGCCGCTTTT
Source organism: Haemaphysalis longicornis (assembly GCF_048455015.1). Lineage (NCBI taxonomy): Eukaryota > Metazoa > Arthropoda > Arachnida > Ixodida > Ixodidae > Haemaphysalis > Haemaphysalis longicornis. The sequence goes on along the minus strand of NW_027526225.1, from coordinate 82,594,644 downwards.
CTGATGGAGGCGAAAAGCAAAAACAACCGTGTGTACGAGATTTAGGCGCACGTTAAAGATCCCCAGGTGGTCAAAATCAATCCGGGGCCCTCCACTCCGGCGCGCCTCATCACCTGCGCTGCGTCAGCGCGTTATGCCCATCAATCAATCAATCAATCAATCAATCAATCAATCAATCAATCAATCAATCAATCAATCAATCAATCAATCAATCAATCAATCAATCAATCAATCAATCAATCAATAAAGCAATCAATCAAGCGTTGATGATCTCGTCATCGGTCAACTGGCCGGCAACAACATCGCCGTCATTAGCGAGTTTTAGCTGACCGTTTTTGACGGTCCGCTCTGCTCCGACAGCAGGTGGGAGCACCATTGCGCATGCGTGGCGCGCTTGGCCGCGAACGGCATCATGTGGCTCCGGTTTGCCTGACCGGGCCGCTGATACCGGAGCGGATCGTCGCATATACTGTCAGCTAAAACTATCTATTGGCTCCGGTTGCGCTGAGCGAGCCGCCGGTACGGGAGCGGACCGTCGAAAATGGTCAGCTAAAACTCTCTGTTCATTGCAACGTGGTCGGCCAGCTGAACTTCGGAGGGAAACAGGGGCCAAAAGATGTCAAATTGTCGTCCTCCCCTTCTGGCACTGCGGACTCCGGCCTGCGTTCCGAGCTTTCAGAAGCCTCGGACCGCACTTGCCTTCTGTCCGAATTAACTGTTCTGCGTGCGATTTTGCGTTGAATTAGCGAATGTTTGTTGCATAGGGCAATGTACATTTTTGGAGGGAGGGTGTGGACTTGACGAATTATCCGAATTTTCAATTAACAGGGGACTAATTAATTGAGATTCTACTGCACTTACCTACATGTTTTTTTTTATATTTAAGGAAAGAGCCACATGTGCGTTGGTGCACCAACACTGATCTTGTGGCGTAGCACGCAGGCACCACCAACAAGCGCTTCATTAATTAAAGGTGATCTGGAATGGGAGGCCGCGCTCCGAAAGGCCGTCAGGAGAACGCCCAGCTTGCCTTGGTCAAGCTGCCAGGAGACGCCGCCCAACTGCGCGGATTAAACAGGAACCCCGCAAAGACAGCGACAACAGCACTGCACCGCTATTCCAATTTCGCCTCGGGCGTTTTCGGGGATTCCCAGATATCTGGCCGTCGTTTAGGTAAAGCGGGGGACCGCAATTTCCAACTAAACTGGGCAAATAAAGTTTATTCACTCACTCATAGCCCAGGTGTAGTTCGGCGCTTAATACGACCCCCACCCCCGCCTTCTTCCCGCTTATGACCATTAGCTCCAACGAGTAATTAGATTCAACGAGTCAAGACATCCACTAGGTCCCGTGATGCCCGAGTCAGAAGATCCAACGAGACAAGAGACCCATACGAGTCACTAGATCCTACGCGTCAATAAATCCTACGAGCCCAGAGATTCACCCGAGTCACTCGATACGAGTTATTAGGTGCGAAGAGTCGGGACATTCACTAGGTCACATGGTTGCCGAGTCAGAAGATTCAACGCGTCAAGAGATCCATCCTAGTCACTAGGGGCATTTTTTTACGTGAACTGGTGCAGATTAGTGCAGTGTCGTGCAAACCTAGCTGTGCAGAATGCTACTGGGGATATCTTTTAGTAAAAAAAAATGAACATATGCTGCACTGCTTGCACCAGTGCAGCCAGTTCAGGTAAAAAAAAATGCCCCTACAAGATCCTACGCGTCAATAGATCCAGCGAGTCAAAATATTCATCCTACTCACTAGATCCAACGAACTTATGGTCACTAGATCCAACGAGTCAATCGATCCAACAAGTCAGGACATCCCCTAGGTCACGTGATGCCCGAGTCAGAAGATCCAACGAGTCAAGAGATCCTCCTACCCCCAACGCTGTGTAATATTTGCCAAAGGAAAACTCTCGAACTCTCACCGCACATCCCCCTGACATGCCCTGCATTCCCCCCAAAATCAGGCTGAGTGCACGGGTGCGACAGGTCTGCCGGTCGACGCGGCCCTGTCGAGGGGGAGTGCTGCCGTACACACCGAGACGGGAGTGGAACTTCACGCGGCAGTTTCCAAACGCGCGCATCGCTCGCCCAGACTCGGTCGTGTCGATCTGGAATGGAGATAGCACTCCAAGCTCGATGAAGAGTAGCGGGGAGATGACCGCGCCCTGGGGGCTCCCGTGTCCGCACGGCGGCTGCCTTGGTCCCCTCCTAAAGGACTCGCCGCAGAGGTGTGGTCCCGCCAAGTGACCCACATCGGCTCTTCTTCTTTTCGCGAGCCAGAATGAATGGGGGAATCGAGACCACGAGATGATGCCGCTTGCTGCGCTGGTCATCCCAGGATCGCGCGTTCATATGTGTGGGCAGCACGACGAGCTGTTGTCGCAAAATAGTTTGTTTTTGTTCCTCGTATACGGGGTATACTGACATGCTGTTTACATGCTGTTTACAAGTAAACAGTATCAAAACGTTAATACTGCTAACTTGCTTGCCTTCTGGAAAGTCCATTCAATTGGAGGCCCAAGTTTTAGTCTCACTAGCACGGTGCATCTGCATAATGAGGCTAATATCCATAAACGGGATAATTATTAGCTTACCGGTTTTTTTTTTTTTAAATCATCTATCAACGTATTGGCTTTAATTTAAACTCTACTTTTTGGGTGATTACCCCTGTTTATTTATTTTTGTGGGTGCCCTAACAGCACCACGTGTCGTTGATTGAATGCTCTATATATTTACATATACAGGGTGTTTTACCTTACTTTAACCAGAGTTTAAAAATACGCCGATGCACTCTAAAACGACGCGACCCACTGCATGTTGCTCAGTTTTCTATGCAGTGTCCCCCGCCATTTTTTGTATTTTAATTAATTAGATAATTAGCATTTTAATTAGCTAACTTCCGAACCAACGAAACTAGTGACAAAATCCCGTTCGTCACATGGCGTTTTGTCATGGGCCGATTTGTATTAGGGTATTTGGTCACACATGATCATTCTCATAGCACACTTCGTCATAGGGGCGCGAAAACAAATTTGGTTTTTATTTCCTGTTTATTTTGTTTTTTTTAGTTTTCAGAGACTAGAATATACAATGTGACGTCGTTCATGCTGGTTTGCACTGTACTGGCATGTACTATTGCGGCGGAAAATACTTTGTATTAATAACTGCTGCTGTGGTTTTGTTAATTTTTATGAATACCTTTCATAATTGAAGACGTAATGGCTAAGAATTGCGCTTCAAAAAGTATTCAATAATCAAAATTTTAACTTTCGTCCTGCGAACTTCCCTTTGCCAGCAAGCTCAATGCAGCGTCTGTTCGTTAACCTTGATACGAATGTGGGAATAACGGTTGTGCAGAAGTATAGGACTATCTCTGTTGGTGGTTATTAAATCAAAGTCAAAATCAAGAGCAAAATTAAGCACTACGAAATGAGGGAATTAAGCTCACACTAACGCGTAAGACTCTAAGGTAGCGAAGCTGTACGCATCCTTCACGACCATCACGAAGGTCCACGATTGCAGCCGATTTGCTTCTTCTTCCCTCCGTCTTTGTAGCTACAAGTGTTAGCGTCCTTCATTTTTTTGGAAGTAATAATCATTGGAAATCACCTTGGAGGGGCGTACGCTACGACGTGTCTTTCCAGTTCCGAGCAAACGTTGCCACAATTACGGCGAACGCTGGAGTTTTTTTTTTTTTTTTTTTTTGGACAATCTTGGCCAATCATAAGTGGGTATGCTTGACTTGACAAATGTGCGCATGCGACGCTGGGTGGTCGTCGCCAGGCACGCACAAATGAGCGCTAGGCATTTTCTTTAACTGCAGGGTGGTCGCCGCGAAGTCCGCGCCCACGGGCACGCGCTCGGCAATTTCTTGGTAGTTTTAACTGCGGACACGAAAAATTACGATTTGCTAAACAGCTTCGCTGTTAAAATGACATCTGTTTTATACAACGCTGCCCTTTGCCTTGCAAAGTCAGAATTCTATGAAATGAACATGTAAATCAGCCGGCCCAAACAGAAGGGCAGGGGGATTAATTCTTACCGCTATTTCAGCAGTTCACTCTTCGATACCAGCACCTGCAACATCACCAGCCCCGTTTCCCACGTAGCTCTCGTGCTGGATCTTACTTCAGCCCCCCCCCCCCCACCCCCCCCACCCCTTCACACCCATAAAGTTCCACCCATACTAATACATACTAATATATACACCCATACTAATATATACAAAAGGGAAATCTGGCGCCACTACCTAAACGAGCCGCGCTTCAGCGAGCGTTTGGTCATGTATACCGGGCAGGCACGTTCAACTTGTCCTTGGCATGGCTCATGAACATGCTGAAAAGTTGGCTCTGGCTGCAGAAAAGGTACAATATTACTGTAGACGATTATTTACATTTGTTTTATTATTATAAAGTTGAAGTTCCGAAAAGATTTACTCGTCAAAGATTATTTAGAAGCTTAAAAAGAAAAAAAATGTTACCTTTATTTGGTTAATTTTGGCTTCGAGACAAAAAAGAAGCCATGTGGCTATCCAATCCAAGCTAGCGAGGTACGTCGCTAGCTGCAATGGCGGCGCCCACGACGGCCCGAGTTTGCAGCGCCAGATTTCCCTCCAGTATATATTAGTATGAAACTATGTTCGCACCAACCAGACATGTACACATTACCCCGAAAAAGTAAGTAAATACCGTTACTCGCTCAAAAAGTAACTTAATACGTTACTCGTTACCGATTCTCAAAAGAAACGCGTAAGTTACTCGAAAGTAACCAGTTTCTTTTCACGTTCCTTTGAAGACCAACCGCAGAACTGTTTTGTTTCATGGTTCATTGTTTTATTTTTAGTAGCCGTTGCACTTAAGCAGTGGCTGCCTCTCGGAGTTTTCATCGGTTATGTTTTCCCGTTTTATCGGCCGTTACCCACGGCCCATGATGAATGTATCGGTTCCTTCCTGCCTTTTGTATTATCAGTAATTTGACTGGTCGGCTTCAATATCAACGACTAACGTCTTCTCAACTGCGCAACCTAAACTATTCGTCTGTCTCTGCCTTTGTTATCATGACGTTACCCACATGCCTTCTTTGGGTTGGTGCCCGTGCTCGACTCGTGATAGCCCCGGCTGTTGTATCTCGGGAAGTGCGCCGACACTTGCGTAAAGTGAATGCTACAAGAGGCCCTGATGAGCGAGCGAGAGAGAGAGAAATAAACGTTTAATGAAAACGAGCAAGTTTGGAGCTAGGTGGCAGGGGCACCAGCCCTGTGGGGGGCGACCTTAGTCCGGGATTCCCTGGTCCTGACTGGCTGCCCGGGCTCTAGCGACGACTTCTTGTTGCGCCGCAAGGTCCGAGCTGGTCAGCCGGTCCACCCACTGCTGATGAGCGAGGCATCCTTCACTATAGAAATGACGCCCCGAACCACCAGAATGTAGACAACGGCACTGCTGCGTTCAAGGCAAACATCAGCGCAATGTGCCTATAGAAGAATGCACAAGTTAGAATAAAAACAAGGTCGTTTAAGCGGTGGTGTACACGCTACTCCTCAGAAGTAACAAGATATCTTTACTCTTTACTTGGCCTTAAAAGGAACTAAATATTTTACCCGTTCCTTCTTAAAATAACTAACTAAATAAGTTACTAGTTACTGAAAATAGTAACTAGGTAGAAGTAACTCGTTCCATGTAACGCATTACGTACATGTCCGACACCAACAGGCCTATGCCAAAACGTCACGTTAGGACCGGGCCGCCTCCCGGCTAGGGCGGCTTGCAAGAAATAATAATAATAATAATAAAAATAATAACAAAGGATAAATAGAAGGGAACATGCCTATGTGGGCGAACTCATTAACCGCGATAATTTGCCCCAAAATGCCTTGCACGCTTCAAGCTGCCTTGGGGCCATTTTGTCGCGGTTTCCACTTGGGACCATATTGTCTTAGAGGATATTGTCCGGATCCCATTTTCCACCGAAGAAAAGCTTTTTTAGCACTCAGTAAACACCCGGTGCATGAACGTGGCTCTCACTTGTGCCGTCAGCTGACGAGCACGCTCTGGACGGGGTCAGCTGCTACTCCTCATGGACGCTTTAAAAGCAAAACAACCATGGAAAGGGGCGTGAACCAAGAAGACAGGGGCTGTCCGGAGATGCCAGTCGTGATCTTGCTCTCGCGTCTGCTTCCCACCGCGGAGAGTCTTGGCGTGCAATGTTGGCCGGCCCTGTGTACTCGGCAGTTCCCGCGTGGTCCTTGCATCGACATTCAGGTCAAGGTGAAGGAGTCGTCAAGGTCAACGGGGGAGTGATACAGCGCGGACAGGGCGAGAGTACCGTTGCAGACGTGCTTCTTCAAACGTACTTGATTGGGGTAGTGCAGGGTTGCTTCGAAGGTTCAGAGGCGTAGTGCCTATGGTCGGGTGCAACATAGAGTTTCATAGCACCATATACTAGAGGAAAATCTGGCGCCACTGTCTAGGGGAGCCGCGCTTTAGCGAGCGTTCCGTCATGTACCGGCCAGGCAAGTTCCACTTGTCCTTGGCATGACTAATAGAAATGACGTCCCGAACCACCAGAATGTAGACAACGGCACTGCTGCTTTCAAGGCAAATATCAGCGCAATGTGCCTATAGAAGAATAGGTTGTTAATGTAAACGTGCAGAGTACCAAATGTCAGCCGAAGGCCAGAAACGCTCTTCTCTTCCTTTGTCTTTTCCCCAAAGGCGAAGCAATTAACGGCACCTACAGGGCGCTGCACTGTAGTAATGTCCCTACAATTGTTCAGTTGCAGTAAAGTCGCCCTGGTTGGGGATTCGAACCCGCGAACACCACCTGTCAAGAGACTTGCGTACCAACTGAGCTAACTAGGTGGCTAACGCTCTCTGGCGAATCAGTCCTGAACTGGAAACGAGTGACAAGTGTTAGGCAACTAGCTTCAGGGGAAGCCTCGCAGGCGGAGTAGATTTTTGAAAATTGAAAGTTTGGCATCTTACCCGGAGAGAGAGAGAGAGAGAGAGAGAGAGAGAGAGAGAGAGAGAGAGAGAGAGAGAGAGAGAGAGAGAGAGAGAGAGAGAGAGAGAGAGAGAGAGAGAGAGAACAATCTTTAATGAAGTCTGGCGATGTTAGCAGGGCTAAAATGCCTAACTTGCTACGCCAGTTGATTGCGTGATGAAGATGATGGCGATGATGTTGAAGAACTTGAGAACTTGAAGCGCACAGAAACGTTGAGTTATTTAAAGAGACTGATCTGGACCTGTGTGTGGCAGGTACTCTATCAGAGCTTTCGTAGCCCGTAAAGCACGTTTGGGACATGCCCACGGTTCTAAAACGCCCTTTACGATATATGCAGCCACCTGGCTGCATAGGAAAGTAACGCAGGCTTTTCAGAAAGCTCTTAACCTTTCCTGTGTAGCCGCATGGCTGCGTTTCAAGAGGACGTCAAATTTTCCCTTCGAAACATTCCGTTAGATAGTTCGTGTAAACGTGCAGAGTACCAAATGTCAGCCGTAGGCGAGAAACTCTCTTCTCTTCCTCTGTCTTTTCCCCAAAGGCGACGCAATTAACGGCACCTACTGAACCCAATCGAGCGCGCTTTTTTTATTCCCCCGAAAAGCTTTGTCCGGCCTTTTTCCTTCAGCCCGCGGCCGCTATCGCCCGCCGGTGCAGGGGTGTCAAGCGTCTACTATATACGTCTCCATTCCACGGGCGGGTACGAAACACTCACTCTCCCGGCGTCTCCTGTTCAACTCCGCCCAGCACTCGATCGAAGACAGATTGTCGCAGGCTGTGTGCTAGTTTCACTTATAAAGACCCGCGGAACGCGGAGGACACGGCGACGTCCACGCCTTTATTTTTCCCTGCCGTAATCATTTTCCCCTTCTGCTTTCGATTCAATCACTCGCTGCGCGCCGGCTGCCGATCCGGCAATCTCAACGTCTAAACTCGGTGACACTTCCATCATGCGCACAATTAACGCTTCGGACTAGCGATAAGGCGAGAGAGCTAGAGTCTCTTTTCCTGCTTATAAAGGGACAAAAATTGCCGCTAGGGTGGGGCTGGAAAATGCTATACTTTAGCATGTATTGTACATACGCATGAGATACGAGCAAGTCGAATTCAGTTATGACCCTTAAAATACATGTCTTGACAATACAACTCGATCCGACGAAAGCCCTTAGTATCTCCACCTCCACCACATCTTACTGGAACGAGATTCGAGCTGGTACAGATAGCGCGTCCTCACGAACAGGCCCTCGTCAGAGGAAGAACACAGACAGAGCGGTTTGCACGAAGGCCAACGGTCCTAGTTATTTGAGGAACTGGACCCGGTATAATGGCTCTCTGCTCCTTTGATTTGATCTCTTCCTTCTCTAAAGTTCGCAATGTCGTGGACGCGACGTCTACAGAGCTCTCAGAGAACCAATCAGCCGTTATACTTGTTAATTTTAACTGCTCTCTAACCTCAGTGTCTAGACTAGACCCTCTGGCGCTTCCTTGATGCCGATAGCTTCTGGGCGCCACATGTGCGACGGATCCACCGCGTCTTCGAGACCATGTGGCGAGGGTTCTGGGAGAGTGAGGAACGTTCAGCAGGTGTGGCTACCATGATCAATATCGGTACCCTGGACGATCCAGCCGAAGATTGTTTCGGCTGCAGTTAAGCGCGATACTCCTCCGACTACACCTTCCAGTAAAAGGTAAAGCCAATAAGGAAGCCGACTCGTTTCTTCACATGCCGGTCGGCAACCCGAACGTCAGCACCAACCGATCACGTCCTGTCATATCACTCAGAACGTTGGCGTTACAAGAGGACGTGTCACTACGCAATTTTCAGGGGGACCTCCAAAGCCTTGGTAGCAATGCGCCTCTCCCCACATTGACTGCTTAAGGTGATTGAGACGCGATGGCATCGCACCGACGATTTGGGAAAGGTCACCCCGAAAGTGATGAGGGACAAGCCCGCGACACCTCGAACTGGACAACGCAGACTCAGAGACAAGACCCGCTGAATAAACATGCGCTGACGGGCAGAATCCATGATTGGGTAGACTTCCAGATTGTGGCTGGCTCCAATCGTCCACGCTCGACCTGTCCGCAAGGAGATACGCGCGGACCCACTGTCCCCTTCAGTTGATCGGACCTGACAACACGCGTTGCCTCGACGTAATTCGACGTGGTTCGTCGGGTTGACACGACACCTTCTGGCAGTTAAAAACCACTTCCTCTGCTCGAACGTGCCTCCAGCAGATGTACTACGTCGGGAAGAACTGTGAGGTGTCCCCAGGAGCAAACACATATGAGAGCGTATGTTCTTAGTTGAGTGTTTGTCGTACTTTATTTTTCCTCGAACATGCGCGTATTTTTGCTCTCAAGTTACGTCTGTCGGACACGACGCTATTTAGAATAGCCGACTTCGAGTAGTGCGTAGAAGGAACCAGCGTGTATCGAGAATTCACGCTCGTACTTTTATTTATGCCTGCACGACCGTTCGCCGTACACACACACCAAGAAGGAGAGACAGGACCCCCAGCGGCGCACGTGTGAGGAACTAGAAAGCGGTTGCGTGTATCCCTGGCGAAGAAGGGACGGACAACAGCGGCCACGCAACGCGAAGAAGAAGAAAACGGCGACATCCATAATAAGACAAAGGAGGTCGCTGTTGCACGAGACGCCGTTATACGCGGCGCGGGTCGCGCTGTCCCCGATAGAGTCCGTGTGGACGTAATTACCTCGCCGGCCGCTCTCCGGAATGAGGGTAACGAAGTCTCCCAGTGAGGGGCTTGGCTTGGCTCGTCTCGGCTTGGCTGCTGGACACGGCCCCGCCACGCGGCTACTCTCTTTTCGCAACCCCTCGCTCGGCCGCCCGGGATTTCGGCCGTTCCTCCGCTTACTCTTTCCCCATTATTTATGACGGCCCCCCTCGCACCCCTTTCCTCGCTTTCTAGCTTTCCAGGAAAAGAACGGCCGCCCAGAAAATAGCCCTCCCCGTCCGCGAGATCGCGGCATCAGGCGGCGGCGATAACATCGCGCGAGGACACATGATTGCGACGCCCGAGTAATGAGCCCGGCTACAGCGCCGAAGAATGCGTAACGTAAGCGACTCTAATAACACGAGCGGAGGGGTGTTACGGTTTAGCGCAACAGCTGGGCATTATACGGCGCTGGCCTAATTTACACCCTTCAGCGCACACGGATGTTTGGTTTCGGCGTCCTTGCGTGAATCTCGCGAGGTCTTTGCGATTTCTCCTTCGAGTTGAATTAAATTCCAGGTGAGCTGCATCCCTGAGGTGTTCGAACTCGCATGCGTACGCTTTATGTACAGGCATGAGCAAAAGTTTACGGACCAGGAAAGTGACAATTTTAGGTTATTTCTCTTCCAGTAGCAGCCCGACAAACTGCCGTGTTCATCTGAGATGTCGTATAGTTACTGAAGTAATGAAAAAATACAGCCCACAGTATCCCAGGCGTCCAGGCGGCAGAGAAATAACCCAAAATTGCTGCTTTCGTGGTCCGTAAACTTTTATTCTAGGGTGTACTTTCGATATCGCAACAACTACAAGGCTGTACACACGGCCTTTCTTACCGCATATATCAGACACCCACCGCGGTGGCTCAGTGGCTAAGGCGTTGTGCTGCTGCGCCCAAGGACCAAAAGGCAGGTTAGACCCGGCCGCGATGGCTTCTTTTCAAACGGAGGAGAAAAGCGCAAACGCCCGTGTGCGAGATTCTGGACCATAGTAAGATTCCAAGCTTAGGCACGTTCTCACATCCTCATCTAAACAGGGCATGAATTGAAGAAAGTATTTTTTGAATTCATCAACTTTCGGTACAGCGTACTTAAACAGCTGCTGGTAATGTTCCACAAATGCTTTTTCGATTCGCTCTTTATCCCGAGTAAGCTCCCCCCGCCACAGTATTTTCTCGGGTGCGTTTTCGATTCGCTCTTTATCCCGAGTAAGCTCCCCCCGCCACAGTATTTTCTCGGTTGCGTTGCTTTTTGCATAGCTTGCCTCGTCACTTAGCGACCTTTTCGTGGGGGCTTCCCCGGCCGAAAACTTCTCAGCCCTTGCCCGAATGGTTGCCCCCCGATATCTCTGTTTTTTTATCGCCTCTAACTTATTTTTTATTGCTCTTATACCATCGCGGAACAGGCCTGGGCTTTCGCACTCAAGCTTCAGTAACTGCCGTAAATTGCCTTTTAGCTTGTTTTCCCTTTCCCTCTCTAGCCGCTTGATTGCAGTTTCTCTTTCTATTGCGCACAGTTTCCATTCTTGTTTACATAGTTCCCATTTGGCTCCCCAGTTCATGTGTTCTGCGTTTTGGTATTTGCGGAATACATCTTCCACTGTTTTAATGAAGGCGTTGTCGGCCAATAAATTGTGAGTTCAGTTTCCATAATTCCCAACTGAACTTTTTGGAATTTTCCGTTTTCTTTCTCAACAAAAACAAAACCAAACAGCGATCGCTAAATGAGACATTATCAACGCAGTAGCTTCCGCACAGTGACGCTATTTCAAAAGAAACATAAACCCTATCAAGCCGCGCATAACTCGCGCCTTGAAAGTTCGTGAACCTTAGTGCGCTACTGTTTGCCGCGCAATATGCGCTACATCTGCAAGATCGTTATCTTCAAGCAAGGCGCTAAGAACCTGTGCACTCTGATCGCTTGCTCGATGTGGCCCATTTCTATCGCTTGACTCCAAACACAGTTAAAACCCCCGAGTAAAAAAAAATGCTTCCTTCGTATTTTAACCATGTAGAAATGCTTTCGAAGAATAACACTCTTTCCCTAACCACATTTGGGGCGTATATACAAAGCACACGAAATTCAAAACCGCAGTAGCTATAATCACAAAGCACCAACCTGCCCATTTCACACGAAACAATGTTTTTTACATCAATCCCAATACCATTCCTAACAAAAAGGCAGCACCCCCCCCCCCCCCCCCAACGTTCCCACGGCTTGACTACACATACGCTAAAGCCGCTATTGAAGGTTCGTACCATGGTCTCGGTGCAGTCATTTTCAATTCGTTTCTTGGATGCCCAAGTTATATATTTCTTTTTCATCAACCAATCTTTTAAGCTGACACTGCTTTCTCCGAGCCCCCAGACCCCGTACGTTTAAGGTGGCAAAGTGTAGCGGTCTTTCAAGTACTGCCATTATTTAGAAGACTGCGCCGCGAGCAATGTAACAAAAAGGGTGAACGAACCGATGGTTGCAGATGCAGAAACGATGAACCAGGAAGGTCTGCTGGGCATAGCTTGCTGAGGTAGGTTGCAGCTCGCACTTTAAAGCTTCTTTGCAGTGCACTGCAACGCCGTTCCCGTCCCATCATCACTCTGTAGTCGCACTAAGACACTGGGGGTTGAACCTTGCCTCTGTCAGGAGGGATGCTGGACTTTGGTATTTGCGTTGACCGTCGACCTTGGGGAGCGGCTTTCGCGGCGCCTCCCTTGCACGCTTCGCGCTGACGTTGAAGGAACCCGCTTCCACGGTTTCCATCTCGTCCGCCTCAGCGTGGCTAGGTGAGACGTCCACCTCACTGCCGCGTTGGGCCGCGGAAGCGTTGTCGGTAGACTCCGGGTCTCCCTGGGTCACTAATTTCCTTGGGTGTAGTGTCTACCGGAACTACGGCGGGAGCCGGCACGGGGGGCGTGTCTTTCAACACCTCTTCGTCCTCCCCCTTTGCCGCGTCCTCAGCCTCTTCAGCGTCCATGATGCATTCGGCTGTCCTATCTTCTGTTTGCCGTTCGGCGACGTTTGCATAGGTGCACACACACTGGCTCTCGTCGTGGCTGAAGCGACGACAGAGAGCACACCGCGGCACCCGGCACTCACGTCGAATGTGGCCGCTCCGGTGACAACACAGGCAAAGCGGCTCGCGTCCTGGCACCACGATAAGCGCGTTCTCGCCAGCTTCTCGTACTTGGTGCGGGATGTCGTCTACGCTTAAGCCTGCCTTGAGCAGAAGGGTGACCAGACGCGTTGTCGAGGCTTGCACGGTGCAGCCCGGCACGCGCCAGCAGTCTCTGGCTACTTCTGTGACTTTTCCGTAGGGCCCCAGGGCGCGTCGCCCTTCGTCATCGGGGACGTGGTGGAGAACCCAGTGGAGCTTAATGCGGACGTGCTGGTTGCCCGGGTCGATGATGAAGCACCGCCTACCTTTGACCTGAAGTTTGGAGGCAGCAACCAATTTCTTAGCTCCACTGGGGTCCTTGAAGGTCACCGCCCATATATGGTTCATCTGGTATGCCCCCAAAGCGCAAAGCGATAACTTCGGGGAGCAGGTCCAGTCGAACCAACGTGTCGCGAAGGTCCTCGACTTTGTACGACCTGCCTTTCACGTCGGCGTGCAGAAATATAGTGTTCAAGGCAGATGGTCCAGACGGCAGATGGGGCAAAATAACTTGATATTCTTGGCTTGTACTGTTATCAAACGTTGATCTGTTACCGCGGGCCGAGGGGCCCGCCAAAGCCGCTCCTTGGACGGAGCTCGCCGTCCTGCGTCCGCACTGCGCAGAATCCGAAAGCAGAATCGCTACATTTCGACATGGCCGAAGCGGTTTGAAAACTCTGACTACAACCAAAGAGTCCGTCACGAGAGAACTTCGCGTTCAACCATCGTCATCTTTAGACGGAGGGGTGCATGATTTTTGGCGGCGAAGCGCCTTATGGGCTGAGGCTGTTGGCGTCTCCTGTCGCCGTCGTCGTAATCGTCGTCTCATGTAGTCACAGTACTAAAACACCGGGAAACTCGTTTACGCCTCGCGCTGGAGCGCTTCGTAACGCGTACTAAAAAAAAAAACCGGGACACTCGTTTACGCCTCGTGCAAGAGACCTCGTGCACATCAAAGACAAGAGACCTTTACAGCAAAGCTGTATACCTCTGCCCCCAAACGGTTTCATCTCCGTTGGCAAAAAGGTGAAGGCGCCAAGAATACACTTGTACACCACATGCTTCGCCCCTTCCCAGGTTTCACGTGAGTGAAGGTGGCCCGGGATTTTAGATGCGACTGCATCTTATTCACTCGCCTTGTCCCTCCATACGGCGTTGTTGTCCGTCCACACCCCTCCCTCATTCTCCTCGCCGCGCGAGCTGCGCTCTCCGCCGCTCACCCCCTCTCCTCTCCGATAGCGGACACTCTCTCGCGAGGGGCATTGGAATGGATTCGATTGGGTGTGCTTAGCTTGGATTGGATTTGGATTGGATTTGATTAGAGTGTATTGTGTTGGATTGTGTTGCGTCATAGCCGCGGTCGTTCCAGCACCGGCGTTCCGATTTCGGGCACGTGCAGAGACTTGATCTTCGCTGCAAACTGCACGGTGGTCCCGTTACTTCACCATCCACTATCCGAACACTTCAGCGACCACAAGGCCGTCATCGTTAACGTTACGCCGCGTGTTAAATAAAGAATACATCATACGTGTTCCTCACACATTTCATGCAATTAGAGAATCAACCCAACGGAAACACCAAGTGAACCCCCAAGATGAGTCGCATCTCCACAGGGTTCCCCTCGCGGGAAGGTGTGGTAATTTGTTTTTCTTCTTTCTATGCGAAGCAACTTCACGAAACAAGCCCCCTTCTTTTTTTCTCTACGCCACGCTGAAAGTGCTTTCTTTTTGTCAAGCTTTATCGGTGCTCATAGGGGTTTACCATGCGAAACATGTCAACCAAATGATAAGATGTTTACTTGGATTCATTACACTGTAAAACAGCCCCGGTTCATGGCATTCATTGTGATCGGTAATTACAGTCATACTTTTGATCACGCCTGGCGTGACACCGCCGCTTAAAGCAGTTAAGGCACCTTTGTGTTGTTGCTTAACCACGGCGGCGGGAAGGTGATGTCGCTGCTCTGAATCGTCGACAGCCCCGCGGATGTCGGTTGCTCAGCTCAGGCACGAAACGGCTCAAGGTCACGGCGGACGCTGCACCCGTGTTCTGAATGCTCTCCTGCACGCAAAGTACAGCTCGTGTCTATTAGCAGAATAGACGGCAGGACATTTTAGCCCCTGTTCATCTTAGTGTTCCGACAGCGAATGGCGCGGAAATGGGAGAATATTGATTTTAACCCACGGGTAAAAATCGAACCCCTGACATTGACAATTAGATATCAAAGTGTAATAAAACATATTGAAAGAAAAAAAAACACTAAACAAAATGGGGTCACGAAAGCTATATTAGAGGGCAGTAATCCGACACGTATTTTTTAAAACTCGTTAACGTTTATAACAAGCATTAGAACTCGTGGTAGGCGATTCCCCTCCGATGAATTCTTAGTGCAAAGGAAAGTTTGACATCCACCTGAATGCAGCCCTACGGCTATAAAGGAAAGCTATAGTAGTAGTAGTATGAAACTTTAATGAGCCTTATAAAGTAGGAGTGGTTCCCTAGTCCGGGAATCCAAGTGACGACCGGGCGACCGACGCCCTAGATGGCAGTAGTTGCTGGACGTCCAGGTGGTCGCTGCGGTGATCAGGTTCTCCCACAGCTCATGGAGGGGGAGGGGGGAAGGAAAGGGCGGGAGGTCAGGGTTATGCGTGCACTCTAATAAAATGTGGACGAGTGTGCCAGGCTTAGAGCAAAAAGTGCATTGGGCGGGAAATTGAGTGGGAAGCATGTGGTGTAAGCGAATTGGATGGATGAATACAGGTTCCTCAGAAACTTCGCAGTTGAAGAAAAATTCGTCCTGGTCCAGGATTCGAACCCGGGACCGCGGCTTAACCGGAGCAGTCGCTCTTCCAACTGAGCTAACCAGGAGGGTAGCCGTTTGTAGCACGAGAGCGAATTGATCAACAACTCGAAGTGAAAGACTAGCGCGAGATCGAATTGATCAACAACTCGAAGTAAAGGACTGTCCTTCACTCGAGTTATTGATCAATTCGCTCTCGCGCTACAAACGCCTAGCCTCCTGGTTAGCTCAGTTGGTAGAGCGACTGCTCCGGTTAAGCGGTTGTCCCGGGTCCGAATCCTGGACCAGGAAGAATTTTCCTTCAACTGCGAAGTTTCTCCTTCACTTCGAGTTGTTGATCAATTCACTCTCGCGCTACAAACGGCTAGCCTCCTGGTTAGCTCAGTTGGTAGAGCAACTGCTCCGATTAAGCGGTGGTCCCGGGTTCGAATCCTGTACCAGGACGAATTTTTCTTCAACTTCGAAGTTCCTGAGGAAGCTGTATAGCTTTCCTTTGTAGCCTTACGGCTTCATTCAGGTGGATGTCAAACTTTCCTTTGCAGTAACTTACTCCACCTTGGGGATTTCCTCTAAATCACGTCGATGAATTCTCAGTAAAAAGCGAATTTAAATACGTTACAGTCCGGCATTTAGGGATACCAACTCGGCAGGAATGATCTAAAAAACTATCGGGTTTAACGCGCCGACGTCACACGGGCGATGAGGCGCGCCATAGTGGAGGGCTCCGGATTAAATTTGACCACCTAGGGATCTTTACGTACTCCGAAATCTCGACACAATCAATCAATCAATCAATCAGGAAACGTACACACCTCTTCCGCACTCAAAGCCACATTGGGGTGTGTTAGGACACAGACCTAGCTTTAGAGTTACCATTACATATCCAAAACACGGGCCGTTAGTAGCTGCCGTACGAGAATTCAACATCGCCCCTCGCTTCGCCAAGAAGTCCCATCTGTCCGGCGGGTCCCGACGAAACCGTTGGCACAGTTTCGAAGATTGGAACTCGCTTCGGGGCGAGAACGATCATTTGCCGAGAACACGCGCACTCCACATTGCCGCCTCGCTCCGTCGTGCGTGGAAGTGAATTTCGATCGGATCAACACGGTAGCGATGGTCCGGCGTTGGGCGACCGGCTAAGGTAAAAATAATGTCGTCGCATTATGGCTGCGCGCACAGCGATGATAGCCTCCCCCTTGCAGTCAGGGGCGCCTCAGCTGCGCTTCATCTATTTATTTTTGGGGGTGGTTTTTGCTTGCACGACGTACCGAACAATGGACTTCTTCGTTTTTGCCGCCTCTGGGTTAATCCAGAATTCGTGCGTGTCTGAGTGAAGTACGATGAGCCGTATCGGGGTCGACATCCGTGCCGCCGGCCGCACAGCTACCGAGCAAAAACTGACCGGCATCGCGCCGCCGCCGTCGGAAGGCTCTCCTCCGTATTGTTTCTCAGCGCCACGCGCACCCCAGCGTTCCTTTCTTGGCTGCAGCCACCGGAGGGGGCCACACAAAATGGCTGCTCATCGTCAAGGCGTATATACCGTATTCGAGAACAGCTTAGTCGCTCAGTGCGTGTCGTGCCACCTGACTTTGTCGCCGCGTTATTCTTTGTGGCTCACCCACATTACAATAGCACGCACGCATCCGAAAGGGGTGTCCGAGCGAGCGTGCATGCATCGTGCCCTGAATGACAACGGAACGTCCCTCTCTGCCACATCCGAGCAAACGACGCCACCGCGAGCCGCGGTGATCATCACTCGCGTGTAACCCGTATACAAGTCCCGAATCGATCGCCTTCGAGCGACGCCGAAGTGACAACTGTATGCGCGTTTCGGCGTCTCCGGGTCGCACGCGCATTCCGTACAGCGTATACGATCGCCTGAGAGGGCGGCAAGGAAGGTTGCGACGCTGAATCGGTGCGCACAAACCTATACAGCAGCAGGAAATAGTCGGCGGTGTTCATTTTCCTCCTCCGTTGTTGGAACTGCACACGTCTGAATCGGATAGCGGGTGCCAGACGCCATTCCGCTGCATACCCTGCCATTTTAACTCGGCGAGCGGAGGATGTGGACGTGTATATAGGACGTGCTGAAGTTCGTTCCATTGGCGATGTGGAAGCCCTGGTCGCCTCCTGCCACCCGGCGCTTTGCTTATGGACCAGGGAACCTCAAGGAAGAAAAGAAAACATACATTCAGCCAGCAGGCGTAATATTAGCAGTTCCGCGTGTCGACCACCGGAGCGTGACAGACGAGCCGAGCGCACACAGAATGCATTCCCCGTGCACCCGCGCAAGAAAGTGGGGAGGATGTTGTATACCTCGCCCGCCCGATTTGAATCTTCGAGAGAGCGAAGTGTGGGCGTGATTAACTCGCACGTGTACGCACGCGAAGTGTTCGTGTGCCGCCTACCACAGGTGACCGCGGGTCGCTCTTAATGCGGTTTCGCTGGACGCGCCCCGGCCTGGTTCTCACGAGGCGCGCACACAAACAACAGCGACTCTGAAAAGTCAATGAGCGAGGCACCTGAACGAAAATAACCCGCAATCAAATGTGCGCGGCGCATTTTGCTGCCTGTTCGAATGCTCACATTCCTTTCTACCACAAACGTGCCGTGATCGGGTCCACCGGCCTGCCTGTCTCATTTGTCGTTACTGCTCAACCTGGACGCTCTTGGGAGGCACTTGAAAATTTCATGTTTATTTTTTTCTTTTTTCTTTGGTGTGTGTTCGTATTGGTGTTAATTCACTTCTGCGAAGGAAAGTTTGACATACACCTGAATGCAGCCATACCGCTACAAAGCAAAGCTATACAGCGTCCTCAGGAACTTCGCAGTTGAAAAAAAATTCTTCCTGGTTTAGGACGAACTTACTCCACATGGGGATTTCCGCTAAATCTGGTCGATTTGCACCTGTTAATTCACTTGTATTACTGTAGTTTTATGCCGATTTTTCATGTAACACAGCGTTTTGAGTGTGCTGCTTAGGTTGTTTGTCATTATAGTATTGTTGCTCGGTACCTCTTGGTTTCTTTTCTTGTTTTCTTTGATGATTTTGTAAGCAATGTGGTTTGTATGTAATTCTTTGCGTTTAGTATGTATGCACTAAATTTGGCTGAGTTGTCGTGTGCATGATCGATCGTATTCGTTACTTTTCGTCTAAAACCTACGCCCCTCTACCATGCTGCGTGCCCTGAGGGTAAAATAAATAAATAAATAAATAAATAAATAAATAAATAAATAAATAAATAAATAAATAAATAAATAAATAAATAAATAAATAAATAAATAAATAAATAAATAAATAAATAAATAAATAAATAAATAAATAAATAAATAAATAAATAAATAAATAAATAAATAAATAAATAAATAAATAAATAAATAAATAAATAAATAAATAAATAAATAAATAAATAAATAAATAAATAAATAAATAAATAAATAAATAAATAAATAAATCTCCGTCGTATTCGCTTTTACCTTTCCGTATTTGCGAACTTGTCGAAAGGAGTGCGGCGCTCATGCGAACCACGCAACATGAATGAGGAGTTCCAGGTTCTTTCTTCTCCCAGCGCAAATGCGCAAACGTAATCTAAAGGTTCAAATCAGTGGTTTTCAATCATGAGTTTGCCGGGTATACCCTTTAGAATTTGCAGAAAGTGATCGGGGACCCCACGATTGATCCTGGGAAAAGTGGAGGGTGTCCTTTCTTACAATGCCCTGTAACGGTACTTTTTGGTACGATAAACTATGTTGATCCGCGTCATACGCTGTCGTATGTGTGCTCGGCTTTTCCGCATAGCTGGTGTGTTGTGCAAAAAGCGAACGTTAAATTTTGTACTACGTCGAGAAATTAAACGTAGAAGTCATGCAGCGAAGCCACCCTTTTGCATTGCCAGCAGGTAGAACAGATGAAGTTAATTTCAAGGCTGTCGAGGGGACTAAAAGATTAGAATGCTGGTGGACGAAAAGCAGAGAGGGAAATATTGCCTAGGACAATTACCACCTGTAACAGGAAAAAAAAAAGTATTTTGTGCCCAAAAAAGTTTTTTGTACCTGCCCTAAGCAGTTCTAGTATTAAACCAAGAGTATAAAACACAGGTATATTAGTCCATTTTAGTAAGATGACACGTCATCACCTTGCTACAAAGGGGAAACCAATAGCAATCATCAATCATAATCAGCAGCAACGTTTGGCTTGGAGCGGAGGATGGGAGTTTTTAGGAGGTTTTTGCCGAGCCCTTGTGGTCCGCAGACCCTCACTAGAGAACCACTGGTCTAAATCCTTCCGATACGAAGACGCTCCTCATGCATCTGTGCTGTTCCGACTTGTTCAGCGCAACTTTTTTGTCACAAGAAATTTTCTTTTCTTCGCTGAGACGAATTCCCGAACGTCTTCTTGGCCACTGCATCTATGACAGTGGCAGTGCCCGCAAGTAATTTCGTCCTTTGAAGCGGGCATTTCAGCGCGGGCCCGGGCGGCAGCAGGAGAACCGGTGGGTCGACCTACACCGCTGTCAAGGCGTATTTCTGGCGCGCGATTTTTTTCTTTCTGTACGACCTAAAACACCGCAAGACTTCCATTCTTTCAAAACTGGGCTGTCAGCTGAAATGCCACCGTTGTGGTCGCGTTTCTGCGTGAACGACAGCCCACCCAAGCGAGCAAACAAGCGAAATACTGACGTGGCGTGACAAGTGTTCGGAATACAAGTTGCACACCACGAAATATGCACTTTGGCTTTAATTTTTAACAGCGGAGCTGCTTTACAAGCCGCAAGTTTGCCGTTGCAGGAAAAAATACCGAGAAATGCCGAGCTCTCGTGAGCGCGTGCCCCGCGGCGACCGCCGGGCGTTACCGGCACGCGCAGTGGCTTTAGAACAATCGTGATTGATTCCCCTGTCATAAGAATCGGTAAAACACGAAAGTGAAAAAATGTACGGTGAAATCTGCAGCTAAGCATGATTTGCGGGTCGGCGGCTGTCTTGTGGGTGTGCTAGGCGAAAGACGTCCTGCTGGCGGGTCGCTTCGAAAAAGGTGTACTGCCGTCATTTCCGTGACGGATGTGACGTCAGTGAAATCTTGGTGTATCCCGGCGTAAATCACTTTCGTGTTAAAATATAAAACCCGAATATAACAACCCTGAGAATAACGTACTCTTTGGTTATAAAGGTTGCTTCCCCGCAAGAAGAACACATGTGCAGGGGTGCACCCTTTACAGGCCGCTTGCTTCGTTGTACTGGCGTCACTTCCGTGACGGATATGACGTCCCTCGAATGTTTGTGTATACAAGAATAAAACACTTTTGTGTTAAAAAAACCAGCAAAAACGCCAGTGTTCGCCGTAATCAAGGCAACACTTGCTCGGAAGGAGAAAGACACGTTATAGCTTACGGCCGCCATTCGTTCGTCTTCGTGTCGCCATGCGCATGCGCTCACACCCTGCTTGGGAAAGGTCAGCGCGCCCACCTCATTCTCTAGAAGCCATTAAGTATTAAGAAGCGTGGCTAAGGCGTTGTGCTGCTGAGCACTAGGACGCGGGTTCGTTTCGCAGCCACGGCGGCCGCTTTTCTGATGGAGGCGAAAAGCGAAAATGCCCGTGTGTACGAGATTTCGGCGCACGTTGAAGATCCCCAGGGGGTCAAAATTAATCCGGAGTCCTCCACTACGGCGCGCCTCATCGCCTGCGTTGCGTCTGCGCGTTAAACCCTACAATCAATCAAGGATTAAAAAGCCATCAGATCGAAGACGTCGTCGTCTTCTTCGTGTATGACAACGAGTACAAGCACGACATTGTGTCGATAGCATCATATTTAAACTAACTATGTGTCCGTGAATGCACACCTGCAACAGCTTCGCCATTCAAGCCTTGCGCGTGAGTGCGAGCTTCCTCGGATTTTTTAAAGCCTGGCTTAGTGTTGTCTGCAGTGCCGGGGTTAGCCCTAAGCCAACGGGGAACGCCGGAGCGCTGTGGTTTGTCTACTTCCTTTCTGTGTCAGTGTCGTTACTTAACTGTATCGTTACTGTGTCGGAGCTTACCCAGTCAATTTTCTCCCTCGATGCACCCTGGAGCTAGCTGTTCAAAGTTAGCCCGCTATAGAACCTTCACCATTCTCTCAATGCCCTCTCATCATACAGCAGCCGACATACTCAGCCTTCCTCCCCCCCCCCCCTTCCCTTGACGCCCCCCCTCCCTTCGATTACCAGTTTGAAACAAATACCCATTCTAACGCGTTAGAGTTAAGGAGCTCGTGATACCTTCTGAAATAAACTGAGTATATTACTAGACATGGTTCATTAAAGGTTCTCTCTCTCTCTCTCTCTCTCTCTCTCTCTCTCTCTCTCTCTCTCTCTCTCTCTCTCTCTCTCTCTCTCTCTCTCTCTCTCACACACACACGCACACACACACACACTTACTGCATCTGTAAGTTCAACCCGAAAAAACCCGAATTTGGAAATGGTTTTACAAAAAAAAACCCGTTTTCTCCCCGCTTAATAATTTGAAAAATAGCACCCGATTTTTACCCCCCCCCCTATCTTAAAAATATGTAAAACCCGAAAACGGACAACCCTACCCATTGTCCGTGATAACATGCGGACCCCGCGTAAAGCGAGGCAGCTCTGACCACTGACCCTAAGCACTCCTGGAAGCTGCTGACTTTGACCGCTATGTATGAATGCACAGCGTCATCGTTCTATCGTTCTATCATCCTGGCTCAACATCATCATCAGAGACGGATTTTGCCCCTCGCCCATGTCAAGTTATAGAAAAGAATCAGAGAAGAGTGCTTCGAAAAATTAGGACAATACGTTTCTTAAAGAGCAAACCAGTGAAAAAACGTTACACGACGAGGAGAAACAACCGTCTTTGAATGTCCTTCTGCCCATGTTTCTCCACGTCGTGTAGCGCCTTTTCATCGGTTTGTTCTTTAATCTGACATGAGCCGACAAGCCCCGACTTCCACAATATCTTTCCCACGGATGAACAGGACTCCGAGCGACGTATCTCTTTCTACTCTCCGCACCATGCAAATTCTGCCCACCTCCTGCACCCTATACCATGTGGTATAAGAGTGCTCTCACACTTCCAATTTTCCACCCCTTCCGACCCCTGTACAAGAGCAGCGGAAGGGACACCCGGAGTATCAACGTCAGCCGACCTCTCGGGCGCGGCCGGCTGCATGCACGTGCCGAGGACATCCCGCACTGAAGACGCTTTTTAAAAGCATAGCATTTTAGAGGCTCCTCTTGTCGTCGTAGCTCGCTCGCTGGACCCAAGTAGAGCCACATGGCGTTCCGTCGTCGCGGCGTAACCCAGAGGCTTCGAAAGCCAAGCGGTTTACATAGTCATAAGCGTTCGAAACTCGTGAACCGCGGGCACTTGTCATACATCTCTCTGTTGTTTAGCGCGAGGAAAACTGCAGGTACATTTGAGGCAAAGTATACGTAATTAACCGGCAGCGCCCGCTTTCATTTAGTTAGGAACGCTCGGTGGGTTGGTTTTTACGATAGTGAGCGAAAAAAAAAAAAAAGCGGCAGTGCAACACCGGCACGTGCGAAAGGAAAAGCAAGCACATAAAGAACAGAACTCCCGCTGGCGCTGTTTCAGGCAGGGAGCGCGCGAGCACTGCGGAGGCGGGAAATTCGAATTACATTGGGTGGCAGCAGTGAGCGGATAACGGCGCTACAGGCCATTATGGCAAACCACTGCTCTGCACTTCCGAGTAAAACAGCTCTACCTTTAAAAAAAAAAATAAACTTTGTCAACCATATGCTACCGAACACGGTAGCTGTGCGCGACATGCTATAGTCGTGTGGTTGCACATGGTCACGTGTGCCCAGAACCTTCGTGCACTTTTTCTCACGTTCGTCTGCCACCCCGGCGGGCAAGGAAGGTCGACGCACCGAGTGGTATCAATAAGCAGCGATTCGATACACGCTTTTGCCCGGCGTCGTGCGCGCATCCGTTTTCCTTTTACGCCGTAGTTGCTGCAGGAGAAGGGCGCATCATCGGCGCGCGAGCACAGCGAATCTCATTGACCCCCCCGCCAGCACGTTTTGGGCCCAGTGTGGCAACGTGTGTCCGATGTTGCGCCTAAAACAGACCCCCGCCTACATGTGCTGGAAAGCCTCCCATAGGAACCTTCCGCGCTCCCACCTCCTCTTCCTTTCTCGATATATCCGCATACCTGCACTCATTCAAACATTACCGGCCACGAATTGCTCTGTTCGGTCGCCCATTACGGCACCGCGACGTAGTTCCGAGGCTTTGTCATCTTGGATGCGTCGACATAACTCTCCGCTGCGCTGCCACTTCTGCAGTTTCTTGACGCTCCGTCCAACGAGCGTTTTCGCGCGGCCTGTCCCATTTATTTTCCTCCCCGTCAGAGCACCTGCGCCCCCCAAGAGGAAATAAATGAAATACGGAAGGGGCTTAGGGCCGCGAGAGAGGAGGATGGAGTCAACACCAATCCGCGGTGATCTGGCTGTAAATTCCGCGAAATGTAACAAGGTATACAGACTCGCGCTAGTTGATACCTAACCAATGCTGAAGGATACGCGCTAAGTCTTATCGCCAGTTTCCCATTGGTTTTTAATTGTAAGGCTAAAACAATCGCGCAGCGATCGCTGGCCTATTGAAACCTAGTGCATATCAAAGACGTTGAATCCTCTTGCTCCGTGCTCTTGCTTTGCCGTCAAATCCACTGAGAGAAAGAAGCTGTCGTCAGCGCTGAGGAATCTGGGCTCCCGGCGGCCATTTTCGGAAAAGACGATACTGTGTCACTAGCCTTCTCTGTCAACCGCTCAGAAGGAGACTATTAAACACCTGACTATAGCCTGAAAGCCTCCAGTGAAAATTACTGAACTTTAGCGTCCAGTGCTTTAGCGCTGGGCATACCTATCTACTCCAGCTTTGCTTCATTCTTTCCTTTCTCTTTTTTGCCTATTTTCCATTTCTCACATGCAGGATAGCAAACTAGGCTCTAACCAGGCTAACTTTCCTTCCTTCCTGTCTTTCTTCTTTACTTCCTTTCTTTCTTCGACGAACTGCGTTCGCACTGGCTCTCGACTTCGTGGCAGGTAGCCACTGCATTCTGCTCCCACGCGAGGCGCTTAACGGCTCCCGAGCAGGCCTTCTGGCCTCAGGGTGACGCCCCGCGCCCCTTGCCTTACCTTGGCCTTACCGCTGGTCATGAAGCCTACTTGCAGTCTCAAAAGGTGTGACGCTGGCGATTCTTCTCCGTGCAATGGGGGTAAGGTCAGACAAAGGTGCAACTGTTTAGCTACCGTGCTGCAACCGGAACTCCGGGGGCCTTCTGAAAGGGCTACTAAGGGCTAAATGGCTTTAGGGGCGAAACCCCTAGGGGCTGGGGCTGTTGGCGTCTCCTGCTGTCGTCGTAATCGTCGTCTCATGTAGTAACGGTACTAAAACACCGGAAAACTCACTCACGCCTCGCGGTAGAGTGTAACGCGTACTAAAAGAACACCGGGACACTCGTTTAGGCCTCGCGCTGGAGAGCTTCGTGCTTCAAAGACGAGAGACTTTTACAGCAAAGCTGTCTACCTCTACCCCCCAACGGTTTCATCTCCGTTGGCCAAAACGCCAAGAATACACTTATACAGTGCATGCTTCGCCCCTCCCCAGGTTTTACGTTAGTGGAGATGGCTTGGGATTTATTATGTTAGTTGTAAGATCACACTTATCTAATGTCTGTGGTGTTTGATCGAAGCCAAATTATGCCATGTTTAAATTAAAGCTTCCATCCCTTTTTCTGTAATGCACAGGAGCCTTTCGCACAGCATAGCCTAAGTCAGTCAAGCAAGAACAGTGCTGTTACAGTAGAACAAAGTGCTGAAAACACCCGCACGATTCTTGAGTATGGTGGTCTGAAGTAACGCTGACAGCCAAAGTGGCGGTCTCGCCAGAGATAAAAATGGACAGTATCTCTTTCCCTACCTCGCGCAAACCTTTTGAATAACGTGTGCGGCAACGAATAACATTTGAACGAAAGTGAAGCTGAAACACATCTTGCCACTAGCTCTGGTGATTGAACATTTGCTTAAAAACGTAGGTTTAAGCCATCAAACAATTTTCACAGCAGAAGTTTGCTTGTGATCGGCGCCAGTCGTTGCCGCGGGTGGCCAAAAAACCCTCAAGCCGTCGGAGAACGGCTTTTACACTGGTCACCTCCCACTTTTGTGAAGACCAATGAATAAATAAATAAAGAAAGAAAATAAAATAAAAGAAAGTGAATACATACATTTATCTTATACATGTGTCTGTCTGTTTCACAAAAAAGGAATGGCTATGCTTCGCCAATCCCGTTTTACCATCCGCGATTCGTGACGTCACAAGTCTTGCGAAAAAATGTATAAGGAAGCAGTACCACTTTCCACACTTTTAGTATTTTCTCCATTATTAAGCAACAACTACAGCCTAATTTATATTCACGGCATTGTGATTTACCGATACAAGGTATGCGTAACTGTTTGCTTGCTTAATTGTTTCTTGAAAGGCTGGCCATGCAGGGAAGGATATATGCGCTTCAGACGCCTCAGCAAGCCGAAAACCCCATTCAGTTGACTCTACAACCCATTTTTTTTGTGATTTCGCCCACGAATCAATACTACACAGTTTTCTCAGACAAAAAAAAAAGCGTTATTTATCCAGTGTGTCGCGCCTCTAACAAAACAGGCTCGGCCTATTGGCGTGTGCAGCTTGTTTTACGCTTGACGAGTAGCCGCCCGGCCGGAGAAGTTTCTGCAGCCTTTCGTTGCTCTTAACAGCCCGGCACAGTTCTTTGACGACACCGCCGTTCACTCACGATTCCTGCAGGCTGAGCGACTCGACAGCGCAGTTCTGGGAGAGGACGCCATCTAGTTGTCCCGCACCTGCGCCATCAATGCTGCTGTCCTTCAGTTCCAGTGTTTCCAGGGAATAGTGCTTGGACAGGAATTGCGCCAGGGCTTCCCCAAGTGCGCGCCTAAAGGTTGCCGACTCCTGCGTCAAGTGGCGGAGGGACCAGTTGCCTTGCAGAGCCCCAAACAACTGCGTCAGGTACTGAAGGCAAATGAAGCGTGGAGCCGCGTGCCCCTCAGACCACCAGTGCCTGCACGCGGTTACAGCCCTCCAAAGGCCCACCATGGTGACCTTCCGGATCACCCGGGTGCTCTGGAAGACCTCCGCCAGGGCGTCGCAAGCCGAAGACCACTCTCCATCCTCCAGGATCAGTTCCGTAAGCCCACCACAAGCAACACCGAGAAGCAGCGTGTTGGCTGATTCCAACACCAGGTAGTTTCCCGCGAGCTTCACCGTGGCCAAAGTGACCATGGCCAGACCGTCAACCATGGCCAAAGTGACCGTGGCGAGACTGTTTACCGTGGCCAGACCGTTTACCATGACCAAAATTACTGTGGCCAGACCGTAGACCGTGGCCAAAGTGACCGTGCCCAGAGCATCGGCCCTCAGCACAGCTGCCAACTTGGCGGCGAGGGAGTCGCCGATCTCCATGTTGGACACCACGTCCCGCAGGCATCCAAAGGTCGGTACTGGGACTGGAGGCTGTACTGGTGCCGAACCATGATGCTCCGCCGGTTGGGTGCGGCCCCACCGATGAAGGACGCCGCATGGCAAAGTCCCTTGACGTGGACATCGGCGATCCCTTCCACCTCGATGATACATTTGTGCTGCCGCGGCAGCCGTGCCATCAGGAATGAGCCGTCATTTTCATTTCCTCCATTGGGGAAGTCTGGGCCCAAGTTGTAGGAAGTGACGCAAATCTTCCCGGGTTCCACCTCTTTCAGCACCAGAGCCAGCATTCCGTAGAAGCTCCAGCTAGGAACTGGCGCTTCGCGTCTAGACCACGCAGAAGTCGAGAGAGAGAGAGAGAGAGAGAGAGAGAGAGAGAGAGAGAGAGAGAGAGAGAGAGAGAGAGAGAGAGAGAGAGAGAGAGAGAGAGAGAGAGAGAGAGAGAGAGAGAGAGAGAGAGAGAGAGAGAGAGAACTTTTATTGCCGCAAGGGCTAATTCTGGGGAGGGGTGGTGACCGAGGGAGGAAGGTCCCCGGTGACTTTGGCAGCCCGGGCGACAATGGCATCTTGCACCGCCGAATCCGAGCTGCCCAACGCCCTCGCCCAGTGCTCACCATCTCGATATGGGGGGAATGGGTTGTGGGGGCATTGCCAGAGGAGGTGATCCATGGTTTGGACCACCCCACAAGCGGGGCAGTGGGGGTGAGGAGTACAGAGTGGGGTACATGCGGTGCAGGCGGGAGAGGCAAGGAAGAGGGTACGTTTGCACGGCGTTCTTCGGTGTGAGAGAGTGCCGGGTGTGCAGGGGGCAGTAGACGGCGGGAGAGGCGGTAATGAGACGTGATCTCATGAAAGGAAAGGAGCCGATCTCGTTCAAGGCTAGGACCCGCTCGGAAGGTGAGCTCTCGAGCGGCTCTGTGTGCTGCCTCGTTCCCTCCCACGCCCGTGTGGGCTGGGGTCCATACCAGCTCGGTGGGGGAGTCAGGGGGATTTCGAAGAAGGATTTTGAGTGCCAGGACAGAAATGCGGCCCCGG
Source organism: Haemaphysalis longicornis (assembly GCF_048455015.1). Classification (NCBI taxonomy): domain Eukaryota; kingdom Metazoa; phylum Arthropoda; class Arachnida; order Ixodida; family Ixodidae; genus Haemaphysalis; species Haemaphysalis longicornis. The sequence goes on along the minus strand of NW_027526225.1, from coordinate 82,566,386 downwards.
GCGAAATTTCGAATGGCCGTCTTAGAATCGGAGATTATGATCGCAGGGGATGGCCGCAGTGTTAATGCAAGAGCAATAGCCGCCTCTTCAGCAGTCGCGGGGAAGAAGTGCGAAGGGTGAGGGTGGTAAGAGGGGGACTGTTGGGAGCGTTGATGATTGCGACCGCGTAGGCGTCATGGTGCCTGTAGCTAGCCGCGTCAACATAAACAGTTGCCGGATGCACTAGGTATCGCTTCGTAAGGGCCCGTGCACGCTGCTCCCTGCGGGCTCGATTGTGCGTCGGGTGCATGTTACGGGGAATGGGCCGAATGATGAATAGGTCATGGATAGTGCTAGGAATGGCAAGAGAGGATTCTGTAGCGAAAGGCAAGTTGATTGGAAGTCGCCGGAGGAGAGATTGACCTGTTGAGGTTGTTGCAAGGCGGGCGTACTGGCTCACAAGGTAAGCTTCGAGGAGCTCAGATGCGGTGTTGTAGACACCAAGCGATTCTACACGAGCGGTGGCAGCGCTCTGCGGAATCCTGAGCGCCATCTTGTACACTTTTCGAATTAGGCAATCCACCTTTTTGAGTTCCTTAGAGGACGGTGCTTAGATTCCTTATCTATAAATTAAGAAGAAATGAGTGTGGGCAGGGTATGTAATGCGAAGGCAAGATAACCGTTGGTCATTGAGGGTAACAGAGTGGATCCCTAGACAACGCAAGCGTGGCAGGGGGCAGAAGAAAGTTAGGTGGGCAAATGAGACCAAGACGTTTGCGGCCACAAATTGGTCGCAGTTAGCCCAGGACTGGGATAATTGGAGAAATATGGGAGAAGCCTTTTCCCTGCAGTATGCAGAGAAATGATGATGATGATGATATCCGTGGTGTGCTTGGCTCATAACTACAAAAGGGATTGGCCTGTTCAAAATGCTGACTGCGCTCAAGCTGGAGTTCATAGGATATTTTATTTGAAGAAAAGAAAAAAAAAACAGGCGGGGAAGTGAAAGCCCGCTGTGATAAAAACCAGGGTTAACCAACAATAGTCGCTTCCCCAGCAATTCAAGCGACCTGTAGCAGAAAGAGAACCTCCAATACAATTTCAAATCTCCCTTTTCCAGAACTCAAATTTGTTCCCACAAAGGATAAAATAGTCGGAATGGAAGGCGCAAGCCTCATACGGTGAATGGACCGCGGTACACAACTTTTCTCATTTTTGGGGTAATGGCGCATCGCCATGGAAGTGCATTTCCAGGGCTCTAGAATGGGCCATTTAGTACTCGTGTAGTAGGGGTGCGCAGAAAAAAAAAACGGCGAAGACGACGAATGGCGTTTTATTACCTCGTCGTCGTTGCTCATGTTGCGCTTGCTGAATTGTCGCATACCCGCGAGGACGATTAATAAAATGAAGGCCGTGTCTAGAGTGCCGTCCGACGGTATTATAATCACTCCACTATATCGACGTCCACCGGCGTTTTGTGACAAAATTGGCGCGTCTGGCACTACATCGCTCTAGATAACGTAAAGCCAGGATGCCTAACCTAAACATAACATAAGATAACCTAACGCACACAAAGAAATAATTTAAAACACCAAAAGTAACCTAAGGCATAAATATTATAGTTCAATTTTAAGATGAAAAGTTATAGAAACTGAAAATTATAATTATAAATTGCCTTCGCAGAAACCTATCCCCTTTCGGGTTTCCCAAAAACTGGTCGATTCAAAATTATAATGCGGTGCGGACAAGGACGGTGCGGACTACGACGGGACAACGCGGGTGACATCGTGAGTTACTGAAATGCTCTGCATTTAAAAAAATCAAGGCGACAGCCGGTCTTGACCCACCGTCCTTGGGATCAAGAAGCTAAGACGGCTCCTCTGCACTACAACGACAGACGTTTCCGCCGTTGCTCGGCTAGCCTTAAATATTCGAATGTCGTCGGACGGCACTCTAGCCATGCCTGAAACGATCACCTAGAGTGCCGTCGGACGGCACTCTAGACACTGCGTAAAAAGAAATAGCATAATGGCGACGTATGCACACAGCCAACTGACCTAACTAAACCAACAACTAACTAAACGCACCTTCAAGCTTTCATTTTACCCAACAATCAACTGAACCAAATTATTGTAAGTGTTCTAAATTTTCTTTACATGCACTTTTCTTGTCATTTTCATAGTCCGTTCCGAAATAGTACTTTTGTACAGTTGTTTACACTGACAGACTCCCAAGCTGCATGCCACAATTTCCTGAAGCGACGAATATCCCTAGGAGCATTATTATGCTGAAACTAATTAAACAACTTCCAGAACTACAGGTTGCTTCAAAGGAACGCCTCAAAGGAAATGCCTCACGAATCCCTCAAAGGAAATGAGTCGGCACACGCCGCTTCCCGCGCCCATACACACCGGGTCATTTCCCAAGAGGGAGGTAACCTACAAGCTGACGACATCCTCAAACCAACGCCCCTGCGAAAATACGCCGACATACTCGCCCACCACTGGTGCGGACACCAACAATACCCAGCACCCCACCTACACCTATCCGGAACCGAAGCTCATTCCGACGACTACAAACAAACTCTTGGCTCCCCCCAATACCCTAGTCCATGCAATGTACCCCACCCTCTACTCCGCACCTTGCAAATACTGCCTCCACCCTGGCACCCTATACCATCTTGCATGGGGGTGTAAACAAACCTCGGCCCTTACTCCTGATCACAAGCCTACATACGAGCAGTGGGTGACACGGCTGACCAGCTCCGACCTCTCCTCCCCGCGTAGCGTGGTAAAGAGGGCCCAGGTGGCCAGCTCAGGCCAGGGTATTCCGGACTAGAGGAAACCCCCACCTGGCGGGTCCAGGGACATCCGCACGTAAGACTCGCCTAAATAGAGTTTATTCCTCCTCCCCCTCCGCGGATAGTTTTTCGTCCCTTGTTGTTGTATAAAGAATAATTTGAGCCGATAAAAATAACATAAAATAAAGGTGGGTGACTTCCTCCTAGCCCAGCAAGCCGCGAGAGACCGCTGCTTCCGGCAGATCAGCCCAAATTTTTTCTGCCCACCTTCTACCTTCTCTCCTTTTTAACGGCCAAGCTCACGAGAAAATCGTTTGTGCATGGTGTCCGCAGTTTAAAATACCAAGAAAATGCCGAGCGCACGAAGAATCCTGCCTCGAGTGCACGTTCGTCACGCTAAGCATACCCACTTCGGGAGATGGGCCAACATTGGCCACACAAAAAAAGAACTCCCGCGTTTGACGTATCGGGGCAACATTTGCTCGTAACGAGAAAGACACGTCATAGGGCACGCCCCCCGTTCGTTCGTCCGTCCTCGTGTCGTCATCTGCATGTACCGTAGAAGAGCCACGACTTCAATGTCGAAACTGCTGTAGGTCATCATTGACTCCACATGGCCCGGCCTATGCGGATACTTGCAACGGCCGAGGGAGGAGAGGCCGCTCTGCTCCGAGGGGCTCGGCGTACAAAGCGTCCGCTAAAGACGATAAGTCGCGCTTGCAGACTGGCGTACGAAAACGTCGACCAACTCTGGCCTTCCTAAACATAAGGTCACAAAAATGCCATGCCGCCGACGCGTCCATCAATGATCACCCGCAACAGCTTCGCCATTCAAGTCTTGCGCGTGAGGGCAAGCTTCCCTGAATATTTTTTTTACCCTTCATCGTGGAATGATATCCCGTCTTGGCCAATTCCCCTGAGTAGTCGCGCGCCATTGCTTTTACAGCAGCACCAACCAATCATCTTTCCCGCCCCCATTCGGTGCCAGCGTTCACAGCTCCGAAGCTGCCCTGCATTCGGCCTCTTCCTCCGCGACACATCGTCCGTCCAAAGCGACGAACGTACCGGGCTCGCCATGCCTCGGAAACAAGAGGTATGTGGGCGAAATTGGGCATCCTCGATTTACTAGTCCTGGCCGAAACGCGGGCAGTCTGAGGACTGCCTTCGTACCGGGAGTCCCATAAGAATACGTGGGAAAATCGAGGGCCGTATCGCATCTCGGGCAATCTGCGGACGTTCCCGGTCTGATAATCGAGGAGGGCCATTATTCCCATCTCGTCACGCTGCGCGGACAGTCTCATGAGCGACAGCTCTATACTCGGTGACAACTTAAGAACGGCACCGGAAGTTGCCGCTGTGCCTTATCACCGTAGCCGGATGTTTCTCCGCGCGGCGCAAGTAGGGCGTTACTGGAAATATTGTGGACATGGCGTGAGCCGTTCCCGTGATTTTTGGGGCTTAATATGCCTATAAACGACTCCAGTGACGACAAACAAACTGCGTGAGACAAGTCAGATGATATCACGCATTCATAGCAAACCCCTTTCAAAACGCGCGCGCACTGACGTCACGGGTCCCGCGCTTTGGCGGAGTGATACACTACATGAGGTGGTGCCGTTCTTGAGTTGTAACCGAGTATAGTGTGGATGCCATAAAACCCTTGCTTTTGGAAACCCCATCTTCAACACCCCCCCCCCCTTTAAAAAAAAAACACGGGGGGAGGAGGAAAAAAAATAGGCGTCTGCTTGCCTCTCATGTGTCACCAGCCAATCAGAGGAAGAGATGGCAAACGTTTTGTTGAGCCGAACTAAATTACAACAAAATAAAGGTGGGTGGCATCCACAGTTCTAGAAGGCGGGCGCTTCTGCAGCCCGGGTGGCCCGGTTGATCAAGCACCGCTGGCGCCCCGAGAGCACGTACGCTGGTCAGAGCGCACTCCCACCGGTCAAGGGTCAGGGATGAGACAAGATCCGCATGTAACGGGAAGAACCTTGCGGTATGGGCTGTTGCGGTAAACATGCGGGAGTGGCAGGGACAGGCGAAGGTGGCGGAGGACTTGTACCAGAGTAGAGTTGGAAAATGTGCCGCAGTCTGTAACTTACGCCATGTTCGGACCTCGGCAGTAGTGAGGGACAAATGTGAACAGGGTAGTGGAAGCGGCTGTGGCCACAGTCAGTATATCTGAAGGGGCGACGGGTGTGGATGCCGGGTCGGCTGTACTCGGACGGGTAGGGCGGAAGTTGAGTTCGGGGGCAGCGGTGTTTGCCACCTTGTTCCCTGTGAGGGAGGCGCACCCGTGTGTCCACACCACGGAGCAAGGTTTCTCTTCCTCTGGGGTCCATAGTCTCTCGGGATGTCTACGTGGATGGTGAGGTGATCCGCACTTGGCAGGGATATATAGTAGACGCCAAGGCTACGGCGGCTGCCTCTGCCCTCGCGGATGTGGCGTTCTGTAAAGTAGCCAAGGTGGGTATGGTAACAAGGGCGAGGAGAACTGCTCGTACAGTAGATGTCACGGCCAAGCGGGGCAGTTTGTGTACTTTCTCGGCTTGCAGAAGTTAAGGGTGTTTTTGACACCTTAATGGACTAGCCTTTGGGTGGGGACGAAGGCAGGAAGACCAAGGACGATTTTATATGCTCTGTGGATGAGTTCTTCGATCTTTGAAGAGTCTTTGAATGCAAGTCCATAATTACTATTGCCGCCATTAAGTACGATTGGTTAAAACACTATATCATAAGCAGCCTAAAACAGGGAAATGAAGAGTTGATATATCCAGGCAACATTTATTACGGGGGCATTACTGCCAACAGCACGGTTTTTTATGTTTGCGCTATAGTTTACGGTGAACAATGCTTCTAAACTGTGCAAAGCGAATTAAACTACTGCGTTTTGTTTTCTTCTCATTCTTATCAGGAAAGAAAACGAAAATCCTCTAAAGTAAGTGATTTTTCCCATTTTCATGTCATTGTCGAGCCTTTTCAAGCTGCATGCGGGCGGATCTAGGCTTGCGGTAGCTTGCGGTAGCTCGACCAAGCTTGCCCGGGAGGAAAATTACTGAGTTGGCAGGTACTGTATAAATTATGAAATAAAAATGCGCAATGCGCACTGTGCCTAATAGCAGTTTAAATGACTCCAGATAACTGAGAGGGAGCGGATCATTTTGCTGGTGAATATTCAAGACTATTTAGCAGAGAGAACGCAAGGCACTACTCACCTCCGTCTTGCTGCACGATATACACACTTGCTGAGAGTGCGTTCTTGGTGGCTCTCGCCTAACTGAAATGACATTTACATCCATGGTGTGACGGGAGTAACGCATGGCCAAACAAGGCATTACCAAGCTTTACGTGGCGCCCCGGCCATGTAAAGCTTCTTCCTCTCTCCGTATCCTCCCGCTCTTCACTCTCCCTTCCTTCGATTCCTCTCTTTAGCTCTTTCCTTCTATTGAGATACGGGTGGTTAGCCGTATCTCAATACCACCGCCTCTTCTCTTCTCCGATTCTCGCCTTCCTCCTCCAATACCCTCCTTTTCACCTGCCCTGTTTCCTTCCTCCTCTCTCTCTCCGTCAACCCTCTCTCCTACCCCTACCTTACCTCTCTTCACCTCCACATTGCCACCCCCTCACGTCCTCCTGATAGCATTCCTTTCTCCCTCGTGCCCCACTCCTTGTCACCTCACCTTGTCTTTGCTTCCTCTGTCCTAGTTTGGTCCGTCCTGGCTCCATCCAAGAATGTACCCCTCCCTTCCTCTAATATCCCCTCCCCCTTTCCCCTCATATTTTCCATGCCTCCTCCTCCACTTGCCATTTCCCTCTCACTTCTCGCCTCCCCGACCTCTTCAGCTACGCCATCTACCTTCTGTGGCGGAGGAACAAGTTCACCTGCAGCCGCTCGCGGCCGTGTAACGGTGGTGCGGTCGACATCAATGCTGGTCGGTTTTAGCTCTTGAGACACCGACTAAGTTCCACACACGAGCCCGGCTACGTATCGGCACTTGTGGATAGATTTCGAGTGAATCTATGGGGAACTGGGGTCTGTCTTGGGATTCAGGGTTTGTCTCGCACTCTGGACATGCGCACAGAACTGATGTTGCCTTTCCTTCCATGCAAACGTCTCCTCCCCCTATTTCGTGGGAGCAGAGACCGACCAGCACTAGCGCGGACATGGCCCTGGAGTTTATTCCCGAAGTTCTGTATTGAGAGCGCGTTGTGGACTTTGTCTTGTCTCCTCGTGACTTGGGCTCCGGGCTCTAAAACGAGATTTGGCTTTGCCCTTTGCTTACGTGAGTCACTGAATCAAAACTAGTCCGTAAACCCCCCCCCCCCCCCCAAAAAAAAAAAAAGAAAATGTTGCGGCATTTTGTGAAATCCTGGAGAGTGACAATAGAATTGATGTTTAATGACCTTCACCAAAGTGACCAGCGCCCACCGCACGCTGAGCGTATTCAATCCCTTTGTTCTCGCCCGTAAATAATATCCGATGATTAGTGACGACGGACCGTTGCTCGTGAAGGCATCAAGGACGAGGTTATGAGCAGCAGCGGAGTGGCGACTGTGGCGACACGAAACATTTCCTTCACGAGCAGTGGCGATCTCTTTACGCAGGGGTCCCCCGGAGGCCAACCGCCGGAAAACATGTGCGCGTCTCCCGAGGCCTCGATTGTCCAGCCAGCCGCTACAGAGTCCACGTCGCCTACTCAAATGAGTCGCGCCTCCCGCCAAGACACGGGGACAGCGGGGAAAATGATTTCCCCGGATTCCCAAGGAACGGACCGGAGTAGGACTTTCCGCAGGGAAAAAAGGTCCCGGGCGAGGAGAGCCTTTCACTCGGGCAGGCCAAGTCCGCTCAGCTCCACTGAGGTATGCTACGGGCATGCGGAGTGATAGACGTTGCCTTGTTGTCTTGCTTGCTGCCCATAGATAATTGTACGTCTACACCCACACACAGAAAGACTTCCACTTCACAGAAAGAGTGTATACCTCTGCCTCCAACGGTTTCATCGCCGTGGGCAAAAACGACATTCATGTGCAAAAACGCCAAGGCGCCGAGGCCGAAGAAAACAAGCATCGAAACCGCATTATGGATGATAAGGCGCCCGTGAACAATGGTGCCCTCCCACCATGTGTTTCTCGTAAAGATTCTTTGCAGATAATCTGTGAAGGCTAGGCAGTACCAGTGTCACTAAATGCCCAAGACGCCGAGCGCATGAGCCAGGCTAGGCAGGAACCAATATTTGCCGCCAGAGAAGCCTAGCGTAGTGTCAGTAGATAAGCTATTAGAGCATCGCCACTGAGGCACGCAAGGCAGCAACGGCGGCCATTTTGGCATGCACCAGTGTTGCGAGATTGCCGCAGAAATTGCCGTATCTTCGGTCTCGCCGTTAACTTTGACCGTGCGGTTTGGTAACAACAGTACCGAAGATGCAGCAAAACGGCATCTATGGACACAGTCCTGCTGCTGAAATGATTGATTGATTGATTGATTGATTGATTGATTGATTGATTGATTGATTGATTGATTGATTGATTGATTGATTGATTGATTGATTGATTGATTGATTGATTGATTGTAGGGTTTAACGCGCCGACGCAACGCAGGCGATGAAGCGCGCTGTCGTGGAGGGCTCGGGATTAATTTTGACCAGCTGGGGATCTTTAACGTGCGCCGAAATCTCGTACACACCGGCGTTTTTGCTTTTCGCCTCCATCAGAAAAGCGGCCGCCGCGACCGGGAATCTAACCCGCGACCTCGTGCTCAGCAGCGCAGCGCTGCTGAAATGCTGTTACACGCGTTATCTTTGATTCACATTCGGAACTACAGCAGTCGCGCGCAGATGCTTTGCCGGGAGGACAAGCTAAGCCTACCAGAGTTGACTGACTGATAGTGGTGGTGAAAACGTTTTATTGAGCTGGAACAGAGTTGGTTGAGCCGTTCCTCTCTTGCGGGGGGCGTCCTCAGTCCAGGAGGCCCTGGGCACGTTTATTGGAGCGAACTCGTGCTCCCTAACAACTCAACAAATACACGGGCGGCGAAACAGCAGTCAACAAAGTGACGTGCGGAGGCGAGTGTCGGCGGAAAGAATGCCGCGGCGTCCACTCTGCGAAACTTTTTCCCGAGTGTTTCTCGGGTGTTTCTTGAACCATCGAATTACATAGAGAACACTGTAGATAAAAGAAGACTATTCTATGCTAGTGGCGTAACGGCGAACCATTCTCCCTATCAAATGAGATAATCCGTGTGGTATAAGAAAGAAAGAATGGAACATGCGCTTCACTGGGGAGACAAATAACACAGCCCGGCGCAGCCGGGCGGTAAAATCAAGAATACAAATAAACGAAGTCAATGCATGGTTCGCGGAAATGCCCTTCTACATCATTATTTGCAATTCATTTCCACTCCAGTCCAGTCCACTACCATTTGCAGCTTTGCCAGACCTCCACTTTCGCAGGCCGGGATGGCAACCAATTTTTTTTTTTTTGCTATATTTGTTCTTTTTTTCTACCTATGTTTTAGGAATGTATCCAGTGTGCGTGTTTGTAGCCCCTCTTTTATATAGCCACCTTTCTCTACTCCCGCCTTTCTTGGTTTCTTCATTTCTATTTTTTTCTTTAACATCATGGCTGTGTTGGCTTCATTATGTTTCCGTGTTACTTGCGCAGAGCTTGTTGTATACCCTTCTTTATACGTGTCTGTCCTAGGTTTTTTTGTTTGTATTTGACGGTGTTACACTTTAAATATGCCCTCTCTCTCTCCTTTGTCTCCTGTCTATCGTTCTGTCATCCCCTTCCCATTTCTCCACACCAGCAAGCGTTCCGGTGTCCGCCCTTAGGTGCGACAAATTGCTTCTGCTGTGGACATCATTATTCATTCATTCAAGAAGACCATGGGTGACGCAATATTCCGGTGCTAAAGAGAGTTCCTTATAGCGCGCTTCAGCACGAAAATAGACTTATATTTAAACAGGTTGAAGAGACGCAATCGGCGAATCCGATGACGCGACGGTTTGTTGCGAGGAGAAACTCGCCCATTCAGCAACCGCCTTTGCTCTGAGAGACACGATAGGATATCAATGAGCAACCTGACGCACAAAAACTGTTTCCTCAGAGGTCGGGCCGAACGTGGCATCGAATGGAATGAAGCTCACGCTATGGCTATTAATATTTGTGATTACAGCAATAGTAATAAGAGCATGACGGCAATAAAAAAAAACTAGTGTTCGGCAAGTTCAGAGATAATTGCAGAAGAATGCCATTCCACAAGTTGTAATGACGGCACCAGATATTCTATTTGGAGATAGGTGAGCTTATTTCTAGGCAATCATTCCAGGCATACATATGAAATAAAGGGTCCAGAAAACCACCAAAACAAAAGTGTCGAACGGCCCCCTTTGGCTGTTCGAAAGTAATTTGATTTGTCTTGGCTGTAAACTAAGTGCATGAAAATTGTAGGGCCACTCCGTTTACTAGCGCCCTGAGAGACCCTTAGTATTTAAATGGCCGTATTCTGTCCTACCCTCTATGTGTTTCCGCGATTTGTCTGAGCGGAGGATGCAGCAAGGCCTCTGCATTCGCAAATTGCTTTCAAGGATCTCCTTTATTGGAGGCTCGAGTGCAGGAGGGATTCAGAATACGTGGGAGAGCTTAGCCGGAACGGCGTTACTCCTATATGTATTGTCTCCTCGCCACTTTCGTATTATGCAGAGCGCTTGCGTCGTCGCCGATGCCTTAATTAAAGGAGCCATGAAGAGAAAACACAACTTTGGTTCATTCAAAAGATTGTCTCATCATAATCATACTGACGACACTATTAACGTAAACTTCGCTCAAATAAGCTACATGATTAGGTACAAAATTTTATGGCCATGCGAGCCACTCGCTCATTTCTCGCGACAGAACCTATGATGTCATACGAGCCACCTCTCCGATTGGCGGAGGGCGGCAAAAGCAAATGCAAACTATAGGCAGAGCTTATAAGCTTGCCGAACGAGCTATTTGCGCATAAATTTAGGCCACATTCTTTTTCAAGCAGTAAGAATGGGGGGACCGACAGTGGAAGTTACGAAAGTACACGTAAACATAGAAGTACCGATGCGTACTGCTGTTGGTACTGCGTGCACTATGCTTAGCTTAGCTGCCCATTACTGCGGGGCTTTGGGGTTGTCTCAGACGACACTTGCCGATTGACGCAAGCAACGGTGTCTTACGTGACCATATTTGTCGAGCGAGCCCTATGTTTCACGAAACGATTATTTTCTCTCTGAACAAAAACAAGCCAGGTTTATACACGGTCAAAAAAAAATCAAAGGCAGAAAATGGCTTGCCACGGTATGGTGGCGCCATCGAGGTTCAGTAACACCCATTGGGCTGCAGAGCGTCGGTTCCCGTGATGTCATTGCACCCCACGAAAACAGACGATATAGCGGGAAAATCAAAACTTTAACTTGAATTAAATAATTTCTCGATGAATAAATCATCGTTTGCATTCGTACAAGCGCTGGGGGCCCTATAAAACACGAAATCTTTCGAATACCACAAACTTGTATTTTGTCTTCATGGCTCCTTTAACTACGTTAAAAGTATTTGTCTTCATGAACAAATCTTGATCTTTAGGCATTTCTCTCTGGTCTCTCTTAGGCGTCGGGGCGCGTCACGCCTGCACTTGGCGAGGCTTCAGGGGTTCCACGTGGCACGGACGCCAACGTGGCTTCGACCACCACCCAGCCTGCCAGGCGCAAAGGAGCAGAATCTACTAGAGCACACAGCATGCCGTCACCTTCAATGACTTCGATTCCAGGACACCGGCAGCAACCCTCAGCAACACAAATATCGGGACAACCATCTCCCGTCAAGACAAAGTCGCAGACTTCTCTCATTGCTAGTGAGAAACCTGTCAGCCATGCCACATCGCCTGAAGATTTTTTCGACGCATCTTCTCCCCGAAAGTTCTTAGCTCGAGCGAGAAGCGACTTGTCAGTTACACACGAGCCGCAGTTCCCTTCCATGGCGGCTTTTACAGAAGAGCATGGGCCTTCGAAGAATGCGACTACCAGCGAAGATAAACGCGCGACGTCTCCCAAGGAAACCTCGCCAACGCCACTTAAACCAAGAAAGGAACACGCTTCGCGTTCAAAAGAAAGCTTACCGTCAAGAAAATCTTCCCCGCCTGCTCTGGGCAGGACGTCAGTTCCGTCACTCACACCAGAAACTCCCCGCACGCCCTCAGTTAGAAAGAAGGCGTCCTCATTGGGTAAGCCGGACACACGTGGGTCGCCTATTGCTGATATGGCCTCCCACACTCCCGAACGGCGCCTGTCTTCTCGGTTCCCACAGGCATCTTCCGTGAGGCAACAACGGCTGTCTTCCACGGCGGGCAGCACTGTGCCTGAGTGCAGGAAACATTTCCCAAGCGGCTCACTACTCGCTTTTTCGGGCAGTATAGGTGCCTACTATACTCCGACGTCAAGCTCAATCACGGAAACGTCTGTTGAGAAGCGCTCGCGAGATGTGCTCAAGGAGCGTCGATCTCGGGGAAGAAGCCGCGAAGGCTCCAGGAGCAGACTCACGACAGACCGCCCTCGCTACTCAACGTTCCAGCTCTGCTTGTCATTCTTCTTCGTTGCGGCCTTCTTTCTTGTCGTCGCTGTTCTCCTGGTGCTCATGAAGCGCAGAGACAGCCCCGTCGTGTGCCACTCAGCGGCCTGCTCTGAGCTCAACGACTTGCTAACTGCGAGCATCAACGCAACGGTAAAACCGTGCGACAATTTCTACCGACACGTCTGCGGTGGCTCGCCAACAGGCAGGCCGGCGTCGGTGTACTGGAAGCACCTGGACCGATTCGGCCGCGACCTCATTTCGGTCAACAACGAGGCTCTCATTCCTCAAAGTGGCCAGACGCCGGCTCAGAAGGCGGCGCTCTTTCTACGGACATGCCTGCTGGCCGTCAGGTTCGAGGTGAACAGCCAGGTGGCCATGTTCCGGGGCAAGTTCACGTCATTGGGCGTCTCGTGGCCCCACGTCTCCAACGTGCCGAACGTCTTGGCAACCGCAACCAAGGTCTACGCTACGTTCGGGATCGCCCCCTTACTCGAGGTGGCGAGAAGTCGAGTCGGTGACGGGGACAAACCATACCTCAGTGTCGGGCCCGGTGGGGTTTTACCCGCGTGGAAAGACAAGAGGGATCGCCTGATTGAATCTGGTTCGTACGAACAGTTCTACAAGGAAACGGCGAAGCTCTACACTAGCAGCAGCGTCACGGCTGAAGGAATTGATTTCAAGCGGTTTCAGCTTTTAGGGGGCTGTGTGCTTGAAAAGCTCGTTTACGCCGAAAGGAACCACGCAGCTGTGGCTGCTCTAAGTACTGTTAGACATCTACAGAATATCACGACAAATGTTGACCCCCAGGCGTGGCGGACTCTGGTAACCAGTGAGTTGGGACTTGAGGAGTCGACCCCGGTCAAGGTGCGCAACCGGGACTACCTGCTGCGCTTCAACGACGTGATTGGCCAGGTAGGGGAGGCGGATTTGCACTTCTACCTCGGCTGGTGCGTGGTGCAGGCCGCGGCGCGACTGATGAGCCGCTCCCTGTCAGACCTCTGGTACAACGAGACAAGGCCCGTGCTGGATGACAGGGCTGACCTCTCCTTCAGCTCTCCCAGCACGGCTGACTGTCTGCAGCTGACAGAGTTTGCCGTGGGCTGGGCGCTCTTCCACCCGCTGATGCGGACGCGAGCCGATACGCCCGTCCGGGACAGCATCACCACGATGGCCGGCAACATCGGCATGAACCTCGTCAAGCGTATCGAGGCTGCGCAGTGGCTCAACCAGAACTCTTCGAGCCCAGTCACCAAGCTTGACTTTGAAGAGGTACTTTACCACAGCTCTCGGTTCATGGATGAGAACACCTTGGACAAGCTGTTCGCCAATGTGAGCGACATGCACGACATGCTCTTCACCAACTGGGCGAACGCCGTGCGCTCCACATCGCAGATGCCGAAATCGGTTTGGGACCAGGTGAGTCTTCTGTGCGCTATTCTACTCTTTTGAATTCACAGATAGGCGCGCCTTCAGCCGGAACCATTGAGGACCACGCTCTACACCACTTACGTTACGGATAACAAGCATGACACAACGAAATTTTAAAGAACGAAAGAAGATTGGGTGGACATTCTGTGAGGCCTCTCACGACATGCAAAGCAACTTGGGATGTTCGTACACTTTGATTGCCTCAGGTTCTCTACGAACCCCGTGTGTGTGTCGGGTCTAGGGTGTCCCTTCTATTGAGAATTTTAGAACGCATAAGGTTAGTGTCATCTCGTCTGGCAAATCAGCTCATCAGGCCCAAATTCCACCTGTTAGAAGTTCTCTTACTGAAATTGGTGGTACCCGTTGAGGAATCGCCCAATATGAGAAAGCCGAGGTGAGGCGGTCGGGTGGCCATAATATCAACGTCGCTCACGAAATATGACCAAGCCGAATAATGTAGCTCACAAAATGAATGTAAAGGAGGCATGTTAAAAAGTACAGCTTCTCATGCGTTTTTGTCTTTTACAGCATGCAAGAGCCGTGATCCCCAATAACCTACACTTTTCCAGCATATAGGTGCCTACCGTCACATCGCGTATGATTTTCATTGCAGAATCACACCTTCCCTTATAGCCCATCATATTACGTACCATAACACAACAGACGAAATTAAAACGTCACGCGAGCAACAGCCCAGCCTTCAAGACCACGTTTCGCTGCAAGGCCGGCACGCCCATGAATCCCAAGAAGAAATGCGTCATGCGGGATTCCCATCCGCATTCAAAACCATTCGCAGGTTTCGTCCACCTACCTAACCAATGTCAGGACCAAGCCTTACTTCGCCGCTTTCGACGCCCGAAGCCAGTCCATACGAGTGCCCCCTTACCTCTTGACCATGCCCGTCTTTGATAAGGACCTCACGGACGGCGCCAAGTACGGCTTGCTGGGAACGCTTATCGGAGCCGCGTCTATCCGCCTTCTCTTGGCCAGGCTATCGCGCAACGATTCCAGAGCTTCAGAGCTCGCCGAAGCGAGGAAGAGAATGGATTGCTACGCGGGGTCCCAGACCAACGCAGTTCAACGGGAGCGCCTCCACATGGCCGCGTCGGTGCCCGTCGTGTGGGAGGCATTTCTGACGGCCAAACTCTTCGGCAGGGGTGACCGCCGGGGCCTGAGGGACTTCCCGAGCGAGAAGCTGTTCTTCGTCACCATGTGCTACCTGCTCTGCGACGACCGATATTTGCCCGAAGGTGCAGAGCTTACGTGCAACACGGCGGCGAGCAACAGCCCAGCCTTCAAGACCACGTTTCGCTGCAAGGCCGGCACGCCCATGAATCCCAAGAAGAAATGCCTCATGTTTTGAAAAGTTTGATCTGCTGGTGACGTTTCGCAGCGTAATGGCCCGAGGTCGCGATACTTCACGCTTTCGCCGTTTGTTAACTTATTTCAGAAATGATGCAATATGATCGGCCTTTCGGTGGATAATCGGTCTAAACAGTCGTCTTTCTGTCTTCAGGGTCCGTGCAATATAATTCCGTCATAATTAGCGCTTTCAGGATGCCTTATTTCGCGAACGAGGCCCACAATAGTAGCAACACTGAAAACGTTCCTGAAATTCTCGGAGAAACTTGGACCGGAGCAGTCTGGACGACGAGTTTCAGTCGTCTGTATGCCAAGCATCGTTTGAGAACAGCTTGGCACCCTTTCATCGTCTAGGAGAGTTCCCGGTAACTCCGCCATGTGCCGCGGTGCTCGGACGCGAGACGTGATTGCATTATCAGAATTTGGGTTCGGCTGGTATCAGGGTCGGGTGTTTCATGTTGGGTGTGGTGTCTGCCTGCTGAAAGCTGTCGCCTACAAGGTACGGGTTCTTTGCATTAGAGCCACTAGATAAACTCTCCAGTTTGCATCGATAACGGGGACAGTCGTAGTATGACTGGCGTAGCGGGCACTCGGCCTGCGCGAACCGCGTGAACGCCTATGCAGCCTGCTTGCGCGGGGGTGCAACGCAGCCAGCATTGTCTGTCCTGCCTGCAATAGTTGAAGGCTTTCAACGCCGGAGCTGTTGTAGCTCGAGCCTTTTCGTCAGTCTGCTGAAGGTTGTGCGTCATGCAGGGGCAATAGCAGGTTCCCAGACCCGCCGCCGGCCTCGAAGAAACCGGTTCCCAGAACCACCTACAGAGGGCGCAGTGGTCTCGCAGGGGCGGGTTTCTCACCTTCCCACTGGAGGAGGGGAAGGGAGGGAGGCTCTACCTATACTTGAAAAGCGTGGACACGCAGTGGTTAAGGAAGACTAACGTTGAAATACAGAAAGAACACTGGAGAATCTAAAACAGCCAAGGTAACCAAAAAAAAAAAAAAGGCAAGGCAGACGGAAACGAATAAATGGAGAGAAAAAATGGAAGCTAAAACGTCGTTAGAGATGTACAGGGCCAAGAAATTGAACATCAGAAAGGAAAATTTCTACGATAATTCCCAGGGCAGTGCTTTGCTTTTTGAGGCTAGAGCAGGTTAACCTGCTCTTCCCCACACTTCCCCACAAAGCGCTTAGTTCGGAAGCAATTACTCCCGAACTAAGAGCTTTGTGGGGAAGTGTGCAGAAAATGATGGGGCATGCGTGGTCTGTGGAAAAGAAACAAACTATGCGACACAGTGTTAGAATGTGAAGGTATCCATCCAAATCTATATGAGGGAAATATTCGGCTTCCACAAGCCCTAGGATTTAAGGGTAGCACAGAGGAAGTTACCTTAAAGGCTGTCAAGGCGACAAAAAGATTAGAATGCTGGTGGACCAAAAGCAGGGAGGGTAATATTGTGTAGGACAGTTACCACCTGTACCAGAAAAAAAGTATTTTGTGCCTGCCCTAAGCAGCGCCAGTATTAAACCAAGAGCGTAAAACATGGGTATATTAGTCCTTTTTGGCGAAGACGATATGTCATCACCCCGCTACAAAGGGGAAACCAATAGCAATCATCATCACCGCCGCTTACGTTCAGCCGCTGATTCTTTTAGTGAACCGTAGGATTTGCGCGCCTGTTGTCGTTCGAGCAGACACAAGAGAACCTCAGCTCCGCTGTTCCGGGAGCCGGCACATTGCCCACGTGCGGGGCCCTGACACCTGCGGAATTCCCACCTGAACGTCTTCCAGGCCCACCAGAACCACATTTTCGGCAGCCCGGACATGGGCCGCTTTAAATAAAGTTTGATCTCTCTCTCTCTTTCACACTGGGTGGAACTGGGTTTGGATTTTTTTCGACGGAAAAACTTAAAGGAGAAGGGGGGTGCGTGCCTGACTGCTTTTTTTAGTTCGCCGTGGCTGCCGCAAGGAGGACCGGTTAGTGGCGCGGGTAAATATACCAGTGCTGCCAACTCAAGGGAAATTTCCCTATATCTAGGCCCCCCGATTTGTGTCGATCGTCTTCATGGAAAAAGGGAAATTTGTCAACATTTGGGGAATTTTTTGCTACGTGGTCTTATGCCTTCAATCGTGTAATGGTGCCTTCGATTAATCTTAGTAGTTATTATCTTTATATACATATGCATTTGAGTTTCAGTAAAGCGCACATACCTATCTATTTCACATAATTCCAAAGTTCTGAAAAACACCCTTTCTGTTTCTGTTAATATCCTGTATCACATTTTCAGACAATCATTAGCAACAGGCCAGCTTCCCATTGACTGGAAGATTGGTAAGGTAGTCCCCGTGTTTAAAGCCGGCGATAAACATTCACCCGAAAGTTATCGCCCCATCTCTCTAACGTGCATCTGCTGCAAACTTCTGGAACATTTAATCGCTTCTCATGTTTTCCGGCACTTAGAATCTAACCACTTCTTTTTTGTCAACCAACACGTATTTAGAAAAGGTTTTTCGTGCGAAACACAGCTGCTGGAATTTACGTCAGAACTACATTGCAACATGAACAATAACCTTCAGACTGACTGCATTTTTCTCGATTTTTCAAAAGCATTTGATCGTGTACCCCACTGTCGTCTGATTTCTAAATTATCTCCACTTCGATTAGACTCGCTCACTTTATCTTGGCTTCGAAACTTTCTTTCGCTCCGCCAGCAGTTCCCGGTAATAAACAATATCCAATCCCCTCTTTCCCACGTAACCTCAGGTGTACCGCAGGGGTGCGTCCTCGGCCCCCTACTATTCTTAATTTATATTAACGATTTGCGAATCAGCACCTCATCTCGCATGCGAATTTTCGCCGATGATTGCATTATATATCGCTCAATAACCTGTGCTGACGACCACCTAACACTGCAAAATGACCTCAACAAGATTAATGACTGGTGCAAAAAATGGCTGATGTCGCTAAACAAGCAGAAGTGCAAAATTATGTCTTTCACACGCAAGCAAAATATTTCCAGTTGTTCGTACATCATTGATGATTACCCTCTGTCGCACGCATCCTCCTACAAGTACCTAGGTATTCATTTCACACCAAATCTTTCTTGGTCACACCATATCACCACCATTTGTGCAAAAGCTTCAAAATCATTGGGATACTTACGCCGAAACTTGCATAGCTGCCCATCCCATGTTCGTAAACTAGCTTATCAGACCTTCGTTCGCCCACAACTTGAATTCGCCGCATCCATCTGGTCCCCTTACCAAAATTACTTAATCAACATGCTTGAAGCGATTCAAAATAGGGCAGCCCGTTTTATCTCGAGAAATTACGACGACCATAGCAGCATAACGGAAATTAAGCTCTGCCTTCAATTGCTGAGTACTCGGCGGGATATTTCTCTTCTATGCCTCTTCCATAAGTATGTTTACAGTAATAAACCATTCCCATTTCAACTCGATATACCTTCCGTTACATCTCGCAGGTTGCATAATAACTTAAGTTTCACGCGATTATATGGGTCAACCGACGCCTTTAACTCATCGGCTCTTCCTCACGCCATTCGCTTGTGGAATGATCTCTCGAATGACATCGCATATCAATCAGACCCCGAAAAATTCAGACAACTTCTCCACTCTTTCTTTCAGTGATAAAAACTTCGACTGGTTCTTTTTACAAGTATCTGTGCCACCTCCTGTATCGCTCCAGTGTAATTATATCCATTCGTTTTTACTCCGGTTCCTCCCGCTTACAGATTAAGGCCTTGTGTTCGGTAAAACAGCATCGCGCTCTTCTTTTCTTTCTTTCATATTTTCTTACCGCTTAACACTTTGTGACCGCTGCATTTTTGTAGTTTATAATGTCCTTATACACACAAGTAAAACTCTGTTATCGCCCTTTATTATCCTGTGTTTTCGAAACAAGAACAAGTTGCTTTCTGCGCTTTGTTATAGAATATTTTTAACTACGTGTGTAGTAGGTGTTTTTTACTAAGTTGTATTGCGCATATTTGCATTCCTTCCCACCTGCAATGTTCCCATGTATGTGTCACTTCAAATTACTTTTTTTGTACATTCTCTTCTTTTTCTCTTTAGTGACATATATCCTGTTATTTGCTGTTCCGTTCTTTCAAAGTTCATTCCAAGTTTGATGTTCCCTTACAGTTCTGTCGACACTCACCCTTTGTTACCCCCCTTACACAATGCCCTGCAACAAGGGCCTGTAAGGTATTTTTAAATAAAAAATAAAAACGTGCATCCAGCTAAGTCGCTCCTTCGTTTGACATTGTTGGTGTAAATTTGAAAAGAACACGACTGATGAGTTTTATGAACTTGCTCACTCGAATATATAATGTACTGCGCATCGTCTGTGCTTGTTTCTATTATGTGCACTCTTTCGTAGTAAAGATTTTTGTCTCAAGTGTTGTGTAGTGCAAGATTTCCCGTTTTTGTGACAAATACACACATAAAAAACCTTGCATCCGTGTGTACTTGACAATCGTATGGGGCACTGTGCGGCAATATTGGGATCGCGTTTCGCCGTCGCTCGCGCGGTCTCATGCGGATTCCTGCCGCATCGTTCGTCGCGTTGCTCACAGAAATCGCTCCGTGGGGTTTATTTCTAAACACAGTATCTGATAGCGTCCTCGATAAACACACGCCGGGGTTGCCCCCCAAACCGGCGCGGTGCACGATGGAGCGCACCGGCACGGGGGGTTGATCGAGGACAAACTGAGCGGTTCTACCCTAGCGCCATCTCTTAATCCAATAACACTCCGAACATACGCTGTTGCTTTTCAAGTCATCCAGACAGCAAAGCAAAGCCACTGTTAAACGGGCGACAGCCCCATGTTGGCCTGCTATGACCGTCGTTCTCAGCCGTGAGTGTGCCGGCACCGAGCCCGAAACGGCATGGGAGGGTACGGTGCACTGTATGTTGATGGCCGTGTCGTAATGTCAATTTTCACTTGCAGCCAAAGTGGCCCACGTCCTTATTCAATGCCCGCCTTTTGGGTCTCACTTTTATTATGACGCGTGTCATACTGTCAAGCCATTCGCTCTTGCAGCTAAAACGTCACCCAAGCACCTATGTGTCTGGCTTTTCCGCATAGCTGGCGTGTTTGGCAAAAAGCCAACGGTAAAACCTGTCCTACGTTGAAATTGAAGAAATTAAACGTACAAGTCAGGCAGCGAAACCACCTATTTCCATTATCAGCGAGGCTTGACAAAAAAGTAGAAATTAATGTCGGAGGAGGCAGCGTTACAGGGATGAGGGAGGATTTTCGGGGAAGGCTTCGCGGCCCCTGATATGCCCTCGCGAACTTCCGCCCTGGGTTCCGTGGACGCCCATTTGAGAATTACCGCGCTATGCCATAACTGTAGTCCTCGCAAGTTTTATTAAGCTAATTAACTGAGATGTAGACACTCATATGAAACTGAATGAGATGAATAGCCGAGACGTCATCCGCAAAATGCACAGACCAACGCCGTGCTGCGCCGGTCTCGTTATGGTATACCAAAGTCGTCAGGAAACTACAGAACTTCTGCCTGTACTAAGGGAATGGTACGTTCTGCAGACTGGATTTTTTCTTTCCTTACCTTCCGACAAACTGTAGCATTCTTCCCTCCGTGTGTACGTTCCAGACCATGGGATCAAAAAAATCAAAAACTGAAACTAGCATTAACACACCGCACAGCACTCTCGTCTTCTGTGAATAAAATGTGAAATAAAAGGTGAAATTCTACGGGCAAATGACTTAACTGATTTGGAGCAGTTTATAACTATATTAGTTAATACTTAAACATAGTTATGGAAACAATATGAGGTCCCTCCGATTTGGTGCACTCGCTGAACACCAGTCAGGCAGTTCAGCACTCGCCTTCTCGATTTTCGAGTGCAGGTTGAGTTTCACGTCTTTCCCTGCACTCCCAAGAAGGGACGCGCAGAAGCAGACGAATAAAGTGCACTGCCAGTTCTTCACTCGCCGCACCTGCGCTGTACAGAAAGTCGCACTCGCGGAGAAACGAAACTCAATGAGTGCAAGTCATGGAGGGGTGAAAAGCCAACCGAATCCAACGCAAGCCGACAGCTTCAATCCCCGTTGCCACGGGAACGACGGTCGCAGTAGCGGAGAAGGATCAACGTCGACGTGCTGCAGAGCCGTCATCGCAAAAGAGAAAACAAAAACAAAAAAACAAAAGCTATAAATCTACCGCCAGCAGAACCAGTATTGCCAGTAGCTTTGCCGTCATGATTTGCAGTGGCCCGTCCGGTCCGTGATCCTTGCCCAAACCTGGACGTCCACCATGCCCACGACGACGTGAAGGTGCGTCCGCGCGTGCACTTCACGCCCAAAACTACACTGTAGTCCCGTGCAGATCTGTACGTGACGTCATGATCCATCTGCACTTGTCTTCTGTTTTCGCCGCCCGTACACTACGATCTCGGTGAAAGTGATCAGCGAACTCAGACTTCCGATCTCTGTTTCTCTTGGCACTCGCATCAGATATGCTTCCGTACGCTCCGCATGACGATCGTCCGGATTGTTAGTCATCGCTACAGGTCTCCCGCTTTATTTAGTATTAGCCCTCTCCAGTTGTGTAAATCAGCGTGAAATTAAGCACCGTGATTGTGAACCTCAGATCGAAACTAAACGCTTCGTTTGGTTAGTAGCTGTACGATCGAGGTTGACATTTCCACCAGGGAAACAAGCTTGTACGCCAGCGCCAGCGGAGCGCCACTAACTGCTCCAACAACAGTCCCCCGGGTAGCAGTTATCTTGATAGACAAGGAGGAATGAAGATGTTCGATCTAGATGGTGTTTTATAATTGGGTAGGATTGCGTCGCCTGTCCCATTTGCATCGGCACCCTCCAAGTGCACGTTTTGATGCCCATTGCGGTAACTGCACCAACGACCATCCTGTGTCCACCTCTTTATCGTTAATCGTCGCGAAGTGAATTATGTGCCGAGTGGTTGAGCAAGGTGAATGAATGAAACCACGTTTATTCCACATTATAATGTGCCGAGGGCACTGCGGTGGAAAGGACTACGGTGTTATAGAAGAGGGAAAGGGTTGGGCTGCCTCTGTTTTTTTAACGGAAGAAGCAAATGAGGAAGATAGTCTCCCAGAAGCGTTGGTTACAATGGAGGATGCTTCACGTTCTTACGGGGGTCGGCAACGCAAATGTAAATGTAAAGACCAAAGTGCAAGAAGACAAAATGAGCTGATTATCCGCTTTCAATGCCAGTCAGATTGTTTCAGTTTCTTGCCCGCTTGGCCTGTTGTGTTGTAAATAATTTCTTAGCTGGCTCTCTGCCGCATTACACCAATTCACGTAACAAGCTTCCTTTGGCCTTTTTTCTCTCTAAGGCCCTTTTCGTTCCTTCTGTGTTTTTTTTTTAATAGAGAAAGCGTGGTCACAAATGTTGACAAGAATTTCTCAATTCTGTAAACGTTTTTTTTTCTCTCTCTCTCTGGTAGTACATGCTTGCTGATTTTATCACCACGTGAAGAGTGCAACGTGCCACTTGCTG
This sequence comes from Haemaphysalis longicornis, assembly GCF_048455015.1. Lineage (NCBI taxonomy): Eukaryota > Metazoa > Arthropoda > Arachnida > Ixodida > Ixodidae > Haemaphysalis > Haemaphysalis longicornis. The sequence continues at coordinate 82,543,691 of NW_027526225.1, read as the reverse complement.
CAGCTGATGGAATTGATAGATAACGCTTGATTTCAATTCGTATTTCTTAAAATGAACCTTCTTTCATGTTTCACGTGAATTACAAGCTGCAAAATGTATCCTGCTCTTCGACTATGAATTGTGTGCGAAATTTCGACCACTCGTGGAAGAAAATGCGTTTACCCACGCATATGCAGTAGCTGACCGATTTGTCGGACCCGGAGGGGAACGAAAAATAGTGCAAATAAAAGAGCGGTGGGAAAAATACGTAATTACTCTTTGGGACAACTGGCGGTTCCTCGGGAAAGTCCGGAATATTCAGCAAGTCCAATTTTTTGGAGTCCGTAAGAAACGACGCTTGGCTGCTGTATTTGTTTACGTTTTCTTCTTTTCTCTCTTTTGATTTCAGGTACTCATTCCACGGCCCTGTAGCTGTCTCCCCTTCAGAGCTTCAATGAATTTGTGACATCTGAAGAATCAACAAAATGGGAAAAACTGGAGATATGGTGAGGTGTTCTTGTGCCTGCAATGTGGATTGAAGGCGGGCCAGTCGGTACATAACTGAGTTACGAACAGCGTGGGAGACAAGACGACAAAAACGGCACGCCGCGTTGTTCAGTGCCGTGTCTGCGTGCCCTTCTTGTTGTCTTGTTTCGCACAGTGTTTGTAACTCCGTTCTTGTGCCTGGCCTTACAGAGGTCTGACCCATGTCTTTTTCTCTCCCAGGCAAGGTCAGCAAAATCGGAATCGGTGAAGGTTGTCGTCAGGTGCCGACCAATGAGCGAACAAGAGGTGGCCGGTGGTCATGAACGGTAACCTCGAGCCCAGCCTGCCTTTTTCTTCTTTCCTTGTCCGTTGCTTTCCCCTCCCTTTGGTGCGGTTTTGAAGAGCCATTTGTAGGCATTAATACTGCTTTGTTGTAAAGTGAAGTTTAGTGCAAAGATTGGTTGCGGTAAAGAGCAAAGTTTTTACCTTACAAGGAACTAGGATTTTCAATCAAGTCGTCATGTTGTCTCGCACACTTGACAAGTTTCTTATTTTGTATTTTTTGCTTTGAAAAATTTTTTCAAAGTTTTTTCAAAAAGTAAAGTTCTCAAAAAATTTCGTCGATAGAATTTATTGGTTTGTCCTTGTTCCAAATGTTTTGAGTTGAATTTGGCAGGCAATTTGGGGCATGTAAACTTAGCCTTGCTGAAAATCTGCAAGTTCCTTATAATCTTAGTTGGTACTAAAGCTGTTTGTTCAAAGAAATCTTTAAAATGTGCAGAATATAAAATCAGCATGTTCCAAAAAGTTTTATCCGTAGGTATGTCATTGAAAGCTGAGCGAAATACAAATACGTGAGGTAAGATACAGTCCTATAACTGTGCTTTTGCTTGCAGAATTGTCGACCTGTATCCGGACACCGGCATCGTGACGATACGAAATCCGAAAGCAGGAGACGTTGATTCTTTGAAGCAATACACTTTTGATGCCGTCTATGATTGCAAGTAAGTTCAGTGCGTGAAAGCATTTTTACATTGACTGCATGAAAAATTAATGCATTTAAGCAGTTCTCCAGAGATACCAAAAGAAACTCCAGATCATTGACGGCAATGTTCTAACAAATATTTGATGTTTCACTATTACGATATAAATGTGACTAACGTACTTTAAAAAAAGAAAAAAGAAGGTGATCCTCAATTTTAAGTTGCTCCAATCGTTGCTGTGCTGGCTGCTGCTACTAAAAAAGTATAATCTCGGCAGGCGCAACAGCAGTGTTGCCAAACAGCTAAACTTTTGGCTTGGAAATTTTGCTTTATTTCACTTTATTTTGCCCTAACAACTTCTAGGAACCTTTGTTCTCTCGCAAACAGGCATTGCAGTGAAAAAAAAAAGAAGTGAACATTTAACGAGTGTTCAAAATAATGAGAGAGTGTAGCAATTTGGCATCACCTCAATTCTGACGAGAAGAACGAATGAGGAACTTTTGCAATTCCATTGTTGTTTATGAAACGGTACTTCGAGCTAAGTCACTTCAGGAGTCCTTGCTCTGGATGTCTCTGTTGTACTAGTAGAACAGAGACATCGGCTCGATTGCTGTCTCCTTTTAGTTGCCGAAGCGACTCTCTGACCTCTGGGTTTTATCGGAGCTTGAGCACCGTAACTGCCATCACAGCCGATTACAAGCAACATCTCCTGATTTCAGAGGGGTGTGGCATCCCAAGTTTGCTTTGTACGAATCACGAGACAAATGCAGACGTGGCTACGTGATTTCAACTCAAATCGTTTCTGTGTGGGTGACAGAGTTGGACATACAGTAGACAGTCCTTTCTGGGTAGCTCTAACAACTTCACTGGACAGTAGTTACTTCACCTCAAGGAAACAAGTTTGTGCGAAAAATAAGCTTGCCACCTTTTTAGGCAAGCAGTAAAGTGTTCCTTCCCTCTGCCCTTCCCACAGCTCGAAGCAGATGGATCTGTACGACGAAACATTCAGGCCCTTAGTCGACTCGGTGCTCATGGGATTCAACGGCACCATATTTGCCTACGGCCAGACGGGCACTGGCAAAACGTACACCATGGAAGGTAGTGTGCTCTGTTTCCTGTATTTCCTCCTTGTGTGATATGCGGGCTCGTTCTCATGCTGCACTATAGAAAAGTTAAGTTTTAACTTTTCTATAGCGCAGTTTTCTATAAGTTCTTGCAGTTTTTGCAGCTTCCTGTAAGTTTTCTAAGAAAACTAGGTACTCTTAATGAACTTGTGGTACAACTGATTTTTCTCCGGCATTTTACTCTAGATGGGAAGATTTTTTACTCGTAAATCAAAAGTGGCAAAGCCTTTGCGTTGTGCCAACACTAAAGAACACAAATGTGGGCACATACGATTCTGTCTGTTGTGGGAGCTCATTTCCTATTCCAAACATTTGGCTAGCCAGCTGTTAAGAGGATGTTACGGTAGGTGGGCTATGATTCTTAAAAGCGAGAAATGGCTGCCAGAAAGAGGTTGTACTGCTGTTGCTGTAAAGTTGTTCTCGTTCAGAGGATCATCATAGGGAACACTGTCGCCCCCACCCTCCCTCCCCGCTGCCCGTGCAGGCGTGTTCAACCAGCCCGAGTGCCGTGGCGTGATCCCCAACTCCTTCGAGCACATCTTCAGCCACATTGCCCGCTCCCATAACCAGCAGTACCTCGTCAGGGCCTCGTACCTCGAGATTTACCAGGTGAACAGCAGAGGGTGGCAAAAAGCAATTGAGCCGGCCGTTAGCCACTCAGTACGGTGGAACAGTTGTGGCTGTGCACCATTGCTTGAGTTATGGTTCAGCACAGAGAAAAAAATCTCTATCAGTGCTGACAGAAGAGCAGTCAGGAGATCATTATAGAGACGTAACCTCGAGCTGAACCCTTTCTTGTCGCACCCTTCATTCACGCTTTAAGTGCAAGTGGTTATTAGGCGCTCACAAAGATGCAGCCCAGCATAGACAGTGAAAAAGAAATTGTAGCAAACCATGAAAACACAATGTTGAATTGAGAGTCCACACTCGGTTTCGTCCTAAAAAAAATAAAAAATCCCGGGCCATCTCCACTAACGTGAAATCTGGGGAGGGGCAAAGCAGGCAGTGTATAAGTGTATTCTTGACGCCTTGGCGTTTTTGCCAACAGAGGTAAAAACCGTTGGGGGTAGAGGTATACAGCTTGGCTGTAAAAGTCTCTTGTCTTTGAGGCACGGAGCTCTCTAGCGCGAGGCGTAAACAAGTGTCTCGGTGTTTTTTTAGTACGCGTTACGTTCTAGCGCGAGGCATAAACGAGTTTTCCGGCGTTTTAGTACCATGACTACATTCGACAACGATTACGACGACGACGCGAGACGCCAACGGCCCCAGCCCCTAAGGGGTTTCGCCCCTAAAACCAGCAGAGTGTGCCTTGTCCAGAATGACGGCACAGGGTTACAAGCTGTGCATTCTGCCTCTCACTGCCTGCCTCATGTTCCCAGACTGGGACTTTATCCCAGTACAATGGCCATTCTCCTATTTCACTGAGGCTATTGTTAATTGAGCTGTGTAAGTCAGAAAAGTGCGCTGCACTGGTCATCTTTGCAGACGGCAACGCACCGAATTGCTTGAGGTGTGCATTCCCAGAATTAGTTGCAAAAATGGTTTCTTTACAGCTGAAAAGGGAGTGTGTACCGTTTATTGCACTACCCGTTGGCCTGACATCTGAAGATAAATTTTTGCGCACCTCAAAACAGCCAAAACATTCCTCTTAAAAATGCTGGCCTCTCGTTTACTGTTGCATCCAATGTTTTGTGTATAGGGTGCAGTTCTGAGATATCTGGGGAAAATGGGAAAAAAATCTGGATAAAATATCTGGGGAAATGTGTCGAGTGGGTCTAGGATATCTGGGAAAAACACTTCCTACTCATAAAAAACCAGCGTGGAGTAGGAACATGTTCTTTTTTTTTTTTTTTCCCCTGCAAGAAATGCAAAAAATGCAGCCAGATTTCTCCGCTGTCAAGGTTTCCGTTTCCCCCTAGCAGCTGGTTCTCGCTGATGCGTGCAGGAGGAGATCAGGGACCTGATTTCGAAAGACCAGACCAAGCGACTGGAGCTGAAGGAGAGACCGGACACTGGAATTTATGTTAAGGTGAGGAACACCGGCCGCACTCACACGGGGCATTTATAGTGCTCACAGTGCTGTGCTCTGCTTTGCAGGACTTGTCTTCATTCGTATGCAAGAGCATTAAGGAGATTGAGCACGTCATGACGGTTGGAAACCAGAATCGATCTGTAGGGTACGTGCTCTCGGGAATCGCCTCTTTGGTGCACGACTACAAAATCAGTGGTGTCCGGTGGAACAATCCTCCTAGGTTTTCGAGGAGGTTTGAATCACCTCCAGCTCATCTGGCGTTCATTTTTGGTCCCTCTAAAGTGTTGTGTTCACCGCATTCAGAGTTAGGCATACTAGCCCTATCATTTTCATTCTCGTTGCAGCAAAGGTGTGAGCTGGGCAAGTTAGTACAATTGCTTATTGCAGAGTGGTGGAAAAAAGTAGCAACAACAAAAAATTAAAGCCGTTCCACTCAATGTGAAGGCTGTCGGAAGTGCAGAGCAGTGTTTCCCCTAATGGGCTTTAGCGCGGTTATCCGCTCACTGCTACCACCCAATGCAATTCAAATTTCCCACCTTCGCAGTGCTCACGCGCCCCCTGCCTGAAACTGCGCCAGCGGGAGTTCTGTTCTTTTTGTGCTTGCTTTTCCTCCTGCACATGCCGGTGTTGCACTGCCACTTTTTTTCACTTACTATCGTAAAAACCAACCCAACGAGCGTTCCTAACTAAATGAATGGAGGTTGTGCCGGCCAATTACGTATATTTTGCCTCAAATGTACCTGCAGTTTTCTTTGCACTAAACAATGGGGAGATCTATGACAAGCGCCAGCGGTTCACAAGTTTCGAATGCTTATGACTATATAAACCGCTTAACTTTCGAAGCCTCTGGGTTACGCTGCGACGACAGCCGCTATGACGGAACGCCGTGGGGCCTTACTTTGGTCCAGCAAGCGAGCTACGATGATAAAGCGAGCCCTTAAAGTGCTCTGCACTTAAAAAACAGGATGGACGCAAGGGTAATTCAAGGAAAGGGGCACCAAATAGCATGCCTGACAAACTGTCCGTCTTTACACTGCTTCGTTCATAGTGTAGCTTCGACTCGATTGCAGTGTTCAGTTTCACGGCCTCGTTAACCTATCCTGCCCTTTCCTTGCAGGGCTACAAATATGAACTTGCACAGTTCAAGGTCACACGCTATATTCATCGTCACAGTGGAGCACAGCGATGTAAGTGGTCTAGCAGGAAACCGAGTGGTCTGTTCACATTCCTCTTCCTCTTATAATGCACCACTTCATAACACTTGTGTAAGCATCGTCACACTTGCATGACGGTTCTGTCACCATGTCGCACATGTTTATTATAGTCTTGTAGAAAAACTAAACAAAGATGTTCTGCAGCTCGGACCGGATGGCAAGCACCACATCCGTGTGGGGAAGCTCAACCTCGTCGACTTGGCTGGCAGCGAGCGGCAAGCCAAGACAGGGACATCTGTAAGCCTGTGCTTTGGCTTATCTATGCCCACCTTTGTCCTCTCACGTCGAAAGCATGCGTTGTCCAATTTGGTGCCATACAGGTTGGAATATAGGTCTCGATTTGTTCTTTAAAAATTTGCTGAAAAGTCATCTCTCGACCCAGGAGTGTAGTGCGGAGTGGGGGGGATCAGAACACCCCCTGAAATTTTCTGAGCATTGCATTCCCCCTCTGTTCCCCCTTATTTCGCCTTTTTTTTTTTTGTACATGCTGTTCACACCCCACATCGGCATATTATTATGTACAAAAAGCAAAAATAAAATTAGATAAGAAAGTGAAAATGAAATGATTGCGCACAAGTATTTTCCCTTTTTTCTTTTTTTTGCTGGCTGTGTATGACGCCCCCAAAAGATATTTCTGGCTACTGCCTGGCAGCATATAATGCCACTACCTTGACCAATGTACCGGTCACTGGCATAATGTTGGTTGTCATTTGGAAACCAGACAGCCCATCAATCCCATCTCAAATACAAAAGCACCATAGCCACTGCCATCAATTGGACGTGCCACAAGATGAACTCAGAAATAACGGGCGCAAGAAAACTGGCAGAAACTAGTGAAGGCGAACAAAAACTCTTGAGGCTAGGATGCCCGGGCAGTCGTATACACCCAGGAGCATCCCCCCGTTACAAAAGGGCAGCCGCTATCTTGTTTTATATTTTTTTTGTTACTGAAAGTGAACACGTGCATGCTATTTCTTCTTATGCAAAATCAGTACTGGCACTTTGTGCCAGTTCACCACTGCACTTAAAAGAAACATTACTGAGCATGCCAAAGCCATTGGCAAGATGCTTGCCCAGTGCCAGTTTGGTGGCGCTGAAGAAAGCGTCCGGTACTAGTGTAAACAGAGAGGTCAGCTTCCCAGCGTGCAGCACTCAGGAGACCCCGTTTTTTGGGTGCTGTGCTGTGCACCTTCATACAACAGAAGGGTTTTGCTCTTTGCTAAAGAACATCAATAAAATCGACAGTTGGGCTAGTTGGTGTTGATACATCGGTAAGTATCGCTTGAAACAGGATGAAAGCAGAGAAGGCACACACGATGGCGCTAACTCGCAACTGTTTTTATTATGCATAAACACAAATATATACTCGAAATGAACACTTGCCAAGGTCAACCCCTCGATAGTGCGGTTTGATAAACACAAGATTAACTTAGGTGTTTTGTAGGTTGCTTGTTGTATGTGAACATTGTAATCTTGTGTTTATCGAACTGCAATCCTGTAACCTTTGTTATTTTGTGTTTATTAAACCGCACTATCAAAGGGTTGACCTTGGCGCGTGTTCATTCTGAGTATAGATTTATATTTATGCGTAATAAGAACAGTTGCGAGTTGTGTGTGTCTTCTCTGCTTTCGTCCTGTTTCAAGCGCTACTTAACGATGTAAAGAACATCAGTTTGTGAAAAGCTTTCAGAACGGTACGACGAGACGCTGGCCAACTTTAATGCTTTGTGATCTAGCAACAACATCATTATACGCGAGTCCAGATTGGCAACGTGGACGAAATGCTGTTGCTTTTTAACATGTTGTCGTCCATAACGGCGTGCAAGCACAGGTTGAAAAAAGTAGAGATACTTTTAACTGGGCTGATGGCAGACAGCCGCCACCTTTGTTATCGGAAAAGGAAGACAATGGGTCTTTGCGGTTATTTTGAGGGGTGTGACCTCCACCCTGAAACTGCTAAATGAGCTGCTCAATGAACCCTTCTAAGATTACGTACGGGAGCAGTACAATGAATGGATGGCTGGAGACGACCCCAGTACTTCTGGTGACTGCCTGTGCAGACTGCCTGCTGTGACAGTCTGCGCATTCGATTCCCAACCGCGGCAGCCGCTTTTCTGATGGAGGCAAAAAGCAAAAACGCCCGTGTGTACGAGATTTCGTCACACGTTAAAGATCCCCAGGTGGTCAAAATTAATCCGGAGCCCTCCACTACCGCGCGCCTCATCGCCTGCGTTGCGCCGATGCGTTAAACCCTACAATCAATCAATCAATCAATCAACAGTCTGCCCATAGGTGTCCCATGCTTGATGCTTGCAGCCTGACAACACAGTCTTGTGAGCATTCAAGGAAAGCGGCATTAGTGAATAGCACTGAGTGCGACATGCTGTGTGAGATGAGCAGCCAGAAGCAGTCAGCATTGGACAAGTGTTCAGCTGGCTTGGACGAGTGGGGACCAAATATAAGTGTTGACCTCAACAGAACGATGTTGTGTGCTTTTTTTTTTATGTTTATAAGACATGAGGCACGGGTGTCGATCTGTATTCCAGCTTGACCCGTATTCCGACTTATGCAGAAGTTTCTGGTGAAGGTTTCAGTTTCACTCTACAGTTTTTTTAAAATTGCAAATCACCAACCACTGCAAACAGAGTGTAACGGTGTCATTGCGATGTCCGCACTGCCTTCAGGGTGACAGACAGAAGGAAGCCATCAAGATCAACCTCTCACTATCTGCACTGGGCAACGTCATATCAGCGCTGGTCGATGGCAAAAGCTCCCACGTTCCTTACAGGGACTCCAAACTTACACGGCTACTACAAGGTTAGTGGTGGACACTTGTTTTTCGTGAAGTTGTAGCTTGAAAAATGTTGTCGCAAAAACCGTCCTAACCCGTTGCGGATCCTTGCGACGCTGTGAGCAGTCCAGGCCTCCGCATTTTGTGATCCTTGATGTTCTCCATCACAGACTCCCTGGGGGGCAATGCAAAAACTATCATGGTTGCCAACATTGGCCCAGCGAGCTACAACTATGAGGAGACGCTGACCACGTTAAGGTAACTAACTGCCCCGCGACGTACCCTGTGGTGTCAGGCCCCTGAGTGTGTGTCTCTGTCTATGCAACAGGTACGCCAACCGTGCTAAGAACATCAGGAACAGACCTCGGGTCAATGAAGACCCCAAAGATGCCCTGCTCAGAGAATTCCAACAAGAGATATCGAGGTGAGCCGTGATTGGTTGGTGCAAATTTGTCTTTGAAAAATTAAGCAAAGCAGACAGGCTCGAGGACACTGGTCACCCCCGAGAAACGTAGTGCGAGTACGGACAATACCAGTGTAGGTGAGCGAACGCTCGCAAAAGCCATACAGGGCTGCCATAGACAGTGGCTAGTCAAATTATGACGTTGTGAAAGTTGTGCCACTCGCAAGATTGGTAAGGACTTCATTCCGAAACTTTGCTCAGAATACCTATGACAATTTAGAGTGTAGCCACTCCTGTGTTCAGAATGTTCAGATCGAGCATGTTTAGTTCCAAACATCAACTGATCTGCGATTGATATGCCTTGATTCAGATCGAAGTCTACAAAAACTTTGTGGTTGCGCAATTGCCGTCAAGCGTATTACGTTATTACTTTGTTTATGTTTGGTTGACAACACCTAGCCACACATAACTGTCTAATCCTGCGCTAAAAGTGAAGCGTGCTGTTTTTCATGCATCAGCTGTTTCATTTAGCTGTCATATTGTTTGATAGGGCAAGAGTGTAACGTGTTCATCACTCACCTCGGCACTCCTGGTGTTATAGACGATCTGTCAATCTGTACGGACAGTCTTAATAGTGCGACAGATACATGCAGCCAAAACAGCACTGCACTCAATTTGCCGATTCAGCAACGTCTGCTCTTCTGGTAGCTTTTTTTGGAGCTCAAGTTTGGTGCAATCAACTTTGTTCAGGGCATAAACGTTGTGTCGCAGCTAATTGCGCGACAGTGTGCAATGGTGCGTGCGGCTATGTATGCCACAGGCTGAAAGCCCAGCTGGCTGCCCGGGACACGAAAAAGAAAAAGAAGCGGCCCTCGTCGAAGGAGGCGGGGGCAGATGAGTTGGCTGACGGAGAAGACCGCGCCTCGTCCCCGTCATCACTGCAGCTGACACTGGACGAGGAGAGGGTGGCCATCATGAACGACCACAGCCTCATAGCTGAGGCAAGTCAAGTCAAGTCGGTTCAAGCCACCTGTTGAGGCTATTGCCCGGTATGCAGTGTGGTACGGCGCTACCACACACATGACAACACCGTTGGCCCGCGTGACAACCCGTGCACACCGGGCTAGGCCTCGCAACGTGTGCAGATGTTCACGTGGGCTAAAAAGGTCTCCACAACATTTATCAGTTTCTCTCTCCTCTAGTCTCAGTGTATGCCAGAGGTTGTATCGTGAGTAGTTCCAAATCTGTAATTTTGTGTGACCTTGGCTGCGGTGTTCCTATCTGTTCACGTCGTTTTGGTGTTGAAGAAACAGGGATGGGGATCGCAGGATATGAATGAATCTTTAAAGGAGCCATGAAGACAAAATACAAGTTGGGTTTATTAGAAAGACTGCTTAATCTCGATAACAATGATACCAACATCATCGCAATCTTCGAACAAATAACGGAGATATTGAAGAAAACGTGTGAAGCCGTGGTGACCCCCTAGCCAATTTCCCGAAACTTTTGTATGACGTCACGGAACCTTGTTTGTGTGATTAGCGGCTGCCTAACTGACCTGTCGTGACGACACATGACTGGACGTCTGTAATGGGGCCTCTAGTTCCATTTGACCGCATCACTTGAATGCTAACGTGCAGTTAACGCACTGAAAAGTATGTTTTGTTGTTGGCCCGTATGACGTCATTCATGCTCATAACACGTCACTGTGGCGCAGAGTTTGAAAGTTTTTAAATAATTCTTGCTTTTTTTTTTTTTTTTAAAAACATCTTTTGTGGCTGTAATGGAGCTGAGTGAGATACTGAATCCTAGTTATTTCAAATAAACGAAGTTGTATTTTCTCTTCATGGCTCCTTTAAGGGGACACACTGCTCTTAAAACAACTTTCTTTAATTGTGAAGTAAACTCTGTGAAACTTGTCACTCTTGCTGCTTTTTTTCCCACTGATTTCAAATACACCATTATTTTTTTACTCAGTCAATTAGTTACCAAGATAATTAGAGATAATTAGTCACTTTATGGAGGAACAATAGACAAAACAGTGCTTGTCATAAAACTGTAATCTTTATATTTTCCGATACTATGAACCCTGGTGAGGGCAACAAGAGAACCGATTTTTTGATGCACCGCTTGGAACTAACTTTACAGCTCATTAAACTTTGGTGTTTAAAATAGGCATTCGAAATGGTTCAGTGCCACTGGTGCCACCAAGGTTTAATGAGCTGTAAAATTAGTTCCAAACGGTGCATCAAAAAACCGAACGGCAGATGGAACTGCTCCAATGATGGTGATGCTAGGAAGCAACTCTTAGTAGCCACCTCTTCTTCCTTTCTAATATTTTCAACAGGTGCCAAGCTCCTTTCCACCAGATAGCTTCTGGGAAGGCATTTAGCTAAAGTCTGGCATCATCTCCACCACAAGACTGGTTGCTTCTGAGATGTTGGAATCAATCAGCCAAGTATGGGAATGAATTGCAATGTTGACAGAATTTGTGAATATGCACACTGTTTGGGCAGTTGGCAGTCGTTCTCTGCTGCTATGTCCTGTTGTTTCCATGTACTGAAATTGATATTGTGGTATCAGTGCTGCATACTAAAGGGAAAGACATGCCTGTAAGCACTGCAGGGGCTTTGAGATGAACCTCTGAATCTATCGATAATGCTGTGCCGATGCTCAGTGGGAAGGGTGAGTGAAGAGTTAACGAAGCAAACATTACAATGCAGCCTACACACAGTCTTTACAAAATATACAAAAAATACGCATGCCATTACACTCTGTGTCTAATAAACGATGTTCACCTTATCTCTTTGATAGCTTTTGCTGATGGTTTTTGAGTCATTAATGGAGCAAAGAGAATTTCATAATTGTCGAGCTTGTATGGTTCAACTTGATGTAGAAGCCACACTGGCCAGATAAAATTATCTCGGGACCAGTAAGCATTATAACTTGTTTACTATCGATAGAAACAGCGGAAGTCTGCAGTCGAAGGCTATAGCTGATTCCGATGGTTGTGTGGCGGGCAACGATTTTCCTCAGTTTTACGAAGCTACCCTTTTCTTTTGAGAGAATCAGCCATGCCCGATAGCTTTAAGGGGGGACATTTTAATAATAAAACAGCTTCCTTCAGTTGTTAAGTAAACTCTGTGAAACTTGTCAGTCTTGCTGCTTTTTTTCCCACTGATTTTAAGTATGGCGTTATTTTTTGAGTCAGTCAATTAGTTACCAAGATAATTTAGAGAATAGCCATTTCTGGAGGAACAATAGACAAAACAGTGCTTGTCATAAAACTGTAATCTTTATATTTTCCAATACTATGAACCCTGGTAAGTGCAGTGAGAGAATTGGTTTTTGGATGAACCGCTTGGAACTAATTTTACAGCTTATTAAACTTTGGTGGCACCAGTGGTAAGGAACCATTTTGAGTGCCCATTTCAAATACTACAGTTCAATGAGCTGTAAAATTAGTTCTAAGCAGTGCATCAAAAGACCGATTCTCTTATTGCATCCACCAGGGTTCATAGCCTCGGAAAATATAAAGATTACAGTTTTATGACTACTACTGTTTTGTCTATTGTTGTTCCCCGAGAAATGACTAAATATCTCTAATTATCTAGGTAACTAATTGACTGACTCAAAAAATAATGCCATATTTGAAATAAGTGGTGGGAAAAAGCAGCAAGACTGACAAGTTTTAGAGTTTACTGAACAATGAAAAGAAATTGTTTCTAAGAGCCATGTCCCCCCTTAAACAAGTGTTATCCCTTCTCCCCCGATAACAGGAGCGCGAGCGGCTGCTGGCAGAGGTGCAGCGGCGGCAGGAGCAGCTGGTGCGGGAGCAGGAGGCGGCCGACCGGCTGTCTCTCAAGGTGCGCGCGATGGAGAGCAAGCTCCTCTCCGGCGGAAAAAACATCGTCGACCACACCAACGAGCAGCAGCGGGCACTTGAGCAGCGCCGACACGAGATTGCTGAACAGAAGGCACGTTGAGCACCTCTTCCTCATGTTTTGCCACCAGGACTCGCTGTTAAGGGGGCATATGGGTCTTTGGGACTAAAAATTGCCCGGAAAAGTATTTTTTGAGGTTATCACTTTTCTCTTTATTTGGACAGCTTTTCCTCTGGAAATTCCGTACTTGGAACAGTACCAGGTACTTCTAAAAGCCATACAGGCCCGATTTCAACAAAAAAATGACAATTTTCCCATAATTCCCCACTTTTTCGCCATGAGTGGTATCACAGTGATACGGCATTCTCGAGAGGTGCATCCCAGCATGTAGTGCAGTGAGGAAGATCATTTCTTTTGAACTGTGAAGCTGAATGTTTAAACCATCTGATAAGGGAAGCAGGTTTTGCATTTTGCGTTTCAGTAGTTCTTTAATTAGCGCTATTTTTAATTGGTTAGCAGGGGTACTTCAAACATAGAATTTTTTATGTAAACTTGTATGTGATTTCAAAACAAAAAAACTGCTTCCCGCATTTCATTCTCCACAACTTCTGGTATCTATTTATGCCTTGCTGGTAATTTTTTGTTGAATAGTTTTTTTTTTCCTGTTCGCAAGAACAATGAATAAAGATTTTAATTGAACTCGGAAACTAATTACCTCACATCGAAACTAACTGAATATTTGAAATCAGCTAGAAAAAACTAAACAAGCAAATGAAGTTTCATCAAAATTGGTTGGAAAACAAAAAAAATGTTTCAAAGACCAGTGAAGTGTAGTAAAGGCTGATTGCAGTGCCGCGAATACAAATCTACAACTCACAGGAGTGGCAGTTCGGCTAATCAGGGCAGAGAGCGATAAAAAGCTCAAGATGAAAAGATTAAGCAGATGCCACCACCCTAACCATTTTATTGGGCACTCCAATGTCACATTGCAAATTGTGAACAGTAAAATACAACTGGCTGAGCGTGTGTAAGCACTTCTCTAAAATAAAACTGCAAAGTGAGGAAGTAAAGTCAATGAATCTGGTAACTCTAGTTGTTCCCCAAAAAGATGCAAACTTCAGCTTATAAACGCTACCAAACAGGCTGCATCGCTGCCACGGGCAGTAAGCTGCGTTTCAGTGGCGATGTCACTGAAACACCGTTCCTTGGAGTACTAGTCCAGTCAAAACATTTACACAGTTGAACACAACAGCTGTGCTCCCACCTTACTGTCGGTGTACGCACACAGGAACCCAGCGGCAAAGGTGAGACATTATCAGAAGCAGCGAGGCAACCAAAGCTCCACTGCCTGTACACGCTACACCCTCGCCTAGGTCACACCGCCACATACACTGTGTTGCCTTTTCCTGGCACCATTCGTCACTATGTCACAGATTGTTCGGCTCTCGGCTCTCCTCATTGCGTCACGTTGTGTTGTTAAAATAATCTGGAGGGAAACAGGAGAGAGGAACGACAGCTGGAGTTATTGCTTATTTCTAAACAAGCATGGTGTTGTTCATCATTGAACGATCACCAGAAAATGGTATCAGTGGTATCAGCAGTGACTGCTGTCAAAATAGCAATGGCTTGAAAAATGTGGGCATACTGGTGGAAGACAACTACCGTAATTACCCGATTCTAACGCGCCCCCGATTCTAATGCGCACCCGATTTTCCAGGCAAAAAACAGAAAAAACTTTCACCTCCGTTTGTAACGCCGCGCAAGGAACTTTGTGAGCAAGAAAAACGAATGCGAGAGAAACGGGCGATTTACCGTATTTACTCGCATAATCCTCGCACTTTTTTTTCGGAAAAGTCAATGCGAAGTTACGGGTGCGAGAATTATACGGGGAAAAAAATACGGTGCACAGTGTTGTCAATGTGCCTTTTGCCAATCCCGCTAAATGTAGCGGTCGTTTATTGTATATGTAAGCTCAGTGTTGCCAACAGCAGCTATTTCTTTTTATTTTATAATTTACAATGTAAACAGTATCCCGTCGATCAGCGATCATGAAATTGCCGCCTTTGCTTTCTGGCGCGCGCCCTATCTCGTCGTCGTCATGTGCGTGCCCTACTTGTGAAGCTCGACAGTAACGCACGTTGAAGTCGGTGACGCTGAAGTGCCTGCCTGCGGCGCCGTGTTCGATCGCGTTCTCTATCGCTTTCAATTTGAAAGCGGCAGTGTAGCTGCCGAAGCGGCACCAAGCACAAAACAAAGAGATCAAACAGATCTCAAAATGGCAGCGAGCTATCCACCACCGACGCGAGTGACTCACTGACTGCTGCTGCTCAACGACGGGACCACGACGGCGACACGACGACACGACAGCGGGCTGCGCGAATGCAGTCTAACTGCGCGCACGCGAAACCGGCTCAAGTACAGTGCGAGTAGCGTGTTAGGGCGCCTGTTAGGAAGTAGCCATGCAGGTTGTTTAGGGCGCCTGGATGGCCTTGGATACACAGCCCGGCGAACGGAGAGGCGGCGAGGGAGGGCGCGCGTTGGAGAGCGCGCGCACCATGCGGGTTTCGCGAGCAGGCAACTTTCGCCGCTGCAAAGTTGGGGGGGCGAGGAACCAAAAAATCCAAGTTTTGGTGGCTCACATTAGGGGTGCGAGGATTACACGAGTGCGAGGATTACGCGAGTAAATACGGTATTCCCCGGAGTAATCTCACTCATCGTCGCTCTCCGAGGGCTCCTTGTCGCCTTCCGCTGACCGCAACATCTCGTCATTGGTGCCGTCAAGCGCGTTCGCGATGCCACACTTCTGAACGTACGTTCAACCATGTTCGATGGGATCGTGGCCCATGGCTCGCATGCCCATCCCGCGAGCTTCTCCAGAGGCATACGTTTCAGCCAACCGCTCGTTGAGAATGCGTGGGAGCTGCTCGTAAGCCGCGGAAGCGGCGCACCTTCGTTGTCGCTGCTGCCAATTACTGTTATCGAGCACGCAACTGGAATAATTTGACGATTTGTGTGAACGCCGAAACAAAAGCCTAGGCACCTAGATCCGAAAAATGGTTGCTAAAAGCTTTTGCGCCATCTTGAGATGGCGATGGCGATGGGTGGAACGAAATTTCAGCTGTTTCGGCAGTTTCGGTTTCGTATCCGATTCTAACACGCATGCGATTTTTCAAGCTATTTTTGCGGAAAAAAGGTGCGCGTTAGAATCGGGTAAGTACGGTACAGGTTTTCCCACTCAATTTAACCCAATCACCATCCAATTTAATCCAGGTTCCAGCCAATTTAATCCAAGCGCCAAGCAATTTAATCCCATCGCCAATCAAATTAATCCAGCTGTCAGAGGGTTGTTCAGCTTGGGAATTCCTTGGTTTTGTTAACTTCTGTGCGGTCACCGCAAAGCCCACGCTCACATGCGCGCGCTCGGCAATTTCTTGGTATTTTTAACTGCGGACAAAAAAAATTACAGTTTGCTAAACAGCGTCACTGTTAAAATCGAACAGCTCTGGTCAAATACTGCGTATTGTGGTGCCACAGTGTGGTAAAAAATGGAAGCTCTTAACCAAAAATAAGACAGCTATAACTTGCCAGTCTTGCTGCTTTTTTTCCCACTGATTTCAAATATGTCATTATTTTTTGAGTCAGTCAATTAGTTCCCAAGATAATTTGAGATAATTAGTCACTTTTCGAAGAACAATAGACAAAACAGTGTTAGTCATAGAACTGCAATCCTTATATTTTCTGATACTATGAACCCTGGTCAATGCAATAAGAGAATCGGTTTTTTGATACACCGCTTGGAACTAATTTTACAGCTCATTGAACTTTGGTGTTTGGAATGGGCATTCGAAAGGATTCCTTGCCACTGGTGCCACCAAAGTTTCATGAGACGTAAAAATAGTTCCAAGCAGTGCAGCAATAAACTAATTCTCTTATTGCACTCACCAGGGTTCATAGTATTGAAAACTAAAGATTACACTTCTTTGGCTAACACAAGATGTTTTGTTTATTGTTCCTCCAAAAATGACCAATTATCCCTAATTACCTTGAGAACTAATTGACCAGCTGAAAAAATAATGGCATATTTGAAATCAGTGGGAAGAAAGCAGCAAGACTGGTAAGTTTCACAGAGTTTACTTACAAATTAAAAGGAGCTGTTTGAAGTGCAGTGTCCCCCCAGCAGCGAGTGCTTAGTTTTTACCCTGTGGTTGTCGCAGCGGCGCGAGCGTGAGATGCAGCAGCAGCTGGAGATGCAGGAGGAGGGCACCTCGGAGATCAAGGAGACCTACACATCGCTGCAGCAAGAAGTTGACATCAAGACCAAGAAGCTCCGAAAGGTCAGAGGGGATCCTGCCCTGCTGGCACTGCCCGTGGCGATTGCAGAATGCCTCTTTAAAATAGGGCTGTCTGGAGATCAGGGGCGGTATTCTCGTGTTTTGTCCGTTTTGTGTTTGTTTCAAAAGTGTTCATTTTGAGCACACCCTTATTGGCTAAAAGCAAACAACCGGATGTGACGCCATGCAAGCACGGCAGAGCTACTGTGTTGAGCCACAGCTTCTCGGAGCAGACGATTTTTCGTCGCCTTGTTGTTGGTTCGCTGGCGAAACAATAAACACATAAAAGATAGTTTAAAACAGGTTCAGTCGTTTAAAATGTGTTTACAAGAATAGTTTCACAAAAGTCAACCCAAAGCCCGCCTACAACTGGAAGTACGTCGCAATGAAACAGGCACAAAACGGATGTTTTCAAAATGAACAAACACGAGAATTGGCAATACTAGAAGTGCAATACGAGAAGTGCAATACTAGGTGAATGTTCAGCGGACACCCATTAAGACTAACTCGGTTAAGACGAACACTATGGTTAAGATGAAGAACATTTTTGCTCTCGTGTAATGTCCACAATGCAAAAAACCTCGGCTTAATTAAGACGAATTTCTAGTAATACGAACAAATTTTCGCAGTCCCTTCAAATTCGTTTTAACGGTAGTCTACTGTACTAGTATTTGTGGAGTGCTGTCTTCTGATTTTGTTGCCGTGGTTTTCATCTCGGCCTAAGAGCTCTTCCACCCTTGGCACAAGTTGAAAGGCTTCATTCAAGCTTTCCATACGTGATGACAGTTCTCTGAGGGGCCAGAAGGCAGCCTAGTACGTAGAACTTCAACCTTGAAGGCGAATTTATGGCCCACTGCTGTTCCTGAGGATCGCGGGGTGGGGTTTGTACAAAGGCTCGCTTTACTCGCCTAACATAACAAAAGAAATTAGCCCACCTTCAACCATTCATTGTGATGAAATAGCTGATAATGCTGAAAAATAAAAAAAGAAAAAAAGATGGCTCACGTGTGCACCAATGGCGACGCATTAATTTCAGTCACCCCTGCAATGCAAGCCTGTCAGTCTTGCTGTAAAGGGGCTCATGAACAGCAGTACCGCACATTGCAACTTTGCCACTCCGGTGATCGGTCAGGGACTCTAGTCTTTTTTTTTTCTGTGAATATATCGTATTTTTGCGCGTATAACCCGCCCTTGCATATAATCCGCACCCCCACTTTCAGCCCACCGGAAAAGAAAAAAAAAATCCTCGTGTATTGCCGCACATTTGATACAGGAAAAGCTGCACCAAAGCTACTGCTCAAGCAACACATCGCGTACTATATAGACAGAAAAAGCGTATGTTTAGCAAGCAGAATACGCTGACTGCAAGGCAAAAGTTACAATTCACTCAGTGCCACTGCTCTCGCTAGAGCTGTCACTTGAGCCGCAGTCCTCACTGTTGTACACGAAGTCATCTTTACGGCACAATGCGCATGGTCGTGAAGCTGCACTAAAGGAAAGACCCAGCGTATTATCCGAACCCCTACTTTGCCGCTGAAATTTTCGCATTTTTGGTTCGGGTTATACGTGCGAAAATATGGTACACTACATGCCAGCAGATGGTCAGTGGGCCATAGAATGGAGTGCTGCTTTTGCTTTAAATGACTGTGCTGTTGGTGTCCTGAGTTTGATTGGGTGCCGGTGGTGCCGGTAGCCCCCAGATGCAGAGGTCGGCGGACTCACTCATGAGTCCACTCACTCAGACTCATTTGGACTCAAACTCGCACGTGAGTTTGAGTTTGAGTGAGCGTGAGGCTAGTGTAGCATGGTGAGTTTGAGCTTGAGTGAGTTTAAGCCCTACTGAGTTTGAGTACGCCTGAGACCGAGTGAGTTCTGTCCATTTGGAGTTTTGAGTACATTTTGAGTACTGAGTACATTTGAGTACTGAGTACATTTTGAGTTTGAGTACATCTTGAGTTCTGGGTATGTTTTGAGTTTTGAGTCCGAGTGAGTTCTGTGTTTGGTGCTCAATGTGAGCTTGAGTTTGAGTGAGCGCAGATGTGCTGCTCAGCATTGAGTCTGAGTTTGAGTGAGTGGTGATTCGAAAAAAAATTGTGAGTGAGTTTGAGTGAGCCACGCCAACTTTGCTGAGGTATGCCCAGAAGTTCAGCGAATGCTGAGCAGAGGTGGCACTAACTGTGGCCCGCCTGTGTTCCACCAGCTGTTTGCCAAGCTGCAGTCGGTGAAGACCGAGATCCAAGACCTCCAGGAGGAACACTCCAAGGAGCGGCGGGACCTGGAGCAGACCCAGAACGAGCTCACCAAGGAACTCAAGCTCAAGTGAGGGTGGACCCCCCCACACCACGAGGATTGACCAAACGTTGCACGCTACCCAGTGCAAAGATGCACCCTTTTATAGTAGTAAGAGGGCTGCCCAAACGCTCTGGACCGTCACACGCCAAGTTGTGTACTTTCAATTTACCTTTTCACCGAATGACCGAGTTTGAGGGAGCCCCTTGAGTGATAAAAAGTAAAAAATGCACCTATGAGATGGCGTGACTTGCTGTTATATTTTATGTGTTCTTTAACTCTTTTGCGACCGCGGAAAAATGGCCGATTTTGACTGCTTCCGGAAAGCTTTTTTTTTTCTCTTGAGCTACTGGACACATTTAGCATTGCTATGCATAAAATTGTAGCTTATAGATTTCTCTTTCCGACACGTAAGAGCAGTTTTGCGATAGATGTAATTATTGAGAGTTTATTGGTCAATGAAACAAAAAAACTGTGCAAAAAAAGGCATACACAAAACACAAATAGGCGATTTTACTAAGCCTAGAATTAAGATACACGAAATGTTTCTACGTTCCTAAGCTATGATTCAGTGTATACATCAATGCTGTACACCAAGTTCTGGACTTTTGTGGGCCCACCAACCTAACGGCCCTGACAGCTGTGCCACTCCGCGAAGACACTCGAGATTCAGTCGTTCTTTTTAAAATATGCATTCAAGCATGCTTGTTTGTGTTCTCACACCAAATCCTTATCACTGTAGCGGTAAAAGCAAAAAAAAAAAAATTTAGCTCTCTTGAGAAGCAGCGTGCGTCGCTCTGCAGTGCTAATTTTACACGAGTGCCAGGCCATCTTGAAGGTGATAATGCGATACAGCGCAGTGCGTTTGGCAAAATATCCCCGCCGCATGTTGTCCAGACCCTACACATGAAAGTAATACTGCAGTCGTCAGATATTGGCACGTTTTGATTATAAATACAGCGCGAAGTAAAAACGAACCTTCCCTGGCAGCACTTGCCGAAGACTGAGGCTGTTGAGAGGGGGAGTCTTCATCAGAGCTAAAATCTGGAGAATCCACATCGTTGCTGGAGTCATTACTGCTGCTGGGGTAAAAAAAAAATCAGCAGCAGCAGTGGCCGAAGGCCCTGAAACCGCTGTCCACCTTTGCAGAGCGCGCAGTGAAACACGGCGCCATTTTCGCTGAACTCACTGCTACCTTGGGTTCACATTTCAGTCGTGACACCGTCTACCCACGTGAAATGTAAACAAATGGCAGCGAAACTGGAAGAGGGGTTTACTTAATAAACACGCAGTATGGCGTCAGTTGTCGGAATAGTGCTGTTTTTAGTTTTTGCGGGAGGTTTGAAAATCATCATTCACCCGTGAATGATAGCCTATGGCGCGGTCGCGAAAGAGTTAAAAATGTGTAATTGCATCACATAACAAATGTGAGGGCATGAGAAATGCATGTCAGGGCCATGTTATTGAAAACTCCAAACGGAGAGTTTCAGATCGACCTTTTAACTTTGCTCTTCGCTTGATGTTGGCAAACGCGATTTTGAATTTTTCAAGTACATACTTTGGGAACAGACCCCTGTGCTCTCCCATCGCAGATATCTCATCATAGAGAACTTCATCCCTCCCGAGGAAAAAGTGAAGATCTTGTCGCGGGTTGTCTACGACGAAGATGAAGACCAGTGGTCCTTGCTTCCGCTGTCCGAAGTTCCAGGGTGCGTTGGCAATCTACCCTTCTTGCTACTGAACGAGAACGTTTTCATTTCCAAACCGTCTACCTTAAAGGAGTAGTGGAACGAAATTTTTTCACCGAATTTCTCGCATGCTATCAGCAATAGCCGCAACGGATGGCTCAACAATCATAGAATGGCACGTTACATGGCCGATGACAGCAGAAATGATATTCACAGCTTTGCGTATAACAAATGTGGCTGCGATCTCGACGACACCCTCACGACACCAGTATTCTAGTCAGCGGAAACCCTGAAGCAACAGAGGCAGCTCAAGCTGCTTCCCATTGGCAGTTGACAGAATGGAAGTGTTGGCTCAAACGAAGTTACATGTGCAGGAAAATAGCTGATAATGTGGGCGGAAATTGCGCCATGAATCTTTATTCTTGCCACTACATTATTGAAAGCAGCCACCATATATCCGCCACATTGATAAGCGCAAACCTCTCTAGGTGAAGAGACGTGGCTGCTCTGAATGCCTAAAAACCGCCACCATAAACGCTGCCCTCCTTATTGATGCAGGTTGTTAGGCCCAGCATTGGCACACCGCTCAAAGCCTGACTTCAACAGTTCCTTCATCAGATCATGTGGATGTCTATGTCAAAGAAAGCTCTCTTTTCAGCTCTCGTGTGCACGCAAAGATAAAAACTGATTTCAAGCACGTTACACAAAATGGTTACTGTTGAAGCTAATTGGGAGATATTTCCACATTCACGGAAAGCTGTCCGCATAGTTATCTGGGCTTGTCAATTTCGTGTCAGTAGTCTTTTTAAGAGGCAGTCGTGCAAGTCACACGCAAGTCACACGTAAATAACTTATTCGGCGTGCTACTGTCGAACTTCTTTTTTATCCAAAAAGCAATGTGCGGATGAATATGCCTCTTGTAACCACACCGCTTGGTATACAGGAAAATTTCTGTTATGATACCACTCATTCATTTTAGTGCACACATAGCGGGTAGCTGCTTTAGTGCCATGAAAGCACCTCATTCATTTAGTTCCATAATGTTGCTGACGAGATTACTGCAATGTTAAAAAAAAGTCTCAAATATTCATTCCGTGACAGAATGCTGCATCAGTAACACAGAGCCTGCCTGCCCTACTCAGATCTGAAGTTTCCAGTTTTTTGTTGTTATTATAAGATGAAGCTTACGATGCAAGTTTAAAGAGACGAGGGTTCCTCAATCAAGACTGCAACGAGACTTTCAGTTAGTTATTAGGCATGAAAAGGGAATGTGGTGCATCTGTGATGAAAGATATCTTTACATATTGTAGAGTGGCAATATGTACAATGAAAGTTTGCAAAATGATGCAAACAAGAAAGCAACCCTATTGCAAAATTACTGTGGCAAACTCAAGAAGGAAAAAAAAAAGTGAAATAACACTAGAAAACGCTACGTGGGCAACTGTAAATTAGGTACACAAATATCTATTGATCATATTGCGTATAAGATAATGGCTGATCTGTGTGCATGTAAAGCTGGCCTATTAGCTGGACACTGCAATTAATGGCTGTCTGGGATTGTCAACTCTGACTTGTTGCTGTGATTGAAACCTCCAACCTGATAGAAAGACGTTGATGCTGCCTTCACTTTTTCAGGGCAATGGAACCACTGAGACCACCTTCAGCCAAGTCAAGCCTCAAGTCCAAGGTAAGGACTTTCCTTGAAAATGGTTTTATGCAGCTTGCCATGAAGCGCAGTCACCAGCTCTTGAGAGGGGACAAAAAAATGCCTCTTAGGAGCACCGACAAGTGGGCAAGTTGGTATGGAGACATTCTAAATAAAAGCGCAGAAAAATGCGGGACAAAGAGAAGAACTACACTGGACGAGCGCTTACTAACAACTGAGTTTAAAGGAGTACTGACACGAAATTTCAAAGCTGTGATAACTATGTAAAACGCTTCCTTTTTATCAGGAGATATCTCCCAGCAAGTTTCAACAGCAACAGTTCAGTGAAACATATTTAAAATCCATTTTAATCTTCGCCCGCACGAGAAAGCCCAGAGCGGGCCGACATGACATCATGTGCTACTTGCCCCAAACTGCCGACGTCGGGGCTCCCGTGACAAAGCCGACGCGCTGGCTGTGGTTGGCGCGCGCTGCTCGGGCGTGTGTACACGTCATGGTTTTGGGACTGACGTCATGCTGCCCGGGCCTGTGGGGATGGCGAAGACCTCGGCTGGTCTGGGCGCGCGCGTGCGCTCGCTCGCGCTCGCTTCCAGAGAGGCAGCGATGCGGCAAGAATGGTGACGTCATGTGATACATCCTGTTATGGCGGCCGCTCGGCGTTTTTCAGTCAAAACCGAAACTGGCACGAATAAACGACGCCGTAAAGGAATGTTTACGCTGCGCTCGACCGTCTAATCTGTCATTCTATGATTAGTTGGCTGGTAGGCACGCATAGCAGCGAAAAAACGTAACACGAAAATTTCTTGTCAGTACTCCTTTAATGAAACCAAAAACGACAAATCTCGACACAGCGCACCCTTGTGGCACATCATACACACAAAACTGACGTAATTCAACAGCAATCGGGAAGAAATCAGCAATCCCATGTGCCGCAACAAATTGCCCGCTTTTCTGGCCCCAATGCTTCCTGCCTGTAAATTAAAAGGGGCGGCAGTTTTGGAGAGGAAGCAAAGTAAACGTTCATGCCAGCCCTGCCCGTTTTAAGCCACTGGTCGTGCTAGAATTGTGCTGCGCATTTCTCTCAGAAATGGCGGTCAGTCTGAAACTTCACACAGATACACTTTCCCTTTACCACCTGCGCTAAAGGATTGCCTAAACTAAGGGGGAAACACTGGTCTTAAAATAACCTTGTTTAATTCTCAAGTAAACTTTGTGAAACTTGTCAGTCTTGCTGCTTTTTTCCCTTGTGATTTCGAATATGCCATTATTTTTCCGGCTGATCAATTAAGTCCCAAGATATAATTAGAAATAACGAGCCATTTGTGGTCAAACAACAGACAAAGCAGTGTTAGTCATAAAACTGTAATCTTTATATTGTCCAGCGCTATGAATGTAATAATGAAGCAGTTTTTTGATGCATCGCTTGGAACTAATTTTACAGCTCAGGTGTTTGAAATGGTGTTTGAAATGGGCACTCAATGAAACGGGCAGGTGTTTGAAATGGGCACTCAAAATGGTTCCTTGCCACTGATGCCACCAAAGTTTAACGAGCTGTGTAAAATTAGTTCCAAGTGGTGCATCAAAAAACCGATTCTTTTATTGCATTCACCAGGGTTCATGGTATTGGACAATATAAAGATTACAGTTTTATGAGCAACACTGTTTTGTCTATTGTTTGACCGAAAATGGCTCATTATCTCTAATTATATCTTGGGAACTAATTGTCCAGCCGGAAGAAATAATGGCATATTCGAAATCAGTGGAGGGAAAAAAGCAGCACGACTGACAAGTTTCACAAAGTTTGCTTGAAAATTAAAAGAAGTTGTTTTAAGACCAATGTCCCCCCTTAACGAACTGTTGCACCTCGTGTCTTCTAATTGACACAACCGCACGTGCACATTTTGTGGATCACCCCAATAAGGACCTATCTCGGTTGTATCTGACTTGAACTTTTGTCTGTCCCGCAAGCAGTGGATGCTTTAACCTCACCCATCAGGATGCCTGTACAAGCTGAGCAGCTCTTTCCTGTGTCGCGCAGGGTGAGCACATCCTACAGGTTGAGCTGGACATGCCGGTGCGGACAACGCGAGACTACAACGCCCCGGCCATGTCGCCACACCTCAAGGCCGTGCTCGACGACGCGCTCAAGGAAGAGGGCGACCTGGACATCGACGCCAGGTCAGTACTGGAGCCCCAGGGGAAGACCTGACCTCAGCCGCTCGGTAGCCACCCTTTGGATAAGTCACATCAACACTCACCAAGAAACTGCCCCCAAGCTTTCACCTAATCGTGCTGTAGTTTTGTGACATCCTGCCACATCTGTGGGGTTTAAGGAGGCACGCTGGTCTTAAACCAAAAATGTTTATTTTTACAATTTTTTTTGCAATCAATGCTATGATTCCGAAAGATTTTAAGGGGGCGCATGGGTCTTTGATCAAAAACTTTATTTTTATAGCTATGATGATAAAAATTGGAGGACATATGTAGTTTTTTATTCTGATTGTAGATATAAAATTTGTTTTTGTGTAAAACGACTGCACATTCAAATTTATTTGGATTGTTATATTTGATTTTTTTGGTGGATTTTGTAAAAAAAACTGCTGGAGTGATGCAGCTGAACAAGGTACCAGTGAATGTGCACAAATCAAGGAGTGCAACAAGACTAACAGTATCATTCTATCTGGTCCGTAGCATAAGTTACGACTGCTTGAAGTTTGGGCTTGGAAGGCAAAACCGGTTTTTCTGGCTCCCACCTTCCAATTTCAAACTTCAAACGGTTGTAACTTCTGCTCCAGACCAGATAGAATGATACTGTTCATCTTATTGCACTCCTTTATTTGTGCACAGTTCACCTTTACCTTGTTCAGCTGCATCACTCCAGCAGTTCTGTTGCAAAAGCTGTCAAAAAATCAAATATAAAACTTTAAATAAATTTGAATGTAGTCACTTTACACAAAAACAAATTTTATATCTGCAATCAAAATGAAAAACTACCTAGGTCATCCAATTTTTAGCGTGATAAGTGTAAAAATAAGTTTTTGATCAGAGACCCACGTGCCCTCTTAAAATCTTTTAGAATCGTAGCGTCGATTGGAGCCCTTGGTTAGGTGCCTTACTTTCAGCAAGGAACTTCCCTGCTTTATTAGCCTTCAGAGTGGGCTCCTTTCCTTGAGCGTTGCAGATGATCCCTCAGAAGGCACCTAGCAACACACGTTTTCTGACTCCAGTGGTTGTAGCAGTGAATCTTCACTTATTGGTGGGGTAACCAAGTATTTGGGCAAGAGCTGGAGGCAGCACCAGAATCTTCTCACCATAAAGTCTGCAGTCACCCCAAGAATGCCTGAAAAATTGGCTTCACAAATCATCAGCCTGTCTACGCCCACTGCAGGGCAAAGGCCTCTCCCATAGATCTCCAATTATCCCGGTCCTGTGCTAACTGCGGCCAATTTATCCCCTCAAACTTTTTGATCTCCTCTGCCCATCTAACTTTCTGCCGCCCCCTGCCGCGCTTGCCTTCTCTAGGGATCCACTCTGTTACCCTTACCAACGGTTAGCTTGCCTTCGCATTACGTGCCCTGACCTCGCCCATTTGTTCTTCTTAATTTCTATGAATATACAAATAATCCCCCGCAAAAACCCCTTTGTGACTGTGTGCAGTGTGACCAACCAAGGCATGTCCTCCTTTGGTCCATGGTGCAGTATCCCCTTTCATAAAATTGGTATTGCTCAGCATTTGCGTAGATTTAGTTCAGATGCAAATTGTCTTGAAATAACCCACTCACGCGACAAAAAACTGCAAAGTATATCTGCAATTGTTGTGTGATTTTCTTGGGCATCATGTCTAGCCCAAATTTTCGCATGCTCTTATAATTCACAACATTGTAAAACGTTGTTGAAAATTAGGGGTGCTCAAGTACGATGACTGCAAGGTGACTTTAGTTTACAATGAACATATCTTGGCAGCATTGATCTACATTACAACTTTATTGAGTAATCAAGCACAATTAGTGTTTGCTTTCGTGCGTTGCACTTCAAGACCTCAAGACTGGTCCTTGGAAGAAGTAATGCAAAGACAGCTGGTGCCCCCCCCCCCCTTTTTTGTTTCTTTTTTACACCTGCTTCCCACTACACCAATAGGTTGTCCATTAAAAAAGAACCTTGCACCTTCGATAGCATTTTCAAATTTCAGGGGAAAATGATAAAAATTTCAGTGTTTCAGCAGCAACAATCTTAAATTCTAATGTTGTGGCAGTGGTGATTCTGATAAGAAAAAAAAGAATGAAGGAAGCTCGCATCGCACTGACACGTGAGATTTGAAGGGAGCAAAGCTGTACGCAACCTTCACGACCATCACAAAGGTTTAAGTCAACGATTGCAGCCGATTTGCTTCTTTCTCGCTGCCGCAACAACCTTTACTCCATCATTATTGCTATAAGTATGAGCGTCTTTCACTTTTTTGAAAGTGATAATCATTGGACATCACTCTGGAGGGGCGTACATTACGTGTCTTTCTCGCTCCGAGCAACTGTTGCCGTGACGACGGCGAACGTTGGAGTCTTTCCGTTCCGAGCAAGTGTTGCCGGGATTACGGCTAACGCTGGAGTTTTTTTTTTTTTTTTTTTTTTTTTCTCTCTTTTTTTTCTTTTGCCAATTTTTGCCAACCTTCCTAAGTGGGTATGCTTGGCTTGACAAACGTGCACAGGGGACGCTGGGCGGTCACCGCGAGGCTTGCACGTGGCAATTTCTTGGAATTTTTAACTGCAGGCACAAAAAATTGTGATTTGCTAAAGAGCTTCGCTCTGAGTGTGTGGAGGAATGTGTGGGTGTTCACAGAGGGGCCCTTTCATTCTCTCTGCAGTCTAAGCATCTTCCAACTGCCCGGCGAACTGAAGCAGTGCCGGAAAGACAAAAGTCACCGCTCTAGGTGCAACCTCTCTCTCTTTCTCCCTCTTCTGCACTCAGCACAGTAGATGCACCGTCACGCTCCGCTGATCTGAAATTATTTCGTAGCAAACCTTTGCACCTCATTCTTAACATCCCTTAACTGCAGCGCTGTTTCATGGACTGTAATTCAGCAAGTGGAGCTTACAGTTCAAAGCATTTCAGCCCAACTTTAAAGGGGCCATACAGACAAAATACAAGTGTGTTTTATTCAAAAGATTTAGTGTTTTATAGTGCCCCTAGCGCTTGCCCAGCAGCAAACGGTTCTTTATTTACCGAGAAATATTAAACATTTTAAGTTTAAATTTTGATTCTCCCGCCAAATTGCGTGTTTTCTGACGTCTGCCATGACGTCACAAGGACAAGTCTTCAAGTGACTAAGTGCGCTGTTTATTCTGCGGTGGACTGCGGAGCCTTGTTTACCGTCAGTCCTTCTAGATGGTGCCACCATACTGCGCCGTACCGCTGTCCGCCTTTGCTTTCTTATTGACCGTATTTGCACCTGGCTTGTTTTTGTTACAGTAGGTAGTAGTAATCGTTTCTTGAAACATGGGGTATGCTCGACAAACAGGGACAATGTAAGACAATGTCGCTTAGGCCAGTCAGCCAGGGTCGTGTGAGACAACCACAAAGCACCGCACTGCTGTGCAGCTGCAACAAGCATAGTGTGTGCAGTACCAACAGTAGTACACACTGGTACTTCTGTGTTTATGTGTACTTTTGTAACTTCCATTGTTTACCCCACCAATCTTACTACCATAAAATGAATACGCATTACACTTGAGCGAAAATAGCTTGTTCTGCAAGCTTATAAGCCCTGCCTAGTTGCGTTTGCTTTCACAGGCAAATAAAGATGTTGTCCCCCCCCCCCCCTTTCGCCAGCCTCAGTCAATCAAATAGCTGTGCATATGACATCATGTGCTCTAGTGCGGGGAATGAGCTAGTGGTTCGCATGGCCATTCCCTTTTTCCCTAATTATAAAGCTTATTTGGGCGAAGTTTACATCAAAAGTGGTGCGAGTATGATTCTAACTAGGCAGTCTTTCAAATGAACCAAACTTGTGTTTTGTCTGAATGGCCCCTTTAAGCTTCGATCTGTGATGCCTTGAAATTTAGTTAAGGGCATTCGCAGATGCCTGAAAGACTTCACAAGTTGCAACCCGTCTAGTATTGCCACAATTTTAATGGGGTTTTCTACAAGTTTGTTGGGTTTATACATAGAAAAAGCACAGGTGCAGCCATGTTTCTTGAGTTTCCCTAGGTAACAGACTGAGTCACAGGTAAAAAGAGGCATTTACAGAGCCAGTAAATAATGCCTGGAATTAATCTTGCAGTTGCATGCCCAATTAAAGCTTCTGAAGTTGCAGAAAGAACACATAGGTGTTCGCCTGTTGTATGCACTTTGGTTCCTGTGCTTTGCGGTGCTGCACCTGTAATATTTTAGATATTATTAGTGCCAACAGTTGCACAGACAGCATGTATACTTTACAATGGTGATGAAGGCTTGGGAGAGTTGGTGCGTAATTACAAAGAGGGGAACAGCGCAACACAGCACTCATTGTTGTCACTTTTTTCATGTGTTTCGTTTGTGTTCCGCTGTTCCCCTTTTTTGAGTGCTAGCCAAAATTGCCAAAGGCTGCTTGCGCTGCTGCGATGGCCTGCAACAGGCATACTTACCTCCTTGGCAGTTCGCTCGAGTGAAGTTTCACTATACTTTAAAAAATGCTTTGTCTCACAAAAGTCCTTGTCAATAGGCAAGCCTAACTGAACAGCAATACTGTAACAGGTGGTGCAAAGGTATGTCACCTGGGATCAGCTTGAGGCAAGGAAAGCTTGGCTGGGAGCAAATCAACATCCCCCCAGGGGCTGTGTGTGCTTGCAAGCTTAGATCCGCAGGCGCACTTATTATGCTGCACACCTTGAAAGTTTTCCACTAATTAGTTCAGACCGGCGCAAGAACCGTAACCCTGTTTCACAGCCCCCTCCCACTAAGCTACGCATCGCCCCTACGTGGCCCGAGGTAACTGCCCCTGTCGTAGGGTAACTGCCCCCGTCATAACTGCCTCTGTTATGGGGTAACTGTTCCTGTCATGGGGTAACTGCCTCTGTTGTAGTAACTGCCTCTGTTGTAGGGTAACTGTCCCTGTCATAGGGTAACTGCCTCTGTTGTAGGGTAACTGCCCCTGTCATAGGGTAACTGCCTCTGTTGTAACTGCCTCTTCATCTTGAAAATGGGCGCGGAAAGATGTTGACTGAGAAAAGAAATACACAGGACGACGCTGTTGTAGGGTAACTGCCTCTGTCATTGTGACTGCCTCTGTCGTGGCATGGTGGTGGCATGCTGGGACCAGCTCACACGGCTGCTCACGCAGGTCCAAGTCTGCACGTCACCGCCAGGACCTGCCTGAGGCCACGGCCGAGGCGACCGGCGACCGCCGCTACCCCGAGTCCCGAGGACTGGTGCCCAAGTGAAGGTCAGAGCCCCTACAGGATCCACAGAGGACGGCAACTGCGCTGCTGCTAGTGCAACTGCTGCTTTTTGTCGCTGCTTGCATCGAGTGCTCGCTCAGGGCTGCCTGAGCGGGCGGGAGAGCAGTGCTCTCGCCTTCTTCTCTTTTTTGTCCTCTCACGAGGAAGTTGCTGCCTTTGAAACAAAGAGAGTTGATGTGTGTGACGACAGAGTTCGAAAAGAAAGGTAGCACGTTTGTGACATGTGTGACGAAATGAAACGTCCCGCCCGTCTGTACATTCATAGCAAAAATTTGACTCCACAAGCTGTACGCAAGCGCAGAAGCACAGAACGGGCTGCTTTTTTGGGTGACAGAAATGCTGAGATGTAGATGCTACGAGAGCAGCGGGCTGATGCTGTGTTTCCACGGCATTCTGCTATAAATATAATCAGTTTTGCGATGTGTCAGCCTGCAAGAGGTCACAAACTAGTAGGGGCACATGAAAGCCTACACAAGACAACGGCATTGCTTCCCACTTGGAAATGACACCTGGTACTTGATTCTACTTTTCATTAGAGCATGTGCTGAGGAAAAGAAAAGGTGTGTATTTGTAGGTGGTCTCCCGCCTCAACTGTCAGCGAATCAACAATTCTGTGGACAGGTTCGGGTCATGAGTTTTTCCCGACATTTCCGTCTCTCATGTGCTCGCATGTAATGTCTCAAAAGCTTGTGAATGCAAGGTGTGACTGATAGGAGCCTTCAACATTTTCTTTTAATTTACCTCACCAGCAAATGGGCCCTTGCGTCTGCTGGTGGAAAAGGTCACGACGGCCACAAATAATGTGGGGCCAGTCCAACAGTTAGCTGGTTTACAGAAAGGCCCTGTTGTTGGCTGTTCCCCCTGAACAATGTGATCCATGCTGGCAAACATTCCAGAGACTACCCATGCTACCATTGTATAGTCACTAAGAAAGCAGTCGCTTTACAAAATAACTGCACTCAAGAGATGGTGGTGTACGGGAGTTCAACACTGTAATGTGCATTTTCTTTGTGAAGCATGAACGTGTTAATGCTGCAAGAATTACTTATCAGTTTGCGAACACTTTTGAGTCAGTAGTCTATGCCCACAGCTAGCCAATGGAGAGTATTCCGGGGCTTGGAAACATCAATGGCAAACTTAAATCAGTTTCTTTAATTTCTTTTTATTTGAACGGTGTATTTGTGAAGTCAATGTCACGAAACAGAAGTAGCTGTGCTCACTCCTCTTTAGACTCCTTGAAGGAATCGCAACCACTATTATGCAATGCACACCGTATCTGCTAACCAACCTCCCATCACTTAATAGTCGCCTCCATCCAGTATCACAAAAGTGTGACATTTTATCAACTTTCGTCTTCGTATTCCACAGTAACGTTGATCAAAGCTTCTGATGCTGTAGGAAACGCGTTTTGCGAGCGTTTCCACAAGTGCCGTGCTTTGCAAGTTTCCCCACAATGGTCAAAGAGCTCTCCGCTGTAAATGTGTAGTGTAAAAAAGTAGTTCGAAGTATGCAACCAGTGAAAGCATCGCTATTACATCTCCCCTCCAGCCTCCTCTCCTCGATCTCCTTGTTTAATTATGCTGGCGACATGCTAGGGGGCATGCTAGTTGCTCCTACAAAGTGAGAGAAAATATATGAAATAAGCGATAACAGCAGCAGCAGCATTGTGCCTCAATACTAATGCTTGCATCTGCAAGCTTTCGCGGCATTATTGGATAACATATCTTTAATCCTGCTCATATCATTTTGCTGCCGGAATTTGGCTGCATTTGTGATAAACAGCAGCTTAAGGCAAGAGATGCATATTTACGTGGCTAACTCGCAATTGCTACAAGTTCTGTGTGCGTATAATTTTTACCAGTGCGGTGGTCGCAATGTCGTCCTTACAATGAGCTGTGAACCATACTCACAGACAACTTCATGTGGCAATGCAGCCAAGGTTGTGCAGCAGGACGAATTAAATTGCATGAGAAATAGTACCCAATAATACAACCAATTCCAGGTGTCAATTGAACAAGAAATGTCAGGTGCAGTTGTCTTAGGGTTATCCTGCCCGCATTTCGTATTCAAGGAGAGAAGAAAAAAAATGCTCCTTCAATTTCCTGTTCGCAATGAATGTGAATGTTAAGGGGCATGCTACTCATTGTAGCAGTATACCCGCAGAAGCTCCACCGTGCAGCCTTGCTTGCATTGCCACATAGAAAGTTGTCCTCGAGTGCAACAACACGATTCCCCAAACATAAGGGAAACACGAATTGGGCACTGTGCACTAGCTGAGAACTGGGAGTAAGGGGTGGTGTCCAAAGTAAGGAAGTTAGGGTAACTGTAACACAAATTGCCACCATGGATTCCGTGAGCATGCATTCCAGTTTCCTGTGGCCACTGTAACCCCGCCGCTAAAAAGACGCAGAGTCCTCCGCTGTTTTATGACCACGTGTGCAGACTTACACAAGAAAACAAATCAGCAAAACCAAAAACATGACAATTTATGCTGCTATTTAGCAAGCTTTGCAAACTTTGAACATTTGCCTGCGCTCTTTACCGTGAAAGAAATACTCTGCTATCACACTCACAAAGAAAATGAATGAATATAATTTAACTTTGTATGACATGTTGTAATCAACGACGCCAACAGCGGGAGTTTAAAAAAAACAAAACGTGCAGCTCATTTGAGATTTATATTCAGTGCAATCTGGTTTGCGTGCAAGTTCTGAAGCCTTTATGAACCTTTGTACACTTGATTTTTTTTCCCCCATAAGGCAACACTGTTTTTGCCTTGTATCCTATCTTGCTGTCTTTTTTAAACAAAGTTGGTGACATTTCTACTCGCACCACCGCGTTAAAATAACAGCAGCTGGACTGTTGGACATTTTCTTTCGAGTCGGAGAACAAGTGTTGGTTTTGACACGCAAGTATTTGTTTCTAGTCGGTTGGCAGCACGTGATATTTTTGTATACAACACCGTTTACTAATGGGTATTTATTAACACCGGCTGACTGCGCATGCTTCTTCAGCCTGGTACCAATCCTTTTTTTTGGGGGTGTACCTTTTGTTTGGAATGCGCGAAGTTGTGTACGCTTGCTGTTTCGGATGGGTTGACAAATAAATACCAAGGGCCACAGTGCCACAAAGAGGAAGATTTTCGCTCTCTGTTCTTTTCTCTCACGGCCTACAAGAGGGTCAGATAAGTAGGTCTGCCCCAGCTCTTGTTCTGTTCAAGGGTAACATTGCACTGCCTTCCAAGTTTTCACAACCGCAAGGACGTGTCTGACTACCACTGGAACTAAAGCTTGTTCCTCGTTCCTTCCAAATTTTGAAACGAGTTCCCATTACAAGTTCCTTTAATGCAAAAAGAATTTGTTCCAGTTATACATTGAACACTGGAACGTGTCGTAACATTGACGTTACGTTTGATTTTTTAGATTACAATATAGTGTCGGATAATCCTGAGGCGAAGTAAATTAAGCAATTTAACACTCACATTGAACTATAAATATGATTGAGCACAGTGAGCAGCAGATTACCTGGAGATAAAAAGAATCCAAAGAAATGCTCCAAGACGAATTTTTTTCAGGGTGCACCGGACACTCTCCAGACATGTCTAAGTGCAACTTCAATGGTCGTCTACTGCAAGTGCAATACATAAGGCACTTCCCACTTCAGTCTGTAAAGGCACAGTCAAGATACTGCTGCACTTCAGGTGTGCAAATAAAAGTTACTCACATGCACGAACAAAAGAACAATACATAGGCGTTTAATGAATGCTGATTCAATATTACAGCACGAGTGGGAAAAGAAAATGTCCAGAATACATTATCTCAACTTAGTAGAGTCCCCTGTTTGAACTCGGCAAGAGTTGCATTTCGATGTTATAGTCAGACAGCAAACCCGTTTTTTTTTTTTTCATCAACACTTCGTTGGCAATGTTGAAGAGTCGTTCCACCGAAGCGCTCAAGGGTACTTCTGCCCCTCAAACTTCATCTGCGACAAGGGTACCAAGGGTACCAAGTACCAAAGGTACCGTGACAGCTCATCCTGTTCATCGGCTGGAGGAGTTCGGTGCCCAAACAAGAAACCTTCAGGCGCGGACGAGGTGGCAAAATCTTTGCCGGCCGATTCGGTCACCGCTACCAGATCTGTCTTTATGTTAATGGTCACCTGGTCTCGCATAGAATTGTCTGGGATCCATGATAGCTTAAACATTGGGATTAAGCAACTGTAGGCAGCAGCTCACGCGTTCTTTTGAGGTGTTCCCTGAAATCCCGAACAATTCACTAAAAAAGCGGCATATCCAATCCCAGATGCTGACATCGCTTACCTCTTTTCAATCCCAGCAAGAACTGCAACTGCCACAAGGCCACAATACGTCAGCCCCTTCATGACCTCAAAGTTAATTAGTTTATCCAAGACAGTAAGGGTCGGAAGCAGGTAAACAACGAATGTGTGTTCCTGTCGCTGAAATACGCGAGGGATAGTTGCTGTTGCGCGCAAGATCTAGTGCTTGCCTCTTGTTGGGCCGCAGCGGTCATATTTCAAGCATCCTAATCTGGGAACTTGTCGCCTCGTTTTTACACGCAGTTAGCGCAACACTGGCGACCCAGGTGTCCATTGACAGACAGCAGAGCAGTCTTGTGTGGCACCTTTTGCGGACTCGGCTGTCTGTAGAGAACACGTGTGCAAGGTGCTTGCATGTTCCACGGAAGGGTGGTGCAAATTGGGCAGATTATAGGAAGGAAAACGCAGTAGTGGCCTATGGCCTTTTGTACTAGCTTGAGTGACCTGGCATCAAAAACAGCCAAATCCTAGTGATGCAATGTTTACAGAAGGAACGCCGTTCCCTCTGCCATTCCTTCATTAACTCAAAGAGTTACATTACAGTTCCACCGACCCATTATGGAATGGCGGCATTCCTCCCACAAGGAAGTAGTAGTTCCAGGAACGTCGTTCCTTGGAACAACACTACTCAAAACTCAAACTTTTTCGCTTAAGAAAGGATGAAGTCTTGGGAGAACTACTTCGAAAAATAGTCAGAGAAGAATGCACAACTTCTGGAATGATTAGCAAGTTGTTTTGCTTGTTTTGCATGTGAAAGCTGGTCCTCAAGACGAACACCATTTTCGTATGTCTTGGCACCAATTGCCACTTACAACCTCAGGGCATGGCTTCAAGCCCTCCACATAGCCAGGGCTCTCTTCCATGAGGGAACATCTCAACCCACCGGTGAGATATGAAATGAAGCAAGTCTGTTTCTGAACAAAATGTTTAACGCAGGCTGGTGCACGATGGTAGAGAGAGAACAAGCTGAACAGACAGGCATAAACTAGCCTTCCCATTGCATGCAGCCCACATGAACCAATATCTAAACACTGAACTTGAAAGGCTGTGCTGCTGGAACTTGTGAAAGGGACACAAGTTGACAATGGGGCCATCCATGGAAAGCTGCACCATCTTGCTTACAGGAAAGGACACAACTGCTTTCGTAAAATTTTGCGCAAGGTGTTGCGACCCATGAATGTCCGTCTCAAATACCTTGTGGTCAGTTCACAATCGTTCCAACACTAGACCAACGTCAACCTTTGGGGGGTTTTTTATGCAGTCCAGTCTGACATGAACCTGCAGTTTTTTGTTTTGCAGGTTTTGTCAAAAAGGTCAGCAAAAATTGTCAGACTTTCTCCGTCATGTCCAAGTAAGGCTCCTCGCGACATCGCAAAATGGAAAAAATCTTTCTAGGAAAGCTAAGAAATTAATCTACTGAAGGTGGAGTAGTGTGAAAACTTTCGTCCACAAAATCTCTGCTTCAATGAGTCATGTTTTCTGCAGTCCTCGTGACGAGTCGCATTCCGAAAGGTGTTTTTTTCACGCTAACAAGTAGTTTCCATCAGGTTTGCCACTCACAGAAAAACTCGACAGAACAGGAACACTCGCCCGCCGTCGCCGCCTAGTATCGTTGCTTTACACTTTTCTGACAGCACTTGGAAGACAGACCCCCATCGTTGCAATGCCCACCATCTTCTGTCATACGGTGCATTTCGCTCAATAAGGGTGCCAGTGACATTTGTGAAGTTTTGGTAACGCAGGATGAAACCCGCATTTTCATCCTCGCATCTTGGAAAAATAAAAACGTAGGTGTGGCACACAATGCAGACGGTCACTTCAAAACCGAAACTTGCCGGCATTGCCTTTCACTCAACACACTCCTATCGTTGATACTCAGCAGTAAAATCAGCGTGACATGAAAATACATCGTTCATTGCTTTAAGAGTACAAAGACCCCGCAATTTTCAAGGATTACGAGTAGCTCACTGGTATTCAAGGAGTTCCGAAGAGCCACTGAATTTGCATAAAATCAAGGATAGTCAAAGGGCTGTGCAAACCTTGTAATAACAAAATTGCAGAGATCCCTCACACCCAGGCACAAAGTGCATCACAACACATGCTTCATTTGTGGCCAAACAGTGGGTGCCTAAAGAACGTCCACTTTTTTTATTGTGCAAGTATGCCCTTCCGCATTTCGACTAAATGAAATCGAGCAGTCCTGTCGCGTGTTTGAGCAACCAGCAATGGAACACCCTTGCTACACTTTCTGCCCCAAAACTCCACAGTCCCAGAGCGATACGACATGGTTTCAGAGCTACAATCTCATACAGCGAGCATTCACAAGCCTTCGGTATGCAGCCTTCCTCACATTTTGCAAATATTTCCTCACTTGTCTGAGCTTGCAATATTTCTGCTGCCAGTGATGCTATTACATAAAACACTGCCCGAAAGACATACTGGGCGTACACATTTTTAAATCTATTACATGTTCTCAAAGTTTAAACCCAGCCTTTTGTCTATAGCCCTAAAGAACATGCCACCCATTGAGAGGCGCAGAGGAAACAACTGAAGGACCTTCACCTCACCCAGTGTGAACGGAAGTACATTTGCCAGGAACAGACACTTCCCCTCCCTTGTAGTCCAAACCGTGTGTGCGACACCTATCCCAATGAGAAGCATATCTACTGTTCACGCCAGGCGATCTCTCCACTTTCGACATCAGCAACCTTTAGCATCCCACATTCCATTCACCTAGGAGGTCTGAGCCTCCTCTTCACTGGACATTCACATAGACCTCTGGTCTGCCTTGCCCTGCACGTTGTCCACAAGTGCGGCTTGGAATACAGTAATCCTCGTTACGAGACACTCAAGGGACCCGGGAAACTGGCCTCTTGTAACCAAGGTCTATTATGAGAAGCTGCTAACATGGCGATCATTGAAAAACCGAAGTTTTCATTCGAATGTCTCTTGTAACCAATTGTCTCTTGCAACAGTGTCTCTTGTAAAGACGTTTTACTGTACTGCAAAACCCGGTTTCGGTACTTTCCAGGCACACCAAACCCCTTTCCTTCCGCAAACCGAACTTCAAATAAGTTTTTCTCTCTCGAGGTTCAAACGGGTGAACTTCTCTCTAAGCTAACTCGAACCACTATATTCCAAGTAAATGAGCGAGTCTAGCTTGTTTCAGAACAAAAAGCCAGAATTCCAGGAAGCTGGGCCAATACGCAACCCCATTCGCACCAGTTCCCTTCTGGCAAGATGCGAGAAAAAACAAAGCACTGCTAATCAGACAGCGCCGAAAGGGAAAGGAACTGATGCTCATGCTACGCAGTACTCTCTGCCACACCTTAGCTTGCAGTGTTCGCATCTTACCATATGAATGGATCAGAAAATCCTTGGAAGTGTCGTAACTAAATCGGAGAGGGTGGCTGTACAGGTGCACTAAAATGACCCATCTGTTTCCCAGGAGGTGGAAGTGGCAGATGTATCGTGCTTTTAATTCGGCAAACCCAAAAGCCCGAACGGAGGAGAATAGCTTTTCTGGAAAGGAGGAGAAGGCCAACGCGTGGTTGTGTGCAAATGTCGTTACTCTCGTTACATGCAAAAAGTGGCCTTCCAGTTTCCTCATGGCGAAATGCACAGAGCCGCGGCCCAGCAAGCGCATTGCATCAATCGGAA
Organism: Haemaphysalis longicornis; assembly: GCF_048455015.1. Taxonomy (NCBI): domain Eukaryota; kingdom Metazoa; phylum Arthropoda; class Arachnida; order Ixodida; family Ixodidae; genus Haemaphysalis; species Haemaphysalis longicornis. The sequence continues at coordinate 82,505,396 of NW_027526225.1, read as the reverse complement.
TTCACCGCGGCTTCTTTACCAGCCATTTCGTAAGCGGTGGAGGCACAACAGACAAAACTAGGGGTGTGGCATGTTTATTTGTGGACGCCAAGCAAGCTCGGGTTATCCTGCCAGCCTCCGATGCCACAATCTGAAAGGAAACAAGCAAAACGTTGCTCAGCCCACCAGCACAACAAGCAGAACCAGACTCTGGCTGTCTACCAGCAGTGACTAAGAACACCATATTCAGAGGTCACTAAATGCTGCAAAACCCTTTTTTTAGCTATCCTGTAACTCTCACATTTTGTTTTACAACCTCAGATGCCTTGTCGGCTGAGGAATAGCTCTAGCTGCATTTCAGTCTCACATTCTTTGACGTGATCACCACATCACCAAGCACCCAGAGCAAGGCAGGGTCTGACTTCAACCCACCATCTTCACCTTCCTGAAAGCCCGTTCTCATTGGCCTCCACTTTTGATGCAGAGATTGGAAGCCATCAGAAAGGGTCTTCTAACACCCCACAAAGAAACTTCTAAGTAAGCACTGCCACCTGGGAGGTGTAAATTACAAACACACACACTGGCCAGCAATGAAGCTGAAGTCAATGAAGTTTTGGGCCAGCATGCCCCAGTAGCACAGCTGATCTTGCTAATAATCAACTTCTACTGCTGGCTGTTGTATATGGATACAAAAACCACTAGGCAAAATTTAAATTGAAACAAAGCCCACTGCCTGTACTGAGGCCTCCTATTTTACAAAGTTTTCTACAGTTTTCAAAGCTCTGCAACGACACATGCCCTGCAAAAGTTCTTGCATACAATTTTTTTATGTCCGTGCCTCAGTGCTTAGTTTTTTTCCGGGACAGCGTATGGGACGTTGGTACCTACTGTTACGCTTTTGCCATTTTCGGTGTTTATAAGCAACTGCTGCTGCCGCAACTGGCCCATTTGTATTCGCGACACTCTGGTCTACCAATAAGGCCAACTTGCCTTTACACTTACGTACCTTGCAAAGTAAAAATGAAAATTTTTAAGAAGCTTCATGCGCCCTGCAAGTAAAAATGACAACATTTAGGAAGCTTTCAACCGTTCCATTTTTCATTTTTTGTGGTGAAAACAAATGAACTACTCCGTAGTCCCAACCATATTTAAAGGGAAGCTGAAGCGCTTTCCAAAAAATTTGAGTTAGATGAACAGTTCGATAGTTTCTTGCGCGCTGATTCCGAATATCACATTGAAATTTATCGTACATGAGTCCAAGTGGCATTAATCTTGCAAAAAGCGCGGCCCCGTTTGAAAGACGCGCGCTTTTCGTCTTTTGACGACCCTGATTGGTTGCGCCCGTCATGACGTCAAAGGAGGACACCCTTCGGCCGCGCGAGTTGTCGGAAGCATTGCGAACGATCACACGGTTGCCTTTGCGCCAATTTAGCTTGCAGTTTAATTTTCGCACATGACTGGAAGTTTGTTTTATATATTTCCCGTGCTGTTGGTTCAATTATCTTGGAGCTTAAATTTGCTTTACACGACAGAGAACCCCAAAGCAGTGACTGTAACGTCGACTAGTGGGTTCCATCAATATTTTTGAATTAGGCAACCAGCATAGGGGGATTTTATCCCTTATGTTAATATTAGGTACTGCCTTAACTGTTTCTTATTATACACAAAACCATTTATGCCGAAGATTAATGGGCGTTTTATAAACAATCTACCAGCGAAAAGCACGTACGTGCACTGCGCGAAAAAATAGCGTTCATGCGTTGTAAACGTATATGCGAGACACATCTTGCCGGTACGTGCATAAACCAACAAGCAGACTCTGCTTCCGCATTTCCTTTGTTCGTTGTCGCCCACCCCAGCCCCGTTACTCATCCCCGTACACTCTCACACGCGCGCGCCATTTCGGCAGCGGCGCTACGGCGCCTCCGCGATTGCTAGCTGCACTTCGATGAGTGGCGTCTTACTGCTTCACATGCATTTATTCTGAAAACACTGCAGCATACTAGTGCCTGCTCAGCATTATTGGCTGTAGTAGGGCTTGATTTTCGCTTGTGCGTTGCGCATTCTGCTACAATATTACGGCCACCTCGTTATAATTAACAGACCAGTTTAACAAGGCAGTTACGTTGTAGTTACGTTACTTTAGGTAACAAGCACCGAACGTTTGTGATAAGGAATCGTTGGCCTGTTTCAGCATTTCTAGATTTAAGCATTTACCGCGCTAGTCGGACAGAGGCCATATATTTACTCTTCGCTCCTAATTTTTTTAGTATCATCATTATATATATCACCGACTATCACTGGAAGACACTTGAGGTTCAGTGACAACAACTGCTTGCCAGGTTATAATATGCAGCCACACGGAATCTTGGGCAAAAAATTAGGCCCCCGCAGTCAACACAAATTATGGCACGGTGGTGGTTCGGAGTGGTGTTTTTTTAATTCCAGACAAACATCACCTTATCGTGACATGTATACTTGCAAAATAAGTAATCTGGTTGTCTTGGTTCTTTTACTTTGTAGGAATACTGTTAACCTCTTAGCCGGGAGAGGACTTCTATCAGGATTGGCCCCTTGTTTTAGTTTCGCCAGAAATTGGGTTTTTGAACACTGTTATAAGCCCATAGGGAAAAAAACCGACGTGTTTAACGAAACAAGTATTTCCTGAACAAATGTGACTTTGTTTCTGGAACGGAACGAAACACCCCCGGTCAAAGTACAGCAGTATTCCACATCCTTCCTAAATGTAGAATCTAATGTGAACATTCACGTCTGTCGCATCAAAAAAAAAAGAAAAAAGAAAAACGCATTGGAGCGTTTTACAAAGTATCTAACGTAGTGTAGTATATTATCTGTCATCAAGCACCGCCACCTCGGCTGTCGCTTCCGTATGTTATCAAGCATCCCGGCGTGGCATTATTCTGCTTAGGAATACGGCATGATAACGTATGCCTCGTTTGGCGTTCGTGAATACTTTTTGAACACGAAAATTGTACAAATGAGTGCTATCAACCCCAACAACGACAAGTATCATTCACAAGGAAACACGGCGAAAAGAGCATGGCCGAGGCGGCCGATCCGGCCAGAAGTCCAGGTATGACGTTTTTCAGCCGGTTTTCGCCCGCGCTCTTCGGTCTTCCGGCATCGCGCGGCGAGATGGGGGCGGGGCATCGGGCCATTTTTGTTTGCTCATTGCGCCGCTTCTATTGCATGTATTGCGAAAATATTTCGTACACGGGAACTATTCAATGTGTACTTGCTTCTAGTCAACTTTTCTTTTAATTCTAAAACCGCTTCACCTTCCCTTTAAGCAATAATCCTTAGATGGCCTGCGATCTTCTCTTTCTCGAGTTCCTGCACCCGATTTTATTGTGGCTTCAGTAGCAATGATCGAGTCGCATTCACGATACATTATTCCGGCAATGAAAAGAAAATAAATTGGCCGAACAACTCGCAGCCAAATTTTATGCGCTGGTCTGCCCCCAAAGAGGTTCCTCTCGCCCGTGTGAGTGGCCTCAAACCTAAAAGTGGCTTCACTAACTAGAGCACCACAGGGAAAAAATGCAGAATTCTTTTTTTCTAGAAAGCACCTCTGGAAGCGTCCATGTGCAAAAAGTACATTCAGGAATTTTTTTCACCATCATTCCTTTTAGAATATAAAAGGTCCCTCAAATTTTCGACTGAGCATTAGAATTACTTGCACGCACCTCAGCTATTCATAGGCATAAGCTTTCAGAGAACTTTTACAAATGTTTCATGCGGTGCAAGATGACAGAGTCAATGTTTCACGGTTCGTATCATGTGCCCGAAGTGGAACCAAAAAACACCAAAAATCATAGGCAAACTCTGCCTGGCACATTCCTAGGGGTTCACCCAAAGTGAAGAAAAAAAAAAGCTGCCCGCCCCAGCATACAATCAAGGCTTGACAGATTGAGAGTCATCTGGCATAAAAAAGGAAGACAATTTCCACTAATGGTGTGTTTCCACGAGCGGGATGGGCAAAAAATAAATACCTTCACAAAGCCCGCTATGCCGGGCCATCCGCAAGCTTGCGCCCAGCTGAACTCTCAATTTCAATTTAACCGCATCACCCAATCGATATGCATAGGCAGGTGACATCAATCTGTGAGTGCAGAAAATGCCTTGAGGCATCTGTATTGTAGCTTTAGTTCACCCATCATCCAGCCAAATCAAACGAAGCTGGTGTTTAGACCGCGCATATTTGTTCTGCCACGACAATGGGGCAGAATGATATAGAACGGGACCTTTCAGGGGCCCCAGTAAAGCAGCAGCAGCAGCTTACATCATCTTAACCTCCTGGCCTCCCTCTCAGACTCGAGCAGGGTGAGGATGTCGCCCTCACGGACGGGGCCCTTGACGTTCCGGATGATGGAGCGGTTGGACTCGTCCAGGAACTCCACGCGCACCTGCACACACACAAGACAGCGTTGCTCTGTTTATGAACAGTCGGGAAACTGAAGGACATGTGCACTGCCCCCAGCGAAGGCCGCTCCGGTTTCACTGCGTTGCGCATACTGGCAAAACAAAAAGCACCCAAGCACGTCCTATGGGTGGTGAGTGCAGAAGCATGAACGTCCAAATGTCACGGGGTGCATTCCTTCCCCCTCACATTTTGCAACCTTGCCGATTTGCCCTGCTATCTGCCTGAGCGTGTTCACCACCACATAATGGTGAATTTCCCTGCTTGCCTGCACTCTTCCACAGACGGCTCCCTCCGGCTACAGCCGAGCTTAAAGGAGCCGTGAAGAAAAAACAAAAGTTTGGTTCATTCAAAAGGCATCCTCGTTGGAATCATGCTGACACCACTTTTAACGTAAACTTCGCTCAAATAAGCTGTATAATTAGTAAAAACTGGAAAGGCCATGCGAACCACTTGCTCATTTCCCGCAAAAGAACCTATGATGTCATACCAGCCAGCTCTGCGATTGGCGGAGGCCGGCAAAAGCAAACGCAAATTGGGCAGAGCTTATAAGCTTGCCGAACTGGCTATTTGCGCTTAAATTCAGGGCACATTCTTTTTAAAGCAGTAAGAATGGTGGGACCAACAGTGGAAGTTACGAAAGCAAACATGAATATAGAAGTACCGATGCGCACTGCTGTTGGTACTGCGCGAACTATGCTTGGTTTAGTTGCACAGGACTGCGGGGCTTTGGGGTAGTTATAGACGATACTTGCCGACTGATGCAAGCAAGGGTGTATTACGTGACCGTATTTGTCGAGCGAGCACTCTGTTTCACGAAACGATTACTTTCTCCTTGAACAAAAACAAGCCAGGTTCAAATACGGTTAAAAACAAACCTGAGGCAGAAAACGGCTGGCCATGGTACAGTAATTGATTGATTGTGGGGTTTAACGTGCCGACGCAACGCAGGCGATGAGGCGCGCCGTAGTGGAGGGCTCCGGATTAATTTCGACCACCTGGGGATCTTTAACGTGCGCCGAAATCTCGTACACACGGGCGTTTTTGCTTTTCGCCTCCATCAGAAAAGCTGCCGCCGCGGCCGGGAATCGAACCCGCGACCTGCCATGGTACAGTAGCACCATCTAGGCCCACTAACGGTAAACAAGGCTTCGGAATCGGCTGCACAGTGGTCGGTTCCTGTGATGTCACTGCAGACCACGACAACACGTTTTAGCGGGAGAACCGAACTGATCAATTTCTCAGTGAATACACCATTGTTTGCTGCCACGAAATCTTTCGAATAAAAACTTGTATTCTGTCTTTGTTGCTCCTTTAAGATCGTGCCGAGAGACCTAACGGCACCCTCTCTCTCCCTACCACCATTTCTGCTTGCGGGCATTTCTAGGCTTGGGCACCCCCACGTCAATGCATCACTAGTAGCACAGAATGCCACCGCCATGTTAGCCCAAGTGGGTAGGCCAGGAGTCTGAATGTGCAGTGAGAGAAGTAATAGACTACAGTGTACCTGGTGGGCACATCCGTCTGCTGAAATATGTTGCACACAAGAACAAAGTTCCGAGAAAGAAAATTACCCAAGGCGCACATGGACAAGGACAAAAGCAGCTCAGGGAAAGTACAACAGCCTCTTTAAAGGCCAACTGCACTCAAATTTCACCTCGACCAAATTTGTTTCCCCCAAATCAGCTGGGACACAAGTGGTAGCCCCGTGAAACGCCTCGTTAATCAGTCAGAAGCGTTTAAAGCTCCGCTGCAGACCACGCTGCACCTGCCGGCAGAGCGTGCAAACAGCTATGACGCGCCTGTGACGTTCCAGCCGACGGGGGCTTCTTCCTCTGGCCAGCCACGCCGCTGGAGAACCAATCGAGCTCTGCTGCCCACGCTTCACCCATGCGCGCGTAGAGCTTGTGCGCAGACTTTCTCCCGCTCACTGGATGGCTGCAACATCACTACAATGGCCGCACTCTCGTCGGTTTCGGTTTCAAAATCGCTGATTTTTGCCTGCCGCTTGCGGCGTCCACGAGCATATTTCAGCTGTTGTATTTTGCATGATGCTTTTTTTTTTTTTAAGCAGACTACGAAAATAGGGTTTTCAAGAGGTCGAAATTTCGAGTGCAGTTGGCCTTTTAACCGTTGGCGGCCCACTGTCAAGCCCTGCCCAAGAGCACAACATGGCCGTACCGGTCCGTTGTCGGAATGGGTGTTCAAGGTTACATTTCGCTGTTTTTCTCACTGCGACATGCCCGCAGTCTTTGCATGCATGATGCACCACTGCTCAAGAGATAAGTAAACTTTTTTTAAGTTTTTTTTTTTTTTTTTTTTGCACAAGAGTGCAGGGCTTTCTGTACTCCAGAGCGCTGCCGCGTGCGCGTTGTTCGCCGAGAACCATGGCCACTTTCTTATCGCGTGCGTTCTACAGTGGTGCACTTAGCGAAAGCGATGATGACGGCAGACTGGAACAGCCGGAAAGTGGGTAAAGGTTTGGACTGCAAAGGGATTGACCTTTTTCCAGTAGTGATCTGCGCATGCACAGACTGCCGGTCGGCCATTCTTGGCAGTCCCCTACAGTGAAATACACAGGGGGCCCCCTCAGCTTGCTGCTTGGGGAGTGGCTATGCCTCCTAGGGCTGCACGTTTTTATTTTCTCTGATCGAGCAGTTCGCAGTGCGTTTGTACGTGCACACAAGAAAGACTTGCAAAGGAAAAGGGCAAAGATGTTTGAGGCTGACCACACTGCCAGCACTTGGCTACCAGAGAGGGAGCAACGAAGAAAAAGGGGTGCTTCGGCCACTGCAGATTAGTCACGCGAGTGTGCGCCTGCTACCGTGACATTATTGTGAAAGGTAAGGGTTGTCAAGTGGGCGCGGGAGGGACTGCAGGACAAGGATATTTCTTGCACGGGCTCCCAAAAAATTACATTTTTGGGGGCGTGTTTGACTGCCAGTTAACGTTCGCCGTGTCGGCCGCCAGGAGGAGCGCTACTGGAAAAAAAGTCCATAACCGCAGGAGGCGGAACCGTCAGGTGCCTTCGATTTTCGAGTGCAGCGCCCAGCGCCTGCACTTTTCTCTTCGATTTACTGACGGTGCAGAGAGTGCAGGACGAGTTCACAGCTTTCCCTGCACTTCCCTGAGAGGCGGTGCAGAAGCAGACAAAAGTGCAGGACCGGTTCTGCAGTGGCGGCGCCTGCGCTGAACTCATCCTGAACTCATGCAGAAAGTGCAGGCCAAATCGAACACACCTGGCCCACAATGCAGTTCCTTACCACGGCACAGGCAGCCGTAGTGCGAACGGCGTCGAACTCGTCGTCACTGCCCAAGTCCTGTATTTCCATAACCGCAGTTGCGTACAGGGCCATAATTTTTCCTCACACAGATTACTTAGCGTGCACTAAACGCCGAACTTACCACGTCAGGGCCGCCCGCTTTGCAGAGGGAGCCTGCAGCTGAATAATCCTTTATATCTTCTACATAACAAAGACATGTGTCCCGCTGTGCATCAAACAGCCCACAGCTGAACGCATGCAGTGCTTGCGGGGGAACTTAAAAGGTCCGTAACCACCGTCCTCTACTCGGTTTTAAGTGGCTATAACATTAACAAAACCGTTCTTCACTCTTAAAAAAGATCTTACAAGCTTCACTCACTTGCCTGCAACCCACAGCGAAGCGCAAAGCACAAAAAAGGTGCCCAACATACGCCAAGCTTTTGTAAGCCGAGGTCTGCGAGCCCGTATTGACAAAAAACCAAAAAGCACAGCCCTTCCCAAAAGGCCGAAGGTACGAAAACGTGCAGCACATTGTAGCAGGCAACTCGACTTGGAGGCAACGCTGCAGCCGCGCGAATGAGCGCCAGTTCACTCGGCGTCAACGACTCACCTGGGTACACTGTCCCTGGGATCCCGTACGGCCCAAGACCTTGGTCACCTGTCGAGCGGCGAAAAGAAAAGCACATTGATGAGCACGCGGGCCCACAACACGCACGCCGGCTCACAGTGGCAGTCACCTAGGCCTAACAGCAAACTCGGAAAAGCAGGCTGCGGAATAACAAGTTCGCAATAACAATGCGCGCCAAAGATGGCTTAACTTGCTTATCTAACAAGCTGCGTCTAGTTTATTCGTACTGCGGTCCAGGGCAAACGATATCAAACACATTTCAACTTACACGTGCCAACTTGACTTTCTCCATGTCGGCGGCTGGCAAGCAAAAGGAAAGAAGGAGCCTCAGCCGAAGACGCGTCCAGGGACGCAGTCAACAGACGGCGCTTTTTTGTCGAAAAAAATCCTACCAATTTTGGTCACTAACTGTAAATTATAAATACGGCAGCATTTAGTTTTAAACGTGAGACATTTTTTTCTGGTTTTTTATTTCTTACCGTTGGTGCTAGAATTTACGTACATCCAAGCTGGGATTATTTGTCAGCCAAGTCAATCCAGCCTGAGCGAGAAAAATCCTTCACATTGTGGGAAAAGGTTACGAACTAGCGGGCCAAGGATGCCGCCGGTACACCGAGATGTATCGCCAGTTATGCGCATGATTCGTGCTTTCCTGCTCGGAGTAAGGCCGAAAACCGATCTCATTGCCTCACGTATTTTTTAATGCGTAGAAACTGATTGCTTGCGCCTGGTTTCAGTCTCGAACACAAAGTGCAACTAGAAGCTTGATCGCCCCGAAGTCTGCTGAATTTTCATTTGTGGCTTCTATCATTTTTGTTTCAGAGGCAGCCGAACGGCCAGGTTAGGTTCGCGGATGAACTGTCCTCAAGGTACGAGACGCTTGTGCCTCCCCCTACCCTGCTCGGCAGTGTAGGCGGCTGATTTCGTTTTGTGTCAGGCAATCTAGATACTCTACAGCATAGAGTTTGACTCTATGCTCTATAGCACCTACCTCGAATTCGGAAGGAGGCGCGGTGGAGTCCTGTGCCTCGCTCCATTTTTCCTGGCAAGCATCCATTCACTGAAATGTTAAATAAAATATCTGTTCACGTTGAAGCTCTCCCAACTCGCTGCTGTTGTCCCATCTGAACAGCCTTCTATTACTGTCAAGACGAGGCACTTAGTTTCAGATTGGGGAAAATGTGCTATAAACAATGTGCTCCGCGTATATAGGAAACACCAATTTGCTAGGTATGCTTGGTTGAGTATGACAGCCGTGCATTTAGCCTTGTATCTCATTACAGGAGGATAGCATAAAGCTTAACAAGACTTTCTGTTAGGCAATTACGTACTAAGACGACAGTGGAATAGCACGGGATTAAGCACTCGAAGCAAAGCAACATATCTATAGGAGACAACCGTATGTGTAGAGGAAACTAAAAAGTAATCATTCCAATGAAATATTAAAACGTGTTGCTGGCATGTGGGATTATACAAAGTGGTTGGGTTCCAAGTACCTGTGTCGCAGCTGTCAAAAAAGCGGTAAAATTTTTGTATGGGGTTTAAGTGGTATGGCGTGAAAAAACGTTCTTGTTTGTTTTTGTAGGTCCCCACCCCCGCCCAACCTCCCACCGGGGCCAGCGTGCAAGTTGGCTGACAACTACTACTACACCAGGGATGGAAGGAGAGAAATCGGCCTCGCAAAGCTCATTGTGGACGGCACGTCTCCACAGAAGCAGATTGCGGCCGCTGGCAAAGGGTAACTCGCATGCAGAGGGCTCAGGTGGCCAGATTGCTCAGAAGGGAGTCGGGAATCTATCTTCGAGATTTTCACGCAGTGTTTCTGATGACAGTCCGTCATCTGTGCCCGAACAAGTGTCTCACAAAATGTGTCGGCACTGTGAAAACATGAGGCTGCTTTCCTCTCGCAGTGCGAAATGACGGTTCTGCGCATGAGACTGGAAGCTTGTTCTTAATGACGTTTCACCCCTTTTCACAGTAGACTCCTGGCATGGACTCTACTTTTGAGTGCAGAGCACTTTAGGGGCTCGCCTTGTCGTCGTAGCTCACTCACTGGACCCAAGTAGAGCCACACGGCGTTCCGTCGTAGCGGCATCCCACAGAGGCTTTGAAAGCCAAGCGGCTTATGTAGTCTTGACCATTCGAAACTCGTGAACTGCTAACGCTTGTCATTCAGCTCCCTGTTGTTTAGTGCAGAGAAAACTGCAGGTACATTTGAGGCGAAATATATGTAATTAACCGACAGCACCCTTGTTCATTTAGACAGGAACGCTCGTTTGGGTTGGTTTTTGCGATAGTAAGCGAAAAAAAGTGGCAGTGGAACGCCGGCACGTGCGGGAGGAAAAGCAAGCTCAAAATGAACAGAACTCCTGCTGGCACAGTTTCAGGCAGGGGGCGCACGAGCACTGCGAAGGCGGGAAATTCGAATTGCATTGGACGTTTAAACGTCTGCTCAATTCATCAAGAGAGGAGTGATGCGGGCAAGCAAAGAGCATGATGGGTGGTAGCAGTGAGCGGATAACGGCACCACAGCCCATTATGGTGAATCACTGCTCTGCTCTTCTGGCGGCTTTCACATTGAGTGGAACGGCTTTAATTTTTTTTCAAATTAATGTCATGGTGGCAACTGGTGCGAAGCCTTGTTGCCATAACAGCAGTTACTGCCAGACATACCACTTCTCTCCACGCTGAGCTTGTACTATTGCACTCACTATGACCCACAACGCTCATTAGCATTCACCGCTTTATGCAACCTTCATTTGGTTCCCGGGGTTAAATATCAAGTGCTCATTAGAAGCGGGACGTCCTGTTTAATCAAAGCGTATACTAAAATTTATGCCAAGGGTCATTGTTCTGACGATATAATCACCTGAATACTAACGAGCGACGTAAGTCATAGTGAGCGTGATAGTACATTGCTGCTTTAGCGCAAATTGTGGTGCTTGTACTGAAGGCCTTGGATGTTTTTTCTGACTTGCATGTGTAAGAAATCCAAGTGCATGATAACATCCAGAGATTTCACGAGCTAATACAGGGTGATTCATACTTACATTTCAGGGATTGAACACGAGGTACAGGGAAGGTGTGTTTGTCTTAACTTCAAGCTTTGACAACCTGAGAAAAAACAGTTGTTGCCAGGGGAACGTGCACAATACCAATGAGGACAGCCATATCTGTAGTGCTGTCGTGACAGTGTAGGAGAAACAAGGCATGGCATGTCTGCACACTAATGAGCCAGGCTAACCAAAATGGGGTGCCTCGTTTATTTCCACGCACGCAATTAGCAGCGCTTGGAAAAGTCAGTGTTGTAGCATGACCACTTGCAGAAGCAGACGAGGCTGCCGTCAAGGAAATGGCGGGGTGAAACAGACAATCTTTGCACTGCGAGGGTGCACTGAGGTGTTGTTGACGGTCGAATTTAGGAGGTGCTGTGTGAAGAGAGGTCAGTTTTGATGAAAACAGGCTTGGGGCAGCTTGGTCCAATCTAAAGACGTCGTCAGGGAAGTAAAATCATTGAGCAATGACCGGTATGGTGAAGGTAGGGTGTGACGAATTGTCAAGGTGAATGGGTAGATGGTAAATGATGGGCCGGTCACATAAAAGGCAGTGGTAGCATCCATGATTCTTTTCCTGGCCATGTCGGCTAGGAGGAAAGCAGATTGGCTCCCAGCATGGCGTGACTCATGTTGGCAAGGGAACAGTCCAGCAGATTGTGTGGAATAGGACAACATTTACCATCAGGAATTTCATTCTGCTGGACTTGTCGACAGCTTGGAGATAGCGCAGAGGTGGCTGGACAATACCTTTGTTGGATGCCTTGATACATGGCTGTTTTATTGGTTCAAGAATAATGGCAGGAACAGTAGGACGCTTTTCGTGGAAGACAAAAGCTATAATATAAAGGCATAAAACAGTCTACCACTGGGCATTGTTGCCGTATACATATATAAAAATGATTATTGTTTCTTCTGTGGCAGAAGAAAGGCACAGATGTGCGAGAATTGAAAGTAATGCCATGCTCTCAGCTCTGCTTAAAGGGGGCATGCAGGCAAAACACAGTTTTGTTTTATTTGATAGATTTCATGTTTTATAGTGGCCCTAGTGCCTGTACGGAAGCAAACGATGCTTTATTCACTGAGAAATTAATCAATTTAAGTTAAAATTTTGATTCTCCCGCAGAATCGTGCATTTTCATGACGTCTGCAATGACATCACAAGAACAGGTCTTCAAGCTGCTGCGGAGCCTTGGTTAGCGTTAACCTTGATGGTGCCACCATACCTTGACGGGCCGTTTTCTGCCTTTGCTTTGTTTTTGACCATATTTGCACCTGGCTTGTTTTTTTTACTGTGGAAATTAATCATTTGGTGAAACATGGTGTTCAGTCAACAAATATGGTCGTGTAATACGCCGTCACTTACGCCAATCAGCCAGTGTCACCTGACACAACCCCAACTCACCGCAGTGCTGTGCAGCTAAAACAAGCATAGTACGCACAGTACCAACAGCAGTACGCATCGGTACTTCTTTGTTTATGCATACTTTTGTAATTTCTACTGTTTACTTCAGAATTCTTATTGCTGTAATAAGAATGTGTCCTAAATGTGACCGCATATAGCTCGTTTGGCAAGCTTATCACCTGCCTAATTTGCGTTTGCTTTTGCCGGCCTCAGCCAATCACAACGCTGGCACATATGACATCATAGGTTCTGTTATGGGAAATGAGCTAGTGGGTCGCATGGCCGTTCCCTCTTTTCTTAATTATATAGCTTGTCTGAGCGAAGTTTACATTAAACGTAGTGTCAGTATAATTCGCACGAGGCAATTTTTCGAATGAACCAGACTTGTGTTTTGTCTGCATAGCCCCTTTAAAAGAAGACCAGTCTGTCGTTAGGCATGCCTTGTGCATTTGATCAGGCCAAGCCATCCCAGCTGCCTCTTATCACACGCACTCCTCCTGCTCCTGTGTGCGGCTACACGTTCAAATCAGCCTGCCACACCTGTGGACGAAGAACTCTGGCTATCTTATTTCGGAAACAAGGACAACCAAGTGTCAATTTGTGTGTGGAGGCAGCTTTCTGGAATTGTGGGCAAATCTTGGAAATGCCTGTTCTCCCAGTCATTAATGAAGCGTTGCCTGTGCTGTTTTACAGGGCGTCCAGCCTTCCAACTCCCGGTGCCCGGTACATGCCCTGAAATAGCACCAAGACCGGCCGTTTGCAGTTGCATGTAGATACAGGATTGCCGAATAAACTACAGATTCTTTTTTTTTTTTTTTTTTTTCACTGCCAAGCTGAACACAAGCAATCTCTAATCTCTGCTATCTCTGTTTCCTCTTATCACTGCAGTAGAGTGTAGTGTTTTAGGGGCAAAGCCCCTTGGGGGGTGGAGCTGTGGGCATCTCCTGTCGCCGTTGTCGTAATCGTCGTCTCATGTTGTCATGGTACTAAAACACCAGAAAACTCATTTGTGCCTCGCGCTAGAATGTAACACATTTTAAAAAAACACCGAGGCACTCGTTTACGCCTCACGCTAGAGAGCTTCGTGCTTCGAAGACACGAGAATTTTGCAGCTGTATATATCTCTACCCCCCAATGGTTTCATCTCCATTGGCAAAAGCGCCGAGGCACCAAGAATACACTTATACACTGCATGCTTCGGGGGGGGGGGGGAGGCATGCAGGTATGCCCCAGGTTTCACGTTAGTGGAGATGGCCGGGGATTTTTTTGAAGCAGAGTGAGTGAAACACTTTGTTAAATTGCCCATTGAGTGCATTATTTACTGCCTCCTGGTGAAAGTATGGAAACACAAACTTTCCATCCAGTCGTGGCTCTAGCTGTAATCTTGAGAGCCACTCACTGGTGTACTACATGAACAATGCATTCATTCCTCCTTCACTTTTTAATGCGCGTAAGTATTCTAAGACTACTTTCCTCCGAAAATCGCGCATCTGTGACAGCATGTTTAGCTTATATTAGTGAACATATTCTTATAAAACCGCTTGTTTTGCCTCTGTAAAAATATCTTCGCAGCAATGCGTTTGTGTATAGTGGTGAAGCTGCAATTAAACGAAGCTTGGAGTGCGGCAATCAAGCCCAACGTGCAGTAACATAGATTTTCTTTATTTGGCTTTCCCACGTGGCTTAAGTGTACTGCAGTGAAGCCTGTTCGACGAAAAAGACTCTCTGGGCGAAAAGCTGCGCGAAAAGAGGAGATAAAAAGGGTTACAAAGTGAATGGGGAATAGCAGATTATTTGCAGTATATGCGCAAATCTAGGAGCGTAGTGTATGCTGGGATCGGAGCAGCGAGAACGCGACGCTGACAATTTCTCCGATATGCCGCTCGCGGATGTCTTAGGCCTTGCATCGTACGGCATTGTAATTAAAGCAGAATAAAGACAAAAAATAAATAATTTGTGGAAACTTCTCAATGGGAATTGTCAAATTGTGTCTAATTTCTCACGTAGTCTCGGGGAAAAAAAAGCCTAGAACAATGTGTAAGCGCAACAGATGCGGCTAGAGCGCATTCGCACTACAGTCCACTGCGTGCGCCGGCAGTTTCAACGTGTGTGCTTGTGTTGCCGCAAGCTTGCACGCATCAAACAAGCAACAGCATGAGTATACATAAGGTTACTCGCGTCAGCTGCAACAGTCGGCCGAGCTCTGCAGCTTCTCATTTCTCGTAGATTTACGACCGAAAGTTGTCCAGGAGAAACGTGCAACTTGCACGCTCACCCACGCAGGGAATTATTTTGTTTGCCGCAGTGAAATAATCTGTTGTACACTGGAAAAGACCGCTATCAATGTCATTGATAGCGATCTAAGTAGAATTGTGTCATATTGCACAATACCACAGCTCAAAAAAAATGCCGTCAGACAGCTTAATTCATTTTGGCCGAAACGCGTGAACAGAAAACTAGCCGACGTGCGGCAAGTTTTCGTGACAGTTCATATTCACAGCGCACTCGGGAAAAAATGTAAAATTAGGTCATCAAGCTGCGCCGGCGCTGGCCGATGCGCGCGGGCATCACGTGACGTCGTCCAAGATGGCCGCTCCCGGGCTGCCGGTCTGTACCGTTATCACCGTTATCATTTCTTTCCTCCATGGTTATTTTGCGCTACGAGCGTGACGCCAGCGGCAGAGCTCGGTGCCTGGAATGAATGAATGAATGAACGACTTTTTGTATAAATATTCCTGAGGCCCTGCGGGGTTACTTGGAGGTGAGAAAAGAGGAGGCGAAAGTCTCAAATTCTTCTGAAACCCATTAAACACCACGCGTTGTTTGGTGGTGTCTCGAAAAAAAAAAATGCACCCATGCATGCACCCCGTACAGATGGTTCACCAACAAAGCTGTAACTGGCTGCAGCATGGCCCTTACTAAGCCTTACAGCTCAGTTTTGCGCATTGCGTGGCCTAGCTGCTTTGTTTTGTTTTCTCTTCCTCCGTAACACATTACGTCTTGGCATGGATTTCCGCCCAGCGCGGCGCGAGTGACCTCTAGCGTATGCAAGCAGAAACAAACGAAAGTTACGAAACGCGCCAGGCGGTGTCGTAAAGCGGCCCACGTACACTCTTGCAGTGATGCCAACCCTAGGGATTTATCCCTAGATCTAGGGGTTTTTTGTCTCTTTTAGAGATTTGGCGTCTTTTTGTGAAATCTAGGGATTTTTTAGAGTCTGTTGAAATGAAACGCTATGCAGCTTAGTGACTGGTGTTGCTGAGTAACCACGCGTTTTCAACAATAAGCGACTGCAAAGAATGTAATTTTTTGCTAATTTCTATTTTTCATTTCTAACTTTCCTTCGCTATTTCTATTTCTATCACAAGAGTTTCCCCTGTTGTCAGCGTTTATGAAAACATTTTGTGCCTACCACACTCCAGCGCTGTGGTTGAACGTGTTTTCGCAAGTAAATCTGCTGAAAACAAAGCAAAGAAACAGGTTGTCAACAGACGCGTTGTGCGGCTTGCTGCACGCAAAAAGAACCTTGACGGACAGCTCCTGCTACACCTTCCAGATCACTCCATCGCATTTGAAGCGGATGAAGAAAGAAATGTATAGTGATTAAGATTTCAAACGGTTACGTGTCACGATGTCCAGCATTTTCGTCGTCCTGCAAGCCTCGGCCGGCTGCCTGGGTAATTTGCGCATACAGAGAAGAGACTGTTGCGAGAGCATTTCAAGAGGCGTTGCTGTGAAACCAGAGTCATCTGCTCGAAGAAGCGAATTCACATCACTCCACAGAAAATGTAGAAAAAAAGAGCTGCAGTTGCTGCTATAGGCTGTATCTTAACTCTAATAAGATTCAGAGCAAACGAAGCGAAGAGCAAGCTGCGTCTAGTGTTGGTGCCTGGCACAACCTGAGGTCCGCCTCAGTGTTCCGGGAATTCGAAAAAAAGCCGACTTGTCACCAGTGACCCTTCGACAGCTTTCTCTGCTGTTACTGCATGAACGGTACAACGACCGGAAACATGTGTACACGGATAGGTGAATGCCAACTTGCGAAAAAAAAATGCAATCTGGGGATTTTGTCTTCTATCTAGGGATTTTTGAGGGGTCATTCTAGGGATAAAGCGTTGCCTCAGGTTGGCATCACTGCACTCTTGTACGAGAGATGGTTTTGAACTCGGCTTCCGGACGAGAGCGCTCGTGACCTTCGGGGGCGTCCGTCTGCTGCTTTGCATATCGCCCCCGTGTACATGCACACGCCCGTCCCGCAGTGAGATAGGGCGTAAACGCCGAACGCGCCACTGTGGGTTGCCTTCCCACGTCGGAATGCGACGAACGCGGAATTCGCTCTTCTGGGTGCACGGAGTTCTTTCGCGTTGTCTTTCGCCATCCTTGCAACTGTATCTTCTCCTTTACATCGCGTAGGTTTAATGCAAGAAGCCTATCCCTGCGCCTACACCCGCATCAGCGAGGCGTTCGTTGTGCGTTAAATTATTCGGGCCCGATATAGTGTCTGCGTGAAGCAAGCGTTGCATAATTTTGTGGGGTGAAAAGGAACTGGCAACATCAACCGGACAGCGGCGTGAATTCGTAACAATAAAGGCGCTCTTACATTAATTTTGTGTCGTATTTTCACTCAATTTTTTGCATCTTATTCTCATTTTTTTACTCAACACCACAAACGAATTTAGAACGTTAACAGTTCTCGCATTTTTTTTTCGACCAACAATTAACACCGCTTTCTTCTAACTCTGACAATTGCTGATTTGTTGTTAGTGTTTTAGCACAGCAATAATAAGAATGAATGAATAAAACTTGAATAAAACAATTACTAAAATGAGAAAGAAGGGCCGGGACAGATGTTACAGGCGCACTTGCGCGCGCACTCACGCACATTCACACATTAATTCACACACTCGCGCACATACAAAAACTCTGGGGGCTTAGCCGTCTGGCTATGGCCGAGTGGTCTGAAGAAGTGGGTTGACTGTGTTGCAATTATCTAGACAGTACGAGATTACGAGCTATTGACGAGCTTGTTGCGCGTTGGCAAACAAAAAACAGAAACTTGGTTTCGTGTTTGCAATCCAGTGGCGTGCACGCGTATACCCCGTGTAGATATTGTCGCGAAGCCAAAGACGACGCAGTTGTCTTCAAGGAAAACAAGTTTATTGGAGCGAACTTGTGCTCCCCGAACTACTCAAATATACACAGGCGGCGAAGCAGCAGTCAACAAAGTGACGTGCCCAGGCGGGCGGCGCGCCGAGTCGAATACCGCGGCATCCGTTATGCGGGGCGCTTATCTTTCGGCGCGAGTACGTGTTTCTCGAACCGTCGAATTACGTCAAGAACACTGTAGATCAAAGAAGATTATTCTAGACTAGTGACGTTAGTTCCAAGAACTCTCCCTATCAAAGGCGATAACACATGCGGCATACAAGATAAAGAATGGAACACGCTCTTCACTTGGCCCACAGATAACACCGATAACACAGCCCGGCGCAGCCGGCCGGTAAAACCAAAACATAAATAAACAAACCAAATGCACGCTTCGCGGCAATGTATTTCGAATTCCATCCTCGTCTTTTCTGCACACAGGCCACGCAGTTCGGTAGTTTAGCTGTATACGACTGACATGAATGTAAAATGCGTCTGTGCTCATCCACGGCCGCATCATTCGCCTGGCCACTCGATCGACATCGTGAACTTGCCAAGCTAGCAACTTGGAGGTGAAAGACAGGTATCTTTCGTTTTCTTCATTTTGTTACCGCGACGTCGGCCGAATAACGTAAAGAAAAACTGGTGACTGCAATCTCCACGCGAGCAGGCGGAAGAAGGGGGGGGGGGGGGGGGGGCGTGAAAACATGAGCATTGAGACGGCTTATTGTCCAATTAAGACAAGTGAAAATTATTGTTCGTTCGCAAGTGACAACTCAACAAACTTGCGCGAATTTCATGCTTCTACTCTGTACATGGTCAGCCATTTTGCGATGTCGTTACGAATAACAATATTTTTTTCCGCAGTCGCGTATGATGTACCCCCAATTATTGCAGAAGTTTTTTATTAGTTCTCAGTTGTCTCTTGCGTTCTTTTTTGTTACTTCTTTATTATTTTAATTTTTTAGTGTTTAAAAAAATGATTATAAATAATTTTTTTAATTATGAATTTGGGGGGGGGGGGGGGGGGTTCCGGCCCCCTTCAACCCGCCGCGGTGGCTCAATGGCTAAGGCGTTGCGCTGCTGAGCGCGAGGTCACGGGTTCGATTCCCGGTTGCGGCGGCCGCTTTTCTGATGGAGGCGAAAAGCAAAAACGCCCGTGTGTACGAGATTTCGGCGCACTTTACAGATCCCCAGGTGGTCAAAATTTATCCGTAGCCCTCAACTACGGTGCGCCTCATCGCCTGTGTTGCGACGGCGCGTTAAACCCTGCAATCAATCATCAATCCGACCCCCTCCGAAACGAAATCCTGCGTACGCCATTGATATATTAGAAGGTATCGTAGGTGCTGCAGAGGGCGTCTTTTGCTTTCAAGTCTTGAGACGTTAGTGGCGTTCTCTAGAGCAGCACGGGGCTCTGGCCCATAACGCCACCGTGCAGCAGCCGAAAATAGCTCCCCTTTCCCAGCGTGCCTCGCGCGAGAGAGTGGCGCGCTTTATTTGTCGCCGCGTTGGGCGCTTCTAAATGAGCCGGTTGCCGAACTCCGGCGCAAACTGTGTCCGCGCGGCCGCCGTTTGCGACCGGTTGCGATACGTGCGTCGGTGTTTAATGAAGCGACCGCGTGGCGAGAGGGATCGTGAATCTCGGCCTAATCTTAGAACGCCCGCCGCGGTGCGGGCCTCTTTGTCACGCTGTTTCTGCTGTCGCTAGGAGTTACCTGCAAGAATATTACACGCTTTCTCGCCACAGACAGAGACGCGTGATGTGGCCGCGGCGGAACTAGGAGACGGTTTCCGTGTTTCGTGACATGTATGAGACTGGCCCCAGTCACGGCGCAAGAATAAGATAGGAGGCGAAACTAGGCTTCCTAGCGCGGCCAGATAATGTCACAAGCGCTCTTTATGGGTTAGGTTAAGCTAGCGGCATCTGCCGCGGGTAAAAAAACTGCGCGGCCGCCGCAATCGGCATTTCACTGCTCAGCCCCGGAATAAGTGCGGCCGCTATCACTTCGTCCATCAGATGCCGCTATCCTCTCCTTCGCCGTCGGAGTATACGAATAAGCTTTGCAGTCCGCCTTGGTTTTCATTGTGACATTATCGACATTATCTGGTGGCTCGCCCGCGCTGGCCTTCCATATATTCTTGCTCCGTGGCCACTAGTATATACGCTTGCGCTGCTGAACAGACAGTCCACACTTCAGTCCATCCGAGCAGCACAGCTTTCTATTGTAGCACGCTGGGTGAAAAGAGCTCGGCAGTTCAAATTTGCCACGCCGAAGGCGCAGTCGTCGGGCCGTTCTCGCACGGGTTGCACTCGATCTCTTGTTCAGGTGTATATATATATGTCTCTTGCGGATTAACCGTTGCCCTGAATTGTAGGCAGGTGATGTCGCGCTTGCGATGAATCAGAGGGTGATGAAACGTCAGGAAGGGGTGCCCTGAATTCCAGGGCACCCTTTCGCTGTAACGTACGATAGCTGTTACTAACAGTACGCAGCGGCCAGCTACCGATATGGAGAAGCTTTATCGGGGGGCCTTATCTTTGAAATATTAAATCACGAACGACTGATCAGGGGCGCCAGCTTGACACAATAACGCGAAACGCACGGGTGCCTCGCCACGGGTGCATGACATATCAGGACAGCGCGAGAGAAAAACAAACGCGCCTGCAGATTAGTAAAGCTTTCATGACACGCGCGGGGACGGGAAGACAAAAAATAGACGGTGAGAGTTAGCTATATTATCGGGCTAAAACCAGCGCTCACTGTTGTCTCCTTGGACGTACGCGACGGACATATTGTACAATACGCGGCAAATGAAGCGCGAACACAAAAATATGTATCACCGCTTTTCTGATGGAGGCGTAAAGCAAGAACGCCCGTGTGTACGAGATTGCAGCGCACGTTAAAGATCCCCAGGTGGTCATAATTAATCCGGAGCCCTCCACTACGACGCGCCTCATCGCCTGCGTTGCGTCGGCGCGTTAAGCCCTACAATCAATCAATGAAAATATGAATCAGGACACGCAAATAGCGCGATTTCTTTCTATACAAGTAAAAATGACACGTGGCTTGTTTACAAAAACCAAGTCCGGAAATGTGGCTTTCCGCATATACCAATAGCGTGCCATTATTAGACCTCAACGAACAGCTATTTTTCAATTTTGCGTGTTATGAATCATATTTTCGTGTTCGCGTTTCATTTGCCGCGTATTGTACATTACCGGTTAATTCTGTCGCCCTTCAGTCGAAGCACTTTAGCACCAGACTATGTAGTTAACGGTACAGGTAGCTTTGTTCCGTTCGCATCCGCGCGAATGAAATAAAAACGCAGGGCCGCCCCCACATGTTGCATGTTTTCTGGGGAACTTGTGATAAAAGAGTCAAGGCATGCTTCTGACGGGGGCCAGAGCTTTATACGCTAAAGCTTTCAGGAAAACCGAAGTTCTATACCAAGCGCGGTGAAAATCCCTGCTGTAACATTTAAATCTTAACAGTGGTATATCTATCTGTATATCAGTTCGGTATACTGGGATTCAACTACTGCTTTGTGTTGTCTTGCACAAACGCGCCGAGCCAGCCGGACGTCGACGTATATGCTTGTTGCGTGTCGGTACGTCCACATCGAGCGTGCCTAACGCAGCTTGATGCCGTATTTTCGCGCGTATAACCCGCCCTTGCATATAATCCACACCCCCATTTTTTCAGGCCGCCGAAAAAGAAAAAAATTCACAGCATATCCACGGGGTGAATGATGATGAGTGGGCGAAGCTCCTGTGCGCTCGTCCTTGTTTTTTTCTTTCTTGTCCTTGTATTTTTTGCGCAGTGGCTGCCATGGAAGGCTTAGTCAGTGTTACTGTGTAGGAGCTTCATGGCACAACGCGCATTGCCGTGAAGCTGCACTAAAGGAAAAACCCCGCGTATTATCCGCACCCCCTACTTTGCCACTGAAATTTTCGCATTTTTGGTGCGGGTTATACCCGCGAAAATACGGTGCTCACGCGGCTGTTAGACGTCACCGAGACCTGCTAAGTCTGCAGCAGCGCTGAGCTGGTGACGTCACGGGGCAAGAGCGCTTGGTTTCAACACTTGTTGGCAGAACGAGAGGCAAGACAACCCTCTCCACCCTCTCCCGAAAAAAAAAAAAGGCGCAAAATGTGAACGGAGGTTGAGAGCGCCAGTGTTTCCAAAAGCAGAGCGCGAACCGTAGCCCGAAACCCCTTGGCCCAACTTCAAATAGCAACCGCGCGTGGACTCCCGTAGGAAAGAGAAACGGGAGTGGAGCTGGTTTCTTCTTTTTCCTTCGCTTACCGCGCTTTATTTTCTGGCCCCGCAACTGACGGCTCCCGTCGCAAAGCTGGCCGTTACACACCACGCGGCCACCCGCCAAGGGGTGTTGCCGTTTCCCTCGGCGTCCTCGAAGCCACACGTGGCCTTCACCTGGGGTGCGTTCAAGGAACTATGGCTTCACCGCGGTCACCAAGAGAAATTCGGCCACACCGCTGCCCTCGGACTAGCGTTGCAAGCTACCGCTGGCTTGTCTTGATAACGCCTTTTCGGAGAAAATATGCCACGGGGCGCGCTCCTCAAAGAGTGTAATGCCACGATTAAGTGGCTCGTACGAAATGGCTTCCTTGATGTACCAGTCGTGAATAGTCACGGGCGGCCCAGGGACCGGATCGGGACTGGAGGTCTCAAGACGAATACAATGTCTAAAAAAGTCATGTTCTGTAGACATCTTGGAGGTCTTGCCAAGATGTCGTATAGAAGTGTGGTAGCTGTCTAAATGTGCAGATCAAGATGTCTTGGACAGCTACGCAAGATAATTTTTAGACTTCCACAAGATGTGCTTGCGTTCACTGGGGTCGCGTCCAGGGCAATCGGGACACGAAGAAGTTTGCATATGGACGTGTCCAAAGGCCAGCCATTGGCTGTGAGGCACGTCGTCGTCGGCGCATACTTGAGACACAGATTTCTAGCTGCAGCACAGGGCGAGCTGGCGCCAAGCCACCTGGAGCTCCGAAGGTATCCGGCGGCGAGAATCCAGCGCCCCCCTCTCCCTCGGGTCATCATTCATCACTCGCGCAGCGGACAGCTATGCGGCAGAAGCCCCCCGCCCACTTCCCCGATCTTTATGATGCACGACCACTGGAGCTCGAGTTTACGAGAACCGCAACAAACAGACCTGCTCTTCGTAGCAGCCCCCTATGATAAGAAGGCAACGCGTTGACGCCGTCTCAGCCGGTGCCTTCCTTTCGAGCGGACGTCTTCCTCGGGCGTCTATCAGTGACGTTCCCCGAGCTCGGCCAAACAGAAGAGCGCGCTTACGCCACGGCAGCTTCTCACGCACTATGTGGGTCACTCTCGGTTCGCAAACCTCTCCTCCTCGTAGCAACGGGTTTCTATCTTTGCGTCCGCGCTTCGAAGCTGAATCACCCGGACTCTTCCCCCCTCCGACCTCTTTCCCGTTCGCCTCTCTCGCTGCAGGGAGGCGCTACAGATCAACCTAAATGCGACCGACGACGAGCGCTTTATGTTGCGTTCGGAATTGACGCCACGGGAAGCGAAAAGGGAAAGAAGAGCGCTCTCGTCGAGTGAGAACCGCGGCCGAGACGAGCTCCGAGTGACGGTTCTAACCGGGTCTCCGTGCCCTTGACAGCGCGGAGCGGCAGCCTGACCCGAGTCTGTCTGCTACTTCTTTCGCGGACTAAAGCGGAACTCTCAGTTTTGACCAATTCCTGTCAGTTTCAAAGTGACCAGCTTGAGCGAGCCCTGATTGGCTCAGAGCAGACGATCCGGGTATGTGTGACCCAACTCAAGAAAGGCGAGGTGTCAGTTTCTGTGCGCTTTATTGGTAGGAGGCCTCAAAAGTGTAATCACGTTACGACAAAAACAACGCAAAATGGGCACTTCTAAAAAAAACTGGTTGATTCATCTGTCATAGGGATCGGTAAAATACGACAGTGTAATGTGCAGCGAAATCTGCAGCTGAGCATGATTTGCGGGTCGGCGGCTGTCTTGTGGGTGTGCTTGGCGAGCGACGTCCTGCTGGCGGGTCGCTTCGGCAAAGGTGTACTGGCGTCATTTCCGTGACGGATATGACGTCAGTGAAATGTTGGTGTATCCCGGCATAAAACACTTTCGTGTTAAAATATAAAACCAGAAAACGAACCCTAAGTATAACGTACTCATTAGTACTAAAGGTTGCTTCTC
Organism: Haemaphysalis longicornis; assembly: GCF_048455015.1. NCBI lineage: Eukaryota > Metazoa > Arthropoda > Arachnida > Ixodida > Ixodidae > Haemaphysalis > Haemaphysalis longicornis. The sequence continues at coordinate 82,481,270 of NW_027526225.1, read as the reverse complement.
CGGAAGAAGACCCTGTGTGCAGGGGTGCACCCTTTACAGGCCGCTTGCTTCGTTGTACTGGGGTTATTTCCGCGACGGATATGACGTAAGCGAAATCCCGGAACAAAACACTTTCGTGTTAAAAAAAACAACTGTGAATTCCGCCCCTGGTGTGTGTGCGTACACGAAAACGAACAGCGTACTCGCTAAATTGACCGCGCGCCATTTATTTCTTTCCGAGCGCGAATCGACAGGACTGAAACCACCGCACGTGTTCGTCGTGCCGTAATTCGTACATGTGAAATTACGAACTCGGATTGCCTGACGAAGAAACAAAGCTTTCTCTATTTGCCTGAGATACAAGTAGGGAAATCTGTGAAGAAAAAAAGTGAGCGATTGATAATTAACATAGAACTGTTTCAGGCGTCATTCGAGCCAGTTCTATAGTGGAGACCAATCGCCTTTTGTCACTTGTGCTAAGGAGCGATAACTTTGGACCATTTCTTAAAAGCAACATGATTATTTCGCATGTCCTTCCACGACTGGCTGCATGGTGTAACCGTGTTGTGACTTAAGTGACTTAACAGGCCAGCACGCTTTCCTCGCTGCCCTGGTTTAAAAATCCTGACCATTCATCCCTCCCTCTTCGGCCAAAAAAATGAAGCGGTTATTTTTCTTTCTGAACTTCTACATTTTTTGCGGAGTCATGCTTCATGTCTTGTAAATCCCGTTAGCTTGCAGCCGTAAAAGTGTTTGTAGACAGCACACGTGGTATGACCACATCATTTCATACACAGAGCACTTGCGAAAACAAAGAAAGAAATGGTCGATTCGGACGGAGAACCTAATGGCTTCCTCGACTGGCCAAGAAAGTCGCTCAAAAACATAAAACCTGGAAAGCTCGGACGCTTAATCGTGAATAGTTGAGACCACAATTTTGGTGTCGATCGTACAGCAGTAGTTAAAATTGCCTTTAAAAAAAGAACGACGGCCAATACGTTTCATACCAAGTTATACTATACCACGAACACTTGTGAGATTCGTCGCATTGCATGTATACTATTGGCTCCTTTGAAGCCGCAATATCAGCGGCGCTGCCGGCGCTTAGACTGACGGAAGCTTTAAGATGGGATCCTTTGTGACCTCTTCATATTTGACCGGCAAGCCTTTAGCAATAATAACGCTGTTCCTATTAAAGGAATTAGCTAAAAAATACTGAATAATAATATAATGCAGCAGCAGGCGATTCTACGTGCAATTTTACGTTGTTTAATTTAAACCTAGGTCAGCTGGAACATGTAAGTGCGAGCTAATAACACGCGCACCATTGTGATGAACAGAGAAAGAGGCCGTCTGGATCCTTTGATGAAAACCCCGCTATAACCCGAATACGTTGAATTGCTTATACTTTATTTTTAACGAAAAACTGAGTCCTTTCTTGCTTGCTCGCTTCTTGTCCGAGCAAAAAAGAAGGAAAAAGAAAAGTGTGTAGTACTCGCAATGTACAGGAAACTGCAATGACCACGTGGCGTATACGACTGGGTTGAGCTGGGAGATTAAATGGCAAAGATTCCGGGTTTAAAGGGAAACGTACTCGGCACATGGGGGGAGCACTTAAAGAACCTAGCAGAATCGTCTTAATCGGTCGATATTTTGCGAGCATCCTTTAGCTTAAAAAGTGACTTAGCAGGAGAACCTTGTGGAGATATCTCTACAACTTATGTGAAATTAGTGGTCAAAAGCTGCTGCTACTCCTTTTGGCTTCCATTCCCCGAGATAACGGCGTGTTCAACGCGAGACACAGCCTTGTAACAATGTCCTACCTAATTCAATGCTAAGGGAATGGTGCAGAGCATTTAGAGGCTATTGCAGCAACGCGATGTCCCAACTTTCTAGGCATTGAATTAATGCTTACAGCGCGAACAGTTAGACGAAGGACGAAAGATAGTGGCTACACAGACGAGCGCTGACTTCCCACTGATTATTTACTTCAGAAAACACAAATATACACGTATTCACACATAATCCAGGTTGCGCGAAATACATGGGGACCAGACAGGCACTTTGTGAACACCTAATGTTCAGAGTGCTTACACCGGACACTTGAGTGCCCATTGCAAGGATTGTGGCCGTAATTCACTGTGCCCCTCTGCACAATGAATGTTGGAGAGAGAGAGAGAGAGAGAGAGAGAGAGAGAGAGAGAGAGAGAGAGAGAGAGAGAGAGAGAGAGAGAGAGAGAGAGAGAGAGAGAGAGAGAGAGAGAGAGAGAGACACGTTTGTTTGAGCTTTCTGAAATGGGAGTGGGTCTAGCTCGGGAATCCATGAGGTGAGCAGAGAGCCTTCGCTCTGGATGCCAGGAGTTGCTGTACATCCAGATGGCCGCTGGTCACCAGGTTCTCCCACAGCTCAGGGGTCGGAAGAAGGGATCGGAGAGGTGATCATTTTTAGGAGCAACAATCAATTAACGAGAGATGTAGTAGAAGCCACCCAAATGGCACGTCTTGGCGACACATGCATCAGTATGCCGTCCCTCAGTCTTTCAGGGAAAGAATTGGGTTATCTGTTCTCCGCGGCGGTGCTCCCCACGCGCTAAATCACGCCTTTTTGTTTGCCATTTTTGTATAGATACGGTGGAGTTATCTTTGTTATGTGCAGTTCCTGTCTGATTCCCATGTTTTTAGCGCAACCAGTATTATGTGTGAATACTTGTATATTTGTGTTACCCGAAATAAATCATCAGTTGGAAAGTCAGCGCTTGTCCTTGTAGCCACTCTCTTTCGTACTTCGTCTAATTGTTCGCGCTGTAAGCATTAATTCAATGGAGTACCAACTCGCCCGAACTCTCGCGTTAATTAGTTACATTTCTAGGCATGCTAAGGAGAACTCACCTAATCAACCAATGCAGCATGCATTCTCAGGGGGGAGGTTGTGGGCATGTAAACGAGGGAAAACTGGAAGAAAAAGCGGGGCTTGTTGGCTACTGAAGCTGAAGATGACCACCCCCTCCTATATATTGTTGCTTCGCGGTTTAAAAACGTGTGTTACCCCCACACTTGCACATATACGCCCCCCAGGGCTGCTCCAGCGCACTCGGGCACACGCTTTCCGCGCACGTTATCCGTGTGCACAGTCCACTGAGTTGACCTCAGTTGATCAGTCGCTTGATTTTAGTTGAAAAAGAAATAGATTCGGAAATTTTGGGTTTCTGAAAATAAAAACGAAAGAAAGCAGTCAACCCTGGTCATTCCGTCCATCTCCACTAACGTGAAACCTGAGGAGCGAAGCATGCAGCGTATAAGCGTATTCTTGGCGCCTTGGCGTGTTTGCCAACGGAGATGAAACCGTTGAGGGCAGAGGTATACAGCTTTGCTGTAAAAGTCTCGTGTCTTTGAAGCACGAAGATCTCTAGCGCGAGGTGTTGGAAAACGAGTGTCCCGGCGTTATTTTAGCACGCGTTACGAAGCGTTCCAGCGCAAGGCGTAAACGAGTGTCGGGATTTTTTTTTAGTACGCGTTACGTTTTAGCGCGAGGCGTAAACGAGTGTCTCGGTGTTTTAGTGCCGTGTCTATATGAGATGATGGCGATGCCAGGAGACGCCAACAGCCCGGCTTCGCCCCTAAAATGAAAGAAAGCGGTCAACCCCGGTCATTCCATCCTTTTTTTTTTTCGCTATGAAAATATAACATCATTACCAAGGCGTTTGTTGTTGCACTCTATTTCATGTCAGCTGAGCAATGTCCCTCATTTCTCACTACGAGCTACGGGTCGCGCCAAAATGTCGATCCCGCAGGACCTGGTGCACGCTCCGATGGGTCTGCATTATGCGCGGGACCCATAGCGTGCAACGCAGTTGGTGTTCGTCCCTCTCCGTCCGTGTCTCGCCACTTCGTTTTTCTTTCAGTAGCAGGACGCACGGAAGACCGCAAAGGTAATTAGTAGAGCCCACATATCCCGCGAATTCCCGCAGCAGACGACAACTCCTGTCGCCTGCTGCCGCGACAAAGAGCGCCCTTTAAAAACTTGATGCAAGATGCGCAGTTGCACGACGGTATTTTGTGGTTGTCGGAGCATCAGTGAGCGTCGTTGGCGCGTTACTTTGCCGACTTATTGGCGAAAAAAAAAAAAAAAAAGCGGCGTGCCCAGATCCCCGTAGCCGGGACCTGACAGCGAAATTCCCGGCCATTGACTGTATGCAGCCCGAAAACCCTCGTCGAAATTCCCGCTTCCTGCGAAGGTCTCGCAACATACCCACTCAGGCTGATTGGCCAGTGACGATGACAGCCGTCAGAAGCTCACGTCCGTTCGATCATAACATAAATACATCATTACCACGGCTTTGTTGTTGCGCTGTTTTATGTCAGCTGGGCAATATCCTTTCTTTCTTTCTATGTTGACGCCATGTGGCTGTGACGTCAACAATTCTCACGCACCTGTTCCAGGGTACTGACCAATGACAATGTCAGCTGCCGTGAGAAGCTCTCGACCAACTAGCAACTTCCAGTTCGGCTGTGAAGTCATCATACCTACCGCCAATCCTCGCACACCCCTAGGGATATTGACGTGACGATCAGAGGCATGAGCTTTGATTGCTGTCTTTTCGTCGAATGACCATTTCACAACTGGGGAACGTTTTTCTGCCGGTAGTTCCTCTGCACCACATACATATCGAATTATGAAATTTAAAAAAAAAGTCTACGTAGTTCGGCAAGTTACCTTGGAACAAGCTTTTGAATATGCAATGCAGCGAAACGGCCAGCACTTTAAACCGTGCACGGGAGCTGTTACGGTATTGTGCCATGTTCGCTTCCCCACCTCAAAAAAAGAGGGAAGGGACGGGGGATAGGCTCAATTAGTCGCTAAACGATAGTTCTGTGCTTTTTTATGCTAACCCATTCACCGGGATCATGCCTGCCCTTCGCACAAGAAGCCTGGTTCCTACATACTCATTCGTTTCAGTCCAGATTGCTCCTGGCTTGGCTTCAAGTTTGCTCACACCAAACACTGGAAAATTTCTTTCTCCAATTGAAATAGCGAACACATTGAGAATTACTGCAAAAGAATTGTGTAAATATTGTGACCCACAGCACAATCCGAGCAATGCTGGGTGAAAAGGAAAAAAAGAGAAATGGCCACACCCAAAATAAGAACATAGCAAATAATTTATTTACAGCCACAAAGTTGCTTCTGTACAAAACACTTATCGCACAGACATTTAGTGGCGCCATTATCTGTGCTACATACAAAGTGCGCACTATGTTTGTATTTACACTATGTACAAGGGGCGGCAGCTGCACAGGGACTCCCCACCGAAAAAAGAAATAAAGAGAGAAGAAAACACTGCCGCCATCTCTGCTAAAAAAATAAATTAAAAGAAAAAGTAAGAAAAAAAAAAACGGTAGGGAGATGTACTTGAGATTAGGATTATAGCGCTGCACCGCAAATGCAAGAACAAAGTGGAGCGACTCTTGTGGTCCTGTTGACGAGACAGTCAGGCCTCCACCGGTGCAGCGGGCCCGAAACACACTAGGAACTGCCACACTCCACAGTCCTTCTGGTGCACCAACCACAATTAATCTTCGTTGTGGAAGACTAGGCGGTTCACGTTTGGACTCGCAGCTAAAAACCTTGCAATGGCAAAAAGAAATCTGATGTCACGCGAAATAAAACTTGCAGTGGCAGCTACTAGTATCCGCCCGCAGTCTGGGCATTGTTCGGGAACTTCACCGGACCGAAAGCTGCGCCTAGAAGTCCGTGCGGCTGGGTTCAGATGTGTGGGGGCAGTGTGTCCCAAAGTATTTGCCGCGCGCTTTCCGTTAAGTGGTCGGGGAAGATGATGTCGAAGCTGACTATGAGGTCGCCACGCTTTGTTGGGTCCTTTGGGTAGGGCAAACCATGTCCCTGTATGCGCTTCACGGTGGTGGGTTTGATCACGTCCGTCAGCTGAAGAGGAATCTTCGTCTTCGCGAGCGTCGGGACATCCACCTTCACTCCACAAAGAGCCTGTAAGTAAACAAAACGCAACGGCATTTAGCATTCTGTCCGCCCATCGCTTCAAAGTTAGTGCTGAGCGTGCAGAAGCTACCTTTCGGAAATTGGACACTATACTCTTGAACAAGTTAAGAACGGCAACGGAAGTTGCCGCTATGCCTCATCTCCGCAGCCTGACGTTACTCCGCAAGGCACAAGTAGTGCGTTACTGGCAATATTCTGAACATGGCACGAGAAGTTTTTGCAATTTTTTGACTTAATGTGCTTATAAACTACTGCAGCGACAAAAAACAAACTACGAGAGGAAAGGCAGATTCATAGCAATCTCCTTCCAAAACGCGTGCGCCCGTTGACATCCGGGTCAGTCGCTTGGGCACATGAGCTAGCTCTGTTCTCAACTTGTTCCAAAAGTTTTATTAATGTTGTTAATGAAATTGAACTTTCAGTGCATTATGATACCCGCTTTGCAAGTTCTTTGTTTAGTCAGACATCTCTACATACTGATTCGCGGCAGATTAGAGGAGGATCTACGAATTTAACGAGGATATGTGTGGAGTCAATATTGCGAGATCGGAAGCCAATCAATTGCAGAAGGCTAAAACTTCCTTCGGACATACAGCCTACCGCAGGAGATTCAATTTGCAACAGGAAATACTTACATCTTTGAGGTTAATCTTGGCCACGTAGCGAATGTCAGCCCCTTCCCTCTTGAACAGCGGGTGCGGCTTGTCGCGGATGATGAACACGATGTCCGCCGGGATGGTTCCGGGCAACTGGTCCCCCTCCCGCTGGAAGGTGATCTTGGTGCCGGCCTTCCAGCCGGGCTTCACATTGATCGTCAGCACCTTCTCCTCGCGCTTGGGCGTGCGGCCGTCCGGTCCCATAACTTTGCGGCTGATCTTCATCTTCTTGGTGCAGCCGCGGAGAACCTCCTCAAGCGTCACGTGCAAGTCGTGCTCGATGGCCGGGTCCTGCCTGCCGTGAGACTTTCCGCCGCTGCCGGGCATCCTTGCGCCGGCCGTGAAGCTCTGGGAGCGGAACGCGTTGCCGCCGGGCCGTACGCCGCCCATGGGGACGCCGAAGGGATCTCCGTCGAGGTCCATCTCGTCGTCCGCGCCACCACCGGGTCCGCCGAAAAACATGTTGATGCCGCCGCCGCCGCCGGGGCCACCGCCGAAGCCGAAGAAGCTCTCGAACGGGTTGTCGGTGCCGAAGAACTGCGCGAAGGTGGCCCGCGGGTCGCCGTGGAACGAGTAGGTGAACGACTGGCCGCCCGGCATGTTGGGTCCGCCGCCGCCGCCACCACCGCCGGCGTTGCCCTTGAGACCCTCCTCGCCGAATCGGTCGTACACATCGCGCTTCTTCTTGTCACTCAGCACCTCGTACGCTTCGGCCACCTCCTTGAACTTCTCCTCCGCTTCGGGGGTCTTGTTCTTGTCCGGGTGGTACTTGAGCGCGAGCTTCCGATAGGCCTTCTTGATGTCGTCTTCGCTGGCACCTTTGCTGATGCCGAGGATCTTGTAGTAGTCTTTACCCATCGTATCCTGTCAAAAGAGGAGAACGCGGTAAGCGCGACGGTCCAGCAAACAAAAAAAACTGCGAGAAGCAGCGAGCAGACGGCAGCACTGAAAGCTTAAGCACCCAGCCAACAGCTGTGACCCGACATATGGGTACGCATGCCAAAACTGCGCAAACGGGGACGATTCCGTCACGTAGTACCCAAATAGCCTTCGCTACACAAATGACAAAACTGAGACAGCTAAGCACATGCATGTCCCCACAACATGCTCGCCCAGCCCGGTGTCCCTCATCGCCAGTGAATACGCGGTGTGTCGCAAGCAAGAATCGAGACTGGTTCTGCCGACGCAGAGTAGCCTGCGCGACCGCTCGCTGAACGGGCGATAAAACGGTCTCAATGTCATCGAGGACACTCAGTGTTAGCTGCAGTAACACGGCAGCACTTTGCTCAATCACTTACAGGCCAAGCTCGCTAAGTCGCATGCAGCGGTGTCTCCCAAGTACTGTGCGAAAAAAAAAATTACTCCTGATCGAAGCTTCGCGTCGGTCAGGCAAAAATTCTTTCGCAGGTCATAGCTCCGCAGGCACTCGAAGGTGGCCTGGTGTTTACTACGGGCACACTGCACTGCTGCAAGCGCGGATAAATGACAACTGCATTTCAAATTATTACAGCTAACCGCTGTGAAAGCAGAGACCTAGGCTAGTCTTCGCTGGAAGCTAACGCCTAGCAAATGGCGGGAAGGGTCACGCAGTTACTGAACAACCAACATGCTCGAAGTGGTGTACGTACACGGGCTGAGCGTTCAAGCGAAGCTAAACTAGCCTGCGACTAAACGCTGGCTACCGGGGCCAAAATGACGAGAATTTGCACAATCTCGCGCGCACGCCTGACCTGATCGAAAAGCAACTGCCAAGTAACAGATATAGCAATAACAGGTGCAATAACAACAGATTAATTAATGTCCGCTTACCTCTGATCGTGTAGAGTTTGGGTCACAATGTAGGCACTCTTCGAAAGTAGTAATCCGAAAAAGGTGTCAGAACACAGAGCTCAGAATGCTTTCTTCAACTATGCGACTACTATGCGGCGAACGGGTATATACGTCGGAAACAAGGCTTCCAGAAACGTCTCGAAAACTCGGCTCATGACGTCTCGCCGAACGAGTGACGTCACAGTCCGGAAAAGCTTCAAGTGCCGCCCTCGAGCGTCTGACGAGGCAGTCACTCCGAGGCGGCCAGCCGACGAAAAGCGATGAGCATATAGCCAGACTCTCTGTGAGAACCTGTGCTCACGAATGCTTCGCTATCCTGGGTATTTGAGTAGTTCATGGCTTCGCAACAATTTTTAAATATTCGGTTAGGTCGCGATAAGATTTGCAAAAGCGACACGCACGGACCGAATGTCCCGTACTGACGGTACTCCTATGCCCGTCGTATAACGTTTAGATGGGTGCTCTTAAAAATTGGAGGATTGAACAAAAGAGGCGCTGCAATTTCTTTCACCATCATCACCATTGTCGTCATAGAAGCTTCGAGAATATTCTGGAAAATTCGTAACGTTTAAAATTCAGAGTTTTGCTCCAAAGTTAGAATTTTAGCACAATTTAACCGCAAAAAGCAAGAAATTAAGCTAATAAAAAAAACTTCTGCTTGCTTTAAATCTTGTTTTAAGTATTATTGGGCTCTGCCGCTGACTATGTTGCGGAGAAGAAAGGAGTCCGTCGAGGGTACTTGTGCGAGATTTCCGTTCTCCGTCATGATTTCCGTCTTTCAGCATGGAGTTTTAGCCTGTCTTGGCCAATCCCAGAGTTACTCAATGTATATCTGGCCGATCCCCATGAGTGGGTACGCCTCTTTACTTGTATGCCACAACCTTACTAGCCATAACGACCTCTTGGACGACGCAAGTTCCCCCGGACAGTTCCCTTTTGTACAACCCATGCCACCGAGGCGACTTTTGGGGACATGTCCGGGTCTTCAGTCAGCACGAGTTCGCCACATGGAGGGCCACGGGTACTATTCGGGTACCACTTAGGATGACCACCTGTCCTTCGCCGCTGGACGCACGGTCGCAAATAGTACTCGCGCAATAAAAATAACGAGAAAACACCAACAAAGCAACTACTGGTTTGGTCGCGCCTTGAGCAGGAAGGAAGCCGAGCAACTAGAACGTTAGGGCACACTCACTATCACCATCATCACTATTGATATTGCGACGTAAGCGGCACCTGGAGCAGCTTGGCGGAAACTGCTGAAACCACAAGCACGCCGCCGCAGATTCTTTGGCCGCTCTCCCATTTCTGAGATCAAAGACTCGGCGGTGGACGCGGCGGACAGTCTCCTACAAAAGCATCTTCGCTATCGCTCTACCTCTCGCCGCGATACTGCTGCGATAACCACTGCCACAGTACGGCCACCACAGTCTGATCATGGAGGTAAGCAACGCTATTGCATTCTGTAGAACGCCGGGCAGAACGGAATCAAGAACGATGGCGTAAACAAACGATCGTCTCGCTTAACTAGAACGTTCCATTGCTAGCTATGGCGTTTTCCTACTAAAATACGAGTGCACTTTAAATTTTGCATGGTAACGTTGAATTAAGAAGCCACAATTGACAAGTTCCTCATTGCCGGCCGCGCCAAATGTGAAAATTATACTCTTTGCAACGCGTTATCTTTTAATTTCGCCGGGCAACCCGAAGGCAGGCCCGTGCTTTCATCTTATTCGCCGTTCGGAAATCGAGCGCACGTCTTCAATATCCCGCTATCGAGGGCACGCTATCGCATTTATCGAACTTTCCTCGTCGCAGTTGAAGCGCCGTGCACACTCAATTAGCCTGCGCCGACACCGCGCTTTTCGTCGAAATCAGGGGTTTTAGGTCTGCACCCGATGTACCGGTGAATCTCTTCGTTTGCCTCGAAGGAAATCCCGCATTGCGCGAGTGGTGTTAGCGCCTCACCCTGCACTCAAATAATTTTCCTTTCTCTGACGCAGGTTTTTCTCTTGGGTTTTCTTTCCCACGCGAGCGCAGCGCGTCGCCTTGAAAAGCCTGCCCGGCGCGTTAACGTGTTCTTTCCCCCTCGTGTAATCTTTCCCGGGGCCCCCAGTTTCCTCGTTCGGCCGTAGCCGCAGGAAAGGTGCAGGCAGTCGCCGCTTCGGGGCCGGCGGAACTACCTAGCTGTACTGCCGGAAAGCTGGTTTCAGGTTCGGGCAGCTGTAGCTGTGCAGATCCTCGCCCCGTACGCGTTCGGCACTCGGCTCATCGTCGGGAACATGACAATAAAGGCCTGTGACGGCGGTACGTGTCTCATGCGCTCGAGGCGAGCGCAATTAAAAGGAAACTTCCCTGTCCCGTCCATTTCCACAACACTTTCGTCGTCCTTGTCAAGCGCGCTCAAGCAATTAGGGTGGCCAGTCACATTGGCGTCGCAATAGACCTGCGACATCAAACGTGAAAAATAAAACCTGAGAGTGATTGAACTCACAGGGCTGTCTTAGTTGCCTCTACAGTGATCACAAAGATGGTTGTATCAACATAATATCACAACATTTCCTTTTCTTAGGGAGCCTGGACCCGCTATTGGAAGGAGAACTTACTCCACCCTGGAGATTTCCCCTAACGGGCAAAATGAGCCCCTATCTGTAGCTGTTGTACACTGCAACTGTTAACAGTGCATTCACAGTCTATATCTTTTCTTTTTTCCCCACGAAACTGCCAGAAATTAAACACATTTCTTAAGGCACCTATGTGCTGCGTTTAACCCACTTTTTCTTTGCTGCGATGACTTTTTTTTTATTACGTGTGTGGCAATTTTTAATGACTATCCCTTGCCTCCATGTGGCCCACCAACCTTGAAGATCGAAGTTGTCCAGGGGTCCACCAACAAGCCGGTGGCCAAACTTCACGGGGTGAGCAGTGCTTGTTTACTCAAATAGAGCGCTCCTCCTCTGCTGTGACTCCCTCTGCTTGTGCACTGGCATACACTGCAACGTATTATTTCATTCAAGTTCTCCGTTGAAAAACGTATATTTCGCACTCCAACTATTTCGCACGTGTGTGGTCGTGCTCGTGGTAATACAACACCTTTTTTTCCTGTGATTGAATACTGGAAATTAGTCGCACGGATTTTGTCAATTTTTGCAGAGTGAGAACGGTGCAACAAGGATGGCACACATCAAGAATGGTGCGAACTAGCTTGTAAACTAGTACGCTTCACGAAATTGTCGCAAGTTGCCCAAACTTCCACTTTCGCACATTTCCGGAGCTGCGAAAATGAGAGAAATTGAAAGGAACTGTCCAATGGATTGTATCGGGCTAGTTTGTGCAATTTTTTAGAACAACCCTGAGTGAATGACAGTAAACTTGCTGTGCTACCAGCTGTGGACTCTAAATGGTTCCTGTTCACTTCATGTCTTCATTCTGAAATAAGCTGCTGCCATAGCACTGAGCTCAGTGAATTTGTGGCAGCCTGCTGCGATAACAGGAGAGTAAGAAGCGAGAAATTCACAAGTAACGTTGGTGGCTAATATTAGGAAAAGGTGTCTGGGATGTTGCCACGAATCCCAGGAAAATAATACAGATGCTTACGTAGCGAAAAAATAGAGCACGCTTTATCTCTAACTAAAAGATGGGAATGATTACTGTCTGGTTCGTTCCATTTTCTTGTAAGCAGTTTATAAACTTTTGCTAGTAACGCTTGCGACAACTGCTTTTACTGCATTTCATTACCGTGCCCTTGCTCCTGCGACTTTTTAAGTGCAGAGCACTTTAAGGGCTCGCCTTGTCGTCAAGTAGAGCCACGTGGCGTTCCGTTGTAGTGGCTGTCGTCGAGGCGTAACTCGGAGGCTTTGAAAGCCAAGCGATTTATATAGTCATAGATGTTTGAAACACTCGAACCGCTCGCGCTTGTCATACATCTCCCCATTGTTTAGCGCAAATAAAAGAAAACTGCAGGTACATTTGAGACAAAATATGCGTAATTAACCGGCAGCGTCCTCGTTCATTTAGTTAGGAACGCTCGTTGGGTTGGTTTTTACCATAGTAAGCGAAAAAAAGTGGCAGTGCAACGCCGGCCTGTGCGGGAGGAAAAGCAAGCACAAAAAGAACAGAACTTCTTCTGGCGCAGTTTCAGCCAGGGGGCGTGCGAGCACTGCGAAGGCGGGAAATTTGAATTGCATTGGGTGGCAGCAGTGAGCGGACAATGGCGCTACAGCCCATTATGGCGAATCGCTGCTCTGCACTTCCGACAGCTTTCACATTGAGTGGAAGGGCTTTAATTTTTTTGTGTTGCGTACTTTGTACTGATTGGCTGCACATTTTTATAATGCCCCTTTGACCTTCTACAGCTGACGCCGAGTACGACGGTCTTGGACGTGAAGAGGCAGATCTACCGCACACGTAAGTCCCCCTCCCCATCCTCCTGTTTCGAAAGAGGCGAACAGAACATCCCTCTGCCTGCCTTCCCAACATTTCACCAGATGTTCTCCGTGGCAGCTCTGGTTGCAGCCAACACAACTGTTTTTTCCCTTTATTGCAGAACCCAAGCTGTACCCGGACAGGCAGGCGTTGAAGAGTGACCCGAGTGAGTGACCCGGTCTTTTCACTTGGCTTCTACTTCACCGGATCGCGTACCAGCCAGGGTTAGACGTACCCTTGCACGTGTGTTCTGACGGAGGCGAAAAGCAAAAATGCCCGTGTGTTTGAGATTTCGGCGCACGTTAAGGATCCCCAGGTGGTCAAAATTAATCCGGATCCCTCCACTATGGCGCACCTCATCGCCCATGAAGCGTCGGCGCGTTAAACCCCACAATCGATCAATCAACGTGTGTTCTCAACAAGAAATACTTTGGGGTCAAATTTTCATTATGTGCATCCTAATGTGACATGGCTGGACGTAAAAAATTAAATTTGCGGTAGCGAACTGTTTTTTTTTTTTTTTTTTTGACTCCAACAATTTGGACTGGCTGGATATTGCGGACTTTCCCGAGGAACCGACAGTTATCCTATACGAGTAATGGCCCACGAATTTTCTGACTGCTCTTTTATTCGGACTATTTTTCGTTCCCCTCCATGTCCGAACAATCAGTTGGCTACTGTACTCTGGGGTGTGTTTTCAAGTGCAATTTCGCGAAGCAAAACTGCTAAGAAGCAGCAAATCAGGGGAAATGTTTTGAAGGCCCCGCAATATGTGTCCTGGTTTCACTCAGCACTACAGTACTGAAAATTTACTGTCTTATTAAGGCAGCCAAGCCCTAAAGATAGGAATGAGTTCTTTTGGTGAAGTTTGGCATTGTGTCAGGGACGTCCTGTATAAAGTAATTAGTCAGAGACAACCTTTTGTATAAGTTGAGCTTTAGAGAGGTAGCAATTTTCACCATTCTCTGGAGCGCATTCCCGTTGCTGCAGGACAAGTACAATTTTTGCCTGCTTGTATGTTGTTCAACCGTCTTAACTTGGCATGTTGTTACCATGTACAACCTTGCTTTAAGGAGACATCAAAGCGAGTTCTAAAATGCATATTTTCAGTAGTCAATTAAAATCTCTTCTCTAGTGACAAAGTGCACTCCCCACAACCATTTGCTGATTTTGGCAAAGGCAACCCAGTGGCAAGCCCGCTGGGCCAAATTTAGCACATGGTTATTATGTTCAACCTGTGCATGAACAAAGTCAACAATTACCATGAAATTTTGAAAACTGGCATAGCATGAAAACACATAGCGAACATCGTTACGGTAGTTGTTGTGGCGGCCAAAAAAAGCTCATGGTGTTATATCCTCTGTTGCAAATTTCAGATAAACAAAGGCTCAAAACTGTCTAGATAGTCAAGTAACAAATTAGATGGTGTAAACTGCGCAGCGCAGATGCAAATAAGGCATGGGCATATTCGATGTAGTGTGGTTAATTCAGACCATGACAATACAAGAAATTGACAGAGTGGATGAGGCACGGACAGTTAAAGCACTCCAGACCTAACAAACTACTCTCCTGGACAACTTATTTGGTGTCCAGCCTTCTTTTCTTTTTGCTCTCCTAAAACAGCAATTACAGAGCTGTTAATTTCACTTTGTAGGTAACCTGTAATTCACTGGTCCCCTGCTTTGTCCCCCACTCCCCCTTGGTGCCACATCTTGGGCTGGTTTTCAAACATCGAAGCTCATGCGTCGATCCAAGGACGCAGTAAGCTGAACGGGCAACCAGGCGTCCATTTCTGGCTGGTACAATTTTATGGGAGGGCTTCATTGCGGGCCTTGGACCTGTAGCCGCAATAGGGAATAGTGTCTTGAATTTAGGGGTGCAGGCAATTGAAACATCGGTTCAAGCACTGCTTTAGTGCCTTGCTAACCTGTCAGAAAGTCAAGTGTGCCACCTTTGTAGGAGCTCACGGCGTGTTGCTCGAGAGCTGTGCAGTTCGAGGGTTGTAAGGAGCCCTGCTTCTTGTGCAGAGGCCAAGGCACTGAAGGATGAGAGCACACTGGGAGACCTGAGACTGCAGTCTGGTGACCGGCTCTACCTCAAGGACCTGGGACCGCAGATTGGCTGGAAGACCGTAAGACAACTCACACTCTCTCCCATCTTGTGTGCAAGGTTTAACTGCATTAGGTAACAGTATAGTAAGCAAGGGCGTTTTTTGTCCGAGGGCTGCTCTTTGCATGCAAGGCTCCAGTTCCTGGTAGGTTTAAAAAACCTGTCTTCCCTTCGTCTAAAACATTAAATAACAACAAAAGCAGTTCTTGTTGAGCAAGGATGCACGAGTGATGATGCAAGCCCACTGACTGATACTAATGAGACCTCGAACAAACTTGTCTAGCAGTAGTGCCTCGCAAAAACCATGAAAAGTGCAGAGGAGGGAAACAGCATTGCAAATGGTTATTTGAACCACTAATGCGAAAACTCAGCGGGGCTGTGATGATGCTGTGCTGACATGGTAGTACAGCAACATTGGGATGACGCATGCCTTAAAAGTTTTAATGCCACTAATTCGCTGCTACTCGCAAAAATCTAATGCCTTTCGCTGGAATGTCATTCTTGGATTAAAAACTCATTCGCCTTCACGAATGCCTGAAATCTGCCTACTCTCGAATGCGATGAGCACCGAATGAAACCAACGAAACTCTCAGCACCAGAGTGTTGACGCGGAAACGTTGGTGAATTTAGAAAGAAGACCTTTTGTGCACTCTTAGTGGCAAAGTTTCAAAGAAGGTGAGGCTCACTAAAACAGCATCAAAAGGGAAAACTTCCTGTTACTCGTCGTTTAAATTTTTCGGGTTTGGCTACCGCTGACAGGTGACAACAGCTGCTGATGCCACTTTTAAAAACAGCTCGCAACCTTTTTAAGAAAACACTATTTCTCATAACATTTTCTTTCACAAAAAAACATTTTTAAACTTTGTAAGACATTTTTCGCTACGTGAAAAGCTTCTGAAATACGAGTGCATTTCTCTTTTTGGTCATCATCACCATCGTGCTGAACACATTTAATGCCTTCGCGTTTCTGCGTGTAGCACAGCCTGACCAGTTAATGTCATTTGGTATCTTTAAGGCCTTAAACACTTCATGTCATTTTTCGTGTACATGTGACAGGGGTATAACACAGTTGTGTGGTGATGTTGGTCATTCGCTCACCATGTTCAGTGGTAGTGGTAACCCTGGTGGCTTTGCCAGGTCCATGTCATCTTGATAAGGATGGCAGGTTTCATGTTGAAGATGCTGGCAACTTGCCAGTCGAAATTGCTATTTGACTTCAGCTGCAAGTTTGAATTCTCCAGCACATTTGGAAACCCCCTTCTCCCACCTGCCACCCCTGCACAGCGCCTGACTGTGACAGGCCCCCAAATTTCAATGTGTCTAAAATTTGCCTCGATATGCTTCTCTAAGAAGGAGCTTGCAGCTTTTGGATGTCTCGCAGGAGACGTGATCCTAAATAGAACGGTCCTCAATGGGCTTGTTTGTGCAGAATTAGATTAATTTATAACAGCAGTCTCGCAATCTAGTGATCATCGGAAGCAGAATTCAGGATTCGGCCCAACTTTTTTTACTTCAGTCTCAAGACAACTTGAAGTGTCAACTCGTTAGTTCTTAATTCTTTCACACAGAGCAGCAACAAACTGGATTTGTAATAGAACCGTGGGATAGAACCGTTGTAATAGAACCAGCACTGCAAAGTGGCGATTAATTTCACCACTGCACAACCACCACCACCACCAGTGATCACAATGGAAAAATTCCCCCGCATTTCCCCGAGGGGGAGAATGTGAAAGTGCGAATGCACGGTTGTCGGCCCGCTTGCGGCGCTTGCGCTCGGCCCCCGCAGCCCACCCCCTCGCCGCCTTCTCTTCCATCTCTTCCATCGGGTTTGTAGTATCACGTGTACACCACGCAGTTATCAAGCCGCTATAACGCCGCTGAGTCACCAACGCACGCCGCTGACGACGTAGTTTGAATGCGTTAAAGATATAAGGCGCGTTACTAACACTGATATCAGCGTCGCGTCCGTGGCTTAGTCGGTAGAGCGTCGCGCTGCGGCCGCAAAGTCCTCGAATCGAAACCTGGCGCCGGATGCTGATTTTTTTTTTATAGAGAGAGGAGGACTGCGTTAAAGATATAAGGCGCGTTACTAACACTGATATCAGCGTCGCGTCCGTGGCTTAGTCGGTAGAGCGTCGCGCTGCGGCCGCAAAGTCCTCGGATCGAAACCTGGCGCCGGATGCTGTTTTTTTTTTATATATAGAGAGGAGGACTGCGGACGCCGCCGCCGCCGGCGGTGGAAGGTTTGGGGTCGCTTATAAAGTGCATTCGCACTTAAAACTGCACCTTTGTTTTGCTGTTGTGACCACTTCAAAGTTTTAAGTATGCAAAGCTCATGTTCTTCTGTGAAGGTATTTCCTTTCTATTCTGATGCTCCAAGTTACAGCCACAAGGGAAATCTTCCCGGCCTTGAAACGCTGTCTGTCGGTCTCTGTCTGTCATCTGTCGTCTGTCAGCTAATCTGTCGTCCTCGTCGATTGCGGTGTGGCTCACTGGAGGCCTCCTCCTTCCATGCCCCCTCTCCTGCCCTTGTCCCAGGTGTTCCTGGTGGAGTACTTTGGTCCGCTGGCTCTGTACCTGCTCACGGTGGCCCGCCCCAGCTGGATGTACGGGCAGTACGCCAAGCGCCACCACATGGAGATGGCCGTCAAGTGGGTTCTCTCTCTTTGTCCCTCACTTTTCACTACTGGCCGGTCCGGCCTCACTCCACCACTCTCTTCCACCCTGCTCCAGCGACCCATTAGTGGGACACCTTCCAGGGTGCACAAAGCAAGGGAAGGGAAGCTGGTTCACTTCACAACCTGCTAAGGAGGGTGGGGAAACGGGCCACCGAGGTGACAGGGACAGAAACAAAACATGACTTGTAGAGTGTTTGTTTTTTGGGGGGGCGAAGCCCTTTAGGGGCTGGGGCTGTTGGCGTCTCATGTCGTCGTCGTAATCATCGTCTCATGTAGTCACAGTACTGAAACACTAGGAACCTCGTTTAAGCCTCGCGCTAGAATGTAACGCGCATTAAAAAAACACCGGGACACTCGTTCACGCCTCGCGAGTGCTTCGTAACGCGTATGAAAAAAATGCTGAGACACTCGTTCATGCCTCGTGCTAGAGAGCTTCATGCTTCAAAGACGCGAGACTTTTCCAGCAAAGCTGTATACCTCTACCCCCCAACGGTTTCGTCGCCGTTGGCAAAAACGCCAAGGCCCCAAGAATACAGTTATACAGTGCATGCTTCGCCCCTCTCCAGGTTTCACGTTAGTGGAGATGTCCCCGGGATTTTTTTTTATGTGGTTTAAAGTAATCCACTGTTTTTCAACTTGGCACTCTTCATCAAGAACCCCCCCCCCCCTCTCTCTCAGCCTGTCTTACGTGCAATTAGTTTGCTGTCTACGTGAAGTAAGGAAGAAAAAGAAAGGGGCTTGTTTTGTTTCACTTGTTCATGTGAGGACTTTTGGTTAAACAACTACGGGAAAGTGTACTTGCCTTCATGCAAATGTTATGTGTGGGTTTGTGGTTAGTGGTGGAATTTACATAGGAAATATGTGCTGCGGGGCTGTGCAAATTCTTTTACTATGTGTCGGCCATGTTTGGTCGGTACCGAAGCAAGTCCTACTGGCGACTGAAATTTCCTTGGTCACGCAATATCTAGTCAAGGCAGTCAAGTCCCTGAAGAGGAACGGTAGTGATACTACAGAAGCTGGCCACATATCAGATATAGTTTTCAGTGATGTACGCTAGTTGGTGCCTAGTCAGGAGATGTGAATAAGCCTGTTAGTGTTTTCTGCCGGCTAGTGTTGAAGGGGTTATGTGCGTAAGTGTAGCCATTTTTTTCTTTCAAATTTCCGCTTTTTCATAGAACTTTTGTGTGTGTTTTTGTGGCATAAGGTGTTTTTACTCAGCAGGATTGATTTCGTGACCTCTGTTTAAGCCCAGTTGCATTCAGACGTGGTCACTTACCTTGAAAAAAGGGAAAGTTCTTCTTTAAGCACGCAGGTTTTACCGGACAGAAAATGCGTGATTTTATACATATTGAGTGAATTTTTTAGATGCTTCTGCTTCCCGCCAAATTCCAAATGCCCTCACTGCCGAGTGTAGTTTATTTTTCATCTTTTATTTGCTCTTTGTGCTTTACGTGGAAAACTTGGTGTTATCCGGCACTGTAGCATCCGTGCGCTTTCAAGATGTCGGAATGGCTGTTCATCATTAAGTTTCAGCCCCACTGTTTCCATGTGTGATAAGGTGTGATTGAGTGTGTAATAAAATGCTGGAGAGTGCTCTTGAGTTCTTTGCCCCCCCCCCCCCCCCCCCCCTACTCTAAAGTTGGCCGTGTTTTGGGGTTCGAGCGCTGTTGTGGTGCCTTCTAATCCTCCATCCTTGCCCTGCAGGGTTGCTGCTGCCTGCTGGACCGTGCACTACGTGAAACGGCTGCTGGAGACGTTGTTTGTTCACCGCTTCTCACACGGCACCATGCCCATCACTAACCTCTTCAAGGTACGCCGCAGCCTCCTTCCTCGCTTATTGTTTCGCATGATTACTCCCCGCAGTCCACGAAGGTAGCCCGATGTCCCCGGGAAGAAAGCCACCAGCCTCAATAACAAAGTGATCGCGGATCAAAACATCACTTTCGTTTTAAGCTAACAAATTCTGAGCAGAATAGCGTGATCTGCAGCATTGAAAAAGTAGTAATTTCTTTGTCAGCTGATTTGTGAAAATAAGTGCAACAAGGCATCTATGCCTAGTGCAGGGTCGCCTATGAAACATTGTAAGAGCATCTTGCATACCTCAGTACAGAAAATACAGATAGGGGAAAGTATTTCTGCAATACTGCCCGGCCCTGTCAGACGTGGAGCCCACACATGGTGCCCCGTTACAATTCCTTTCTCTCCTGTCCTGCAGAACTGCTCTTACTACTGGCTCTTCGGACTGTACATTGGCTACTATGTCAACCACCCGCTGTACACGGCACCTGGTAAGGAAGGCTCCCCTCTATGAGTGCCAGTGAACTGAGGCGGGATGTGCGAAGTCACAAGTAGGGGAACTTTAAAGTGTGTGTGGAAGAACTCCCGGGTTCCCCAGGATTGCCGCTGTCTGGCAATCCTGTCAGGTATGTTCGCTAGAGCTGAAGGCCAACAGATATTTCACACTGTGAACGAGACTTCTAGGTGGTTTAGTCGTTGCTCCCTGACGACGTTTTTGTTCACACTAGAACTTTCTCACAGCAGCTTCCAAAGCAGGCATCGGCAATCTCTGTCGCTACGAAGGTAACTCGTTGCAATTCAGGACCCACGCAATTGCTGGTGGTACAACTTTGCAATAGCCGACCGATTTTTTTTGGGCTTGGAGGGGAACGTAAAACAGTCGGAATAAAAGAGCAGTCCGAAAAATTCGTGAGTCGTTTCTCCTATGGCACAACTGGCGGTTTCTCGGAAAAGTCCGAAATATCCAGCAAGTCCGAATTTCGGAGTCTGAAAAAACAGTCGGCTGCTGTAATTGGAGAAATACATCGCCTGCAACCAAAGGTTTACTCCTCTGACAAATACGCAGCGTGCGTCTTTTTTACACCACCATTTATCTGTTGCCACGGAAGCTTTATACGGATTCTGCATTGCATAGGTTGGCAGGTGTGGCCGTTTTTTGAATGGCATTGCTTTGACTATTTCTGTGGCCGACCAAGTAATGGAGGCATAATCCTCCGAAACACATTGCATGAGCTTCTGAAAAGGGCCGAGCTGAAGGCTTGATACGACACTGTGTTTGGGGGACGCGCTTGGCAATCTGCTGACATCCCACTTTTCCAACACAGTCCTTGGACCCATTCAAGTCTTTGGAGGCCTGACTGCGTTTCTGGTGAGTGCTCGTAAAACGCATTCAAACAGCATTGCTAGCGTCTGCATAGTGTGGCCCGTATCCGCATGCACAACAGCTTCAGGGACACATGCAACAACTTAAACTCCTATATTCCGTGTGTTTTATATTTGCCTTAGCCCTGTCCTTTCTTTATGTGCACGCAGTTATACTTTTCTCTGAACCACTGTACTTTCTTATCCTTCCGTCAATCATGTATCGTTTTTTTTTTTGTCGTTCTTTTCTTGTTGTATAATTGTCATAGCCCTGTCTTTTTTTTATGCACACGCAGTTGTACTTTTCCCTAAATCTGTCTATTTTGTTATTCTTCCTTCAATAATGTACAGTTTTTTTTGTGTGTATTGTTCTTTTCTTGTTTAATGTGTTTATTGTACGCGATCCACACCTTGTCCAAGCCTTGTCCTTATCTAATGCCCTCGGTCCTTTAAGGGTCCGAGAAATGAAATGAAATGAAACGCTTCTAAAATAAGCATCAAATCTCGGCAGTGTGTTGAGGTTCTATTTACGGCAGTACTAGTGATATTGTGTGGGGCTCATTGCAGTAAGTGGGTTTCATTTCTACTTCTTATTAGTATAGCCAAATGGAAAGTATGTTTGAGTAATGCTTTGAAGTGCCTAGTTTGCCGGCTTTGAACATTGGGTACTCTATTTTCGCACGTATAACCCACACCAAAAATGCGAAAATTGCAGGGGCAAAGTAGGGGCGCGAATAATACGCGAGATGTTTCCTTTAGTGCAGCTTCACGGCAGTGCGCGTTGTGTCGTGAAGCTCCTACGCAGTAACACTGACTAAGCCTTCCATGGCAGCGATCGCGCAAAACATACAAGGACAAGGAAGAAAAAACAAGGACGAGCGCACTCTAACAACTGAATTTTATTAGTTCGACGAAAGATTTATATAAACCCACGAATGAGCGACGTGAATGGTGACTTTCACCTTGCAGTCAGTATATTCTATCTGCTAAATATGCGCTTTTTCTGTCTACATAGTACGTGATGTGTTGCTTGAGCAGTAGCTTTGGTGCAGCCTTTCTGAAATCAAATGTGTGGGCAATACGCGAGGATTTTTTTTTTCTTTTCCGGTGGGCAGAAAGTAGGGGTGCGGATTATATACAGGGGTGGGTTATACGCGCGAAAATACGGTAAGCTAGGGGGAAGAGGAAATAAGGAAGAAGAGGTCTCTTCAGCAGTGTATGGAAGCTACATCTTTGACCAAGTTGCAGTAGTTTTCTGACTTCCAGGTGCAGGTCTAGGAACGAATGCTTATCATAGAGATATAGTCAGCAAATGGGCAGAGTTGATAACTCATCGTATGGGTTATACCTGACGTACCCATGTCATTAAGTGTGAATTGCGTGAAGTGTTCCCAGCATGGTTGCGTCGTGGCGTTGGTGGCAACTTCGAATCGATGCAGGTAGTTCTAGCTACAGCTTGGTACTGCTCTCCAGAATAGAACTTTGTGTACAAGCAAAGCTGTCCCGTGGGTGCAGATCCGATTACATACTGTGAATGTTCACTTGCATTGCTAGTATGAGTGGCTGTCACATATCTTCCGCAATAATAAGCCTCTTTGGGCAGGGAGAACTGGCTCAGAAATCTTTGAAACAGGATCCGTAGGTGGTTTCAAAGCACCTTCCTTTCTGTTGGTGCAGGTAGTCAGGCCCCACACTCGCAGCATTCACAGATTAGTGGGCTGCTGATAACACGTCTGCGCTGTGCGTTGTTTCTTAACTGGGACTGGAACTGCTATGAAAACAAAATAACCTATGCAGGTGGCAAAAAAAAAAGTGTGCGTGCCTTGCCGGTGCAGGCGACTTGCTTGCCGAAACTTGTCACACGGTCCAGCCCTTATCCATGCCCTTGTTTCTCTTCAGTTCGCAGAGCTGGGAAAAAGTAATTAAGCGAGTGTCAAAAAAGTGTGTGTGCCTTGGCCGGTGCAGGCGAGTTGCTTGCCGAAACTTGTCACGCAGTCGGGCCCTCACCCACGTCCTTGTTTCTCTTCAGTTTGCAGAGCTGGGAAACTTGAGCATTCACATGGCACTGCGGAACTTAAGGCCCCCAGGTGAGAAAAGCCCCCTTTTCTTGTGAAGCTCCGTGGCGTAGCAGTCTTGTTTCTTCTGAGCAAAGCGCCGGTGCATTGGCGGAGGATTTAAGTTGGCTTGTGCGCTTCACTACTCCAAAGAACAACACCTCAGAGCACTGGGGAGTTCAGATGGAGGCGACGAGCAGAAATGCCCATGTGTCGAGATTTTGGCGCTCAATAAAGATCATTAGATGGTCGAAGTTACCGTAATTACCCGATTCTAGCGCGCTCCCGATTCTAACGCGCACCCGATTTTCCTGGCAAAAAAAACGAAAAAACTTGCACCTCCGATTGTAACGCGCACGGAACTTTGTGAGCAAGAAAAACGAATGCGAGAGAAACGGGCGATTTATTTCTCGAAGTAATCTCGCTCATCTCACTCCTCGTCGCTCTCCGCTGACCACAACATCTCGTCCTTGGTGCCGTGAAGCGTGTTCGCGATGCCACAGTTTTGAATGAACATTCAACCATGGTTGATGGGATCGTGGCCCACGCCTCGCACACCCATCCCGCGGGCTTCTCCAGAGGCGCATGCTTCAACTGACTGCTCGTTTTGAACGCGTGAGAGCCGCTGCTGCCATTTCTGTTATCAAGCGCGCAAGTGGAACGATTTGACGATTTGTGTGAACGCCGATAGAAAAGCATCGGCGCCTATGCTTCCTGCGTCCGAAAAAGTGTTGCTAAAAGAGCTAAAAGCTTAGGCCCCATTTGAGATGGTGATGGCGATGGGTGGGACGAAATTGCCGCTGTTTCGGCAGTTTCGGTTTCGTATCCAATTCTAACGCGCATGCGATTTTTCTATTTATTTTTCCGGAAAAAAGTGCGCGTTAGAATCGGGTAAGTACGGTAATCCAGAAACCTCCACTGTGGCAAGTTAAACCCCATAGTTTGAATTTTTTGAATTTTTTGTGCGGAAAATGCAATACTCAGCAAAATTCTGTCAATGCATAAAACTGTGCTACCAAGAAACTTTTTTAAAATGTAATGTGAAGGTGACATTGTACAGGCACGGTGATGGGAATCTTATTGATGCGACTGTGGGGATGACACGGTATACGTAAATGCCCAATGCAGCGTTCATTATCCATGCAAGAGTGCCAGTGGACTGTGCTGGAGGGAGGGGGGGTGCAGTTGTAGTGGCACACATCAGGCACGATCATGACAGTACAGCAGCCACTTAGCTTAAAGGTTATTTCAAAAGAAAAGTTTTTTTTGCTTCGCCCATTACAAGAGGCAACCTTTTCTGCAGTACTTGCATCCGGCATACTGCTTTGCCAGAGTTTTTTGTGGAAACAAAATAACTTTGTATATTACTTGCGTTTAAAGTGCAAAAGAAGGGTCGCACAAAACGCACATACCATGCGCATACCCACAAAATGCACATGCCTTGCATACCACTTGTGGTGTGCATTCAAGTTGTGCAAAAAGTGCAAAACTGTTTTGCAGGAGTTAATGAACAGTGTCAGACAGTGCACAAATGCACTTAGCTGGAGCGAAGTAACTGACTAGTGGCAGTTTCCATTTCAGGCTTGATAAGGTGAGGAAAAGTGTTCTTTCTTTTTTTTTTCTTATTTGACCATGACTTAGAACTGTGTGCAGTCGTTTTGTGGGAGAAAACATGATGGGCCAGTAACGTTTGAAGCTAGTAAAAACATCATCATTTTGATCTTTCAGGTGCAAATAGATACAACCCAACTTTTTTGCCCGTGGTGTTCCGCAGATTTACGCAGTAAGGAACCGTATCTGATACCCAGGTGCTCAACAACATACTGGAAAAGGACTCTAATTTATTGCATACCTCATGCTTCTTTCTCCAAACGAACTACAAACTGAAGAAAGTATGATGTTGTATAAGTGCCCACAATATTTGGGTATTCCTGTCTTAATGCCTGTTCAGTAAGCAGTGTTCCGTATTGTTTGCGAATTGGCTAAAAATTTGTTTTATTAGTTTTTTTTTAATTGACATGTTTGTCTGCACTGCCATTCGAGCCCTATGAGCCTTTGGTAGGCCTGGGGCGGTATTCTCGTAACTGTCCCTTTTGAAAACGTCCCTTTTGAGTCCCTTTCATGGTGACGTACTTCCGGTTAAGCAGTGGGCGTTGGCAGTAGGTTTGTTGTGCTTGTGTTACGTCACTTCCGGTTGTTTGCTTTTAGCCAATCAGGGCTCGCCAAAAGGGACACTTTTGAAAGGGACGCAAAAGGGACAAAACTCGAGAATACCGCCCCTGATCTCTGTACACTTCTTCTTCCTGTTGAAAATGCTGTTGCTATTGCATTGTGAATATGAACAGCTGTGGGCTCGTTCCATACCGTGCGGTGTGATGCTGTTCCAACGCGCGTGTGCCTGTGGTGCAGGCACCAAGGAGCGCCGCATCCCCGTGCCGACTGCCAACCCGTTCACCAAGCTGTTTGACATGGTCTCCTGCCCCAACTACACGTATGAGGTCATGGCCTGGGCGTCCTTCACCTTCATGACACAGTGCCTGCCCGGTGAGGCTGCCCGCTCTCGCCAAATCAAGTGAATTAGCTGAGGGTGCATGTGTCGTGCCGTTCAGGAGCGTTTAAGGCCAACTGCACTCGAAATTTTGACCCCTTGAAAACGCTGTTTCCGTACAGTCCGCCGAAAAAGAAAGCAACATGCAAAATACAACAGCTGAAATACACGTGCGTGGCCGCCGCAAGCGTTCAGCAAAAATCATCGATTTTGAAACCGAAATCGAGGAGAGCGCGGCCATTAAAATGACGTTGCAGCCGTCCAGCGAGGATCCGGACAGCTGCAACATCCAGCGAGCGGTCAGGAGCTCAGGAGCAAGCCTGTGCGCAAGCTTTACGCGTACATGGGGCAGCAAATGGGTTAAGCGTTCGCAGCAGAGCTTGACCGGTTGTCCAGCTGCATTGCATGGCTGGCCAGAGGAAAAAAGCCCCACACGGCTGGAGCGTCACAGGCTGTTTAGGCGATTTGCCGGCAGGTACAGCGTGGTCTGCGGCGTAGCTTTTTTAAATGCGTCTGATTGAATAACGAGGCTTTCACTGGGCTACCACTCGTGTCCTAGCTGATTCGGTTGTACTTACTGCACATTAAAAATAAATTTGGTCGAGATGAAATTTGAGTGCAGTTGGCCTTTAAATCCCACTTTGAAGGCTGCAGAAGCTCAGAGGTTGCAGTCAAAAGTAGTGCATGTCGATATGTGCATCCCCTCCTGCCGACCTTGCACTCTGTCAAGTTCTTCTCAAATGCACCACTCGTGGGTTTGTGGATTCTGAACGGGTTCTGGCATAACCCAAGAGCTCTTTCCACAGCAGAGGACGGTTGTGTGCAGACTTGACCCTCACTGTCCGCTGAATGTGTTTGGCGCACAACACTGACATCGCACTGCTTGCACTACGAACACGCTCATGGTTCTAGACCAGAGCAGGGGCTAGGCAGACCGGACAATATTGCTTCCTTTAATTGTTAAGTAAACTGTGTGAAACTTGTCAGTCTTCCTGCTTTTTTTTCCCTGATTTCAAATATGCCATTATATTTTCAGTTGGTCAAGTAGTTCTCAAGATAATTGGAGACAATTAGTCATTTTTGGAGGAACAATAGACAAAATAGTGTTGGTCATAAAACTGAAATCTTTGTATTTTCCAATACGTGAACCCTGGTCAATGCACTTAGAGAAGCGTTTTTATGATGCATTGCTTGGAACTAATTTTACAGCTCACTGAACTTTGGTGCTTCAAATGGGTATTCGAAATATAGTTCCTTGTGCTGGTGCCAGCAAAGTTTAATCAGCTGTAAAATTAGTTCCAAGTGATGCATCAAGAAACCGCTTCGATTATTGCATTCACTAAGGTTCATGGTATTGGAAAATACAAAGATTACAGTTTTATGACCAACACTGTTTTGTCGTCTATTGTTTAACCAAAAATGGCTAATTATCTCTAATTATCTTGGGAATTAATTGACCAGCTGAAAAAATTATCGCATATTCAAAATCAGTGGGGAAAAAAGCAGCAAGGCGGACAAGTTTCACGGAGTTTGCTTCAAAATTAAAGGAAGCTGTTTTAAGAGCCACGTCCCCCCTTAAAGACACTCAGAAGTTCTGTCAGAGTGTCAGGAGTATGGGAGGTGTTGGAGTGGCGACACAGCATTTACCACTAGGACAAGTAAGCTTCTCCAAATTGAGCTGCAGTCCTGCGTTTTGGTATGTAGTGACTATGCGTGTGGAGTTTCTTAACTCCCTCATGCTCAGCTGCCCGGCCCCCTATTCCCTGCCGCAGCCGGACTGTTCACTTTGGCCGGACTCTACCAGATGACCGTGTGGGCCCTGGGCAAGCACCGGCAGTACAAGGCCGAGTTCCCCAACTACCCTCGCCAGCGAAAGGCCATCCTGCCTTTCGTCATCTGAGCAGTCCTGCCCTCTTCTTAAGTTTTTCCTTGTGGTCAGCTCGTCTTGACTTGTCTCAGCTCCTCTTCGTCTCGTATGCAGTGTTGTTCGGGCCTCCACCGTCCTCATCTACAAGACAGCATTCCAGTGGCCAAGCATCGGGGGACGAACAAATAATACTCGACCACCTCCTCCTGCTTTGGTCTCTCTTCCGGTGTTTTTGTGGGGGCTTTAAAATAAAACTGCATTTTTCACCTCGTACGCAGTGTGTTCTGTCTGTGCATGAAAAAAGTAGCTTACTTTTGTGAGGGGAGCACTCAGGCGGTGCAGCTTTGTCAAATCCAGAATGCATATCAATCTATGCCGCTCTTTCTCCAAGACGGTTTTAGTAACTCTGAAAGCAAGTCTGCAATTAAGCCTGGAGGGCTTGGTCTAGCCTGGCTCTTGTAACAAAAGAAAGGAAGGCGTCATGCACTACTGCAGTCCTGTGCTTACATGAGCGCAATGCCTGTTGGGACCCCAAATCTGGCGAGGCAGAAAACGCAAGACATCGGTGTGGCGTGGTCGGAGCGGCAGCTTGTGGCCAATAGGCCATCCACCTTGGAATGACGGTGACTTTTACTCCGTGAAATGACTTGCATGAACGCAACGGTATGAGGGCATTACATGTGGGACGTGCGTTCATAAAGAGCCACTCAGGTGGCTCTTTAAATAAGAAAAAAAAAGGCCTGGAATGTAACCGGGCCAAAATTGGCGTGGATGACAACAGCCACAAAACTAAAATGATGTTTATTAGCCATTAGAACCTGCTCGGGTTCACTCAACGTAGTCAGCTTTAATTGTTGTTTTTGGCCTTGCAGTTGCCACACTCACGTGAGCGAATATTTAGCACTGTCAGGTGCCTGCGTTACAATCCTGAACGTTCAAAGACGATAGGCTTTCTTTAGCTTATGTGCGAAAATTTTGGCCTGTCTGTAGTCGGTCTGGGGCGTAGCCATAATTTTTGCTTGGGGGGGGGCTGAGATTGCACCTCGGCCTCCTCCATAGGATTTTCCAAGGTATTAAAAATGTGTACAATAAATACATAACTACAAACTGAAAATGCATAACTATAGCTGTCAGGGGGAGGAGGAATAAATGTTTATTCCATGAGCGCTGGTGCTGCTGTTAGGGCACCCGCCCGGTGGGGGGCGTCCGTAGTCCGGGATGGCTAGAGTCACTAAATAAGCTAGTGGCTCTAGGGATGCCGTGGCCTTGGCTGGCAGTCCAGGCCCTCTTCACCAGCATGCGCTGGGTCCCAGGGTCCGGACTTTCCAGGCAGGCCACCCACTGCTCGTAAGAGGGGGAAGGGTTGGGGGTAGGCTTGGGGTGCACTTCCATACTTGGTGGTCCAGCGTGCCAGGCAATTAAGGGACAGAAATTACAAGTGGCCGGGATTTGGTGGGGTAGGTCGCGTGAAGAAAGGTGCGATGGGGAGAGAAGTTTGTAGTCTTCTCGGGCTGGTGGCTTCTTGTCTGGATAGCTGGGGATGCGGAGCCGGGAATATTCTGCTTTGGCGATAGTAACAAAAATATTTTATTAAAAAGAATATTCGAATCTTACGAAAATTGTGGCAGAATTGCTATCACTGCTTGCAATTTTCTGTTCTGTTTTCTTAAGAAGAAATAACATTTAAAGAAATATTGAAATGTAGAACAAATATGAAAATATATCAAACATGGAAGTAAGCCATACTAGAATCACATAGGGAACACCGCACCCGGCACTTAAAACGAATGAAAAAGCAAGATTGAATGTAATTATCATCCGTCAAGCCTACAAAACCGTTCGGTTGCCCTCCAAAACGTCGACATCAAAATTTCAATTTTGCGCTCATAACACTTGGGAAAAACTACAGGAAGTGAACCACGTGAACCAAGCATGTACCTTTGAGGATACGCCAGTGCATACGTACGCGTGTGGCTCCAATGTACGAGAGAGAGCAAACTTTATTCTCTAAACAGCCCCAGTCTTGGCCGTCATGCCACAGTCTCTTAATTAGGAAACGACTTGCTGGTTTGTAGAACTCCCAGAGGTCCTCACTAACACGAAGGCAGTGGACCGCCAGGAGTTCTTGCGTCGACTTGACATCCACGCCAGGTCCCGGGTTCAACCAGTCCTCCCAGGAAGCGAAATATGCACCCAACTTACAACAAGGTCCGAAGAATCGCCCGAGCACGAGCCATGTCCACAAGATATAACAATTACTGCAATACGTTCAATGTGGACGCCTCTCCTTATTCAAGCATCATCCCGCGGCCCATGTAGCCTGTGTAGGGAATGGACAGAGACAGGAAATAACGTCATACTACACAATCGATCGATACTAGCGAAGAAGCCGCTATAGCTTATGAAATAACTACTGCACACAACAGTCACCATAATCACGAACTCACAGACCGCTTGCAGAAATTATCAACGAGGACGCATTTCCAAAACGGCACTCTATTCTCCAAACGAACCTGAACACTCCCGAGGTATCCACAGTCTGGGTTCCTGGTCATGAATCCCTCGAGGGAAACGAGGCGGCTCACGCCGGTGCCCGCACTTATATATATATATATATATATATATATATATATATATATATATATATATATATATATATATATATATATATATATATATATATATATATATATATATATATATATATATATATATATATATATATATATATATATATATATATATATATATATATATATATATATATATATATATATATATATATATATATATATATATATATATATATATATATATATATATATATATATATATATATATATATATATATATATATATATATATATATATATATATATATATATATATATATATATATATATATATATATACTATATACACCCGGCCATTTACCTCGCGGGATGATCGTCACCCCTGGCATCTCATCAACAACTTCTCCTGCGCTACATGGGCTTCTTGGCCCACTACCGACACCAACGGCGAATGTTCCCCAGTCCACACCACCAATTCAGAAGAGATGAAGCTACTACCTTCCGAAGACTCCCAACCAACACCTATCCACACCGCACCCTTTTCCATGCCATATATATCCGACCGAATATAAATTTCTATAACTATACTGCCCAGCACTCGGTACCCTATACCACCAAGTATGGGCGAGTGCCTGAAAACACCAGGTCTACAATCTCCAATCCCTCTATTCAACAGTGGACGGTGCGGTTGGCCAGCCAGGACTCTGCGATCCTGCTTGACCTGGTGAACAGGGCTTGCGCAGCCAGGCAGAGCCAGGGGATCCCGGACTGAGGATCCCCTCCACCGGGCGGGTGCCCTAACAGCAGCACATATTGTCCAATAAAGATTTAAAAGCACAGCTTTCTAACTCTATCAGCCAACGGTTCTTTCAGAGGCGTGCGGGACAAGAAACTCCTAACGCGGCTGAAGACGGGGAGGGCGGTTTTCACTCACGGAACGCTGTGTAGATGGCGCGGCGAACGTGCGCTATTACGCAGCGTTCCCTGCGCACCGGCGGGAACCATTACGTCGGCTTTGTTAAACTTGTTCGAGAGAACATAAACGGACTCCGACATACTATATACGCGGACGATGTAACGCTATGGGTCCCCGGGGGCAGCGATGGTCACATCGAAACAACACTACAAACGGCAGACTGCCATCGACCCTGGTAGCACAGAATGTTGCCCGAACATTTCTGCAACGTTTCCCCTTAACGTTGCCAAAACGTGGCTAATGTCCGCTTTTTTTAACGTTAGTGCAATGTTTCCCAAAAACATTGCGTCAACATGATATTAGCATTGCTCCAACATGGGGGCAATGTTTGAAGGGTGTTGTTCTAACGTTTGGATAACGTTGTTTCTGACGTTCGCCAACGTTGCTCCACTCTTGGAGCAACCTTCAAGCCACGTGCAGGACACATTTGAACAACATTTCTAAGACGTTTTCTGGTGACGTTGCAGTAACTTTTCACCTACATTTTCGCAACGTGCTTACCACATTTAAGCATATCCCTGTATCATTCAGACGTTGTGATAACATTGCTACGATATTGCAGAAACTTTAGATTTACACTTTTAACATACAAAGAACGTTTCTTCAACGTTCAAGCAATGTTTTTATGAAGTTGCAATAACACTGCTACAATTTTGCGGTAACTTTCCAGCTATATTTTTCCAACGTGCGGGTAACATTTAGAAAACGTCGCTTTAATGTTCAAGCGATGCTTCCTACAACGTTACCGCGACTTTACAGATACGTTTTTTCACCACGATCGAGGGCCACATCAGCGCACTGTTGATGACTTTCAAGCAATATTTCTCTTACAGAGCAATAATATTGCAGCAATGTACAGGTAACTTACAGTTACATGAATCTAATATACATGCAACAATAACTAGATGAAAATCATAGAAAACTTTTTCCTAGAGAGACGATTGTTGACTGCATGATAAGCGAGCGGTTCAAACCTCGTCCGCATAAACTCCTGAAAGGTATAAACCGGCATTTTAGACCTGTATATTCATACATTTGATCCCTACACTGACCAACACACACAATTAAGGCAGTCCGGCAAAATAACAAACTAAGAAATGGCAGAATTTTAAAGCAAGGAACATGCAGCTAGCGTAAATAACAACACTGAGACTCTTTAAAATGAAAGGACACGTGCTTTTTATTTTACCATTAACAATCGAGCCGAATACGCATTCTGTTAAAGCCTTGAATTTCGCAAGTACGCTGTTTCAGACGATGTCTTCGTTTTCCTCCTCCGGGGCTCGCTTGTTCTTCTGCGCCTTGACGAGTCAATTTGATGACATACTTGACAGCCATGAACCCAGTAACACGTAGGGTTGTTACTGCGACGCTTAATTCTGCGAAATGAACAAAAGTTGTAGTTTATAGGAGAAGTTGCAAAGTTGTTACAGCATAGACAATGTCTCACCTCTCAGAACACCAGGACTTTTGGTATACAATATGGCCTCATTGATTTTCTTGTACTGGCAGTTCAATTGAGATTTGACAGCCATTCCTGAGAAACAAACAAAAGGGCATTGCTGTAACACACAGGGTGCTCAAAAGCTCACCTGCACTTTGGATGACGTTTGCTGCCAGGTGAGCTAGCTTATTCCCATGTCAATTTTGTGGTGCTGGTAAATCTTAAGGCATTTCTGAAAACAAAACAGAGTCAGAAGGGGTGCAGAAAACTGAAGGAAGCAAATTTTAGCTAATGGAGAAAACCTTACCTTTAGGAAGGAATACAGCAAAACAGGCCGCTTCACTTTCCATTTTGTCTTGCTTGTTTAACTTTTTCTAATGCCTGTGTGGACACGCACATCGCATGAGTGGGTTTAGCTCAAGCATCCCTGGAAAACAGAAAAGGATGAAAATACTTAATTATATAAAATACCTTACAGAAATTTCTTTACAGGTCAATTCTGTAATTAACTGAAAAGTCATCAGACAGCGTGCGAGAGAATTTTCAATGAACAAGAGAAGCCCGCAATGAACAAAAATGAGAAAATAGGCAATTGTCAAGAATGGAAACATTACACTAGACAAAATTACGTACAACGGCGTATTTTCTTGGTTGCCTTATTTTACCTTTTGCTCTCGAAAAATGTGCTTAAAACTGGCCTTGAGCTGCTTTTTTTTTTTGCGTATGCCATATTCTTTATAATTATAAGCATCCGACGTAGACCAGCTTTTCACATGGAAAGTTTGTGAATGCTACAAAGACGTCAGGCGTTGTTTTACATCGTAAGGCAGTTAGCATAACCAGATGATAATTCTTAACTGCAACGCTAATTGTGTTCTGGAACAGCTAGCATGCCGCTGAAACTCGCGTGAAATTAAACATAACAAAGTTAAATTTATGAGATATTTCTCGCGCGCGACAGCAGCTGTGGCGAGAAGTAAATTAAAAGCCAATCGTACGTATCAAGGTTCTTGCAGAACCTACACTCGATTTCAGCATCACAACAGGTGTACTTCTGAGCGCCCACCTGATTTAAGCGCTGAATACATGTTCCACGTTTTACAACCGTACGCATTCGCAAAAGCAAGAAGGATGCTTAGAAGCTAGACGGGAGGGCAGTCTTGTTCCCGCTCTTTTACGAAGTAAACTGCGTTCGAAAGAACGAGGCGAGCTCAGAAAATCGAGCGCTTACCTTCACTGGTCGGTTGCTATGAACTTTCCGGCCCACTAATATTCGCCGTAACATGCGGCCACACAACGAAATTTCGTACAATGTTCCTTCTCCATTCCGCTTGATTCTCAGGATGGCTCCTCGTTTCTGCAAAAGCGCGCGCTTTTCGTTCACTCTCCCCCGCACCAGTTACGGCTGTCAGGCGCAGAGAGAGAGGAACGGGAGGGGTCCGCTCTGCAAGGAACGCGCGCACGTGTGCGCGTGTGAGAGGAGGGTAGGACGTTGGCCAAGGACGCGCGTTTTCCTTTTCTTTTTTTTTCGGCCCTCCCCAACTTTGCGCCGCGGCTGCTAAAACTTCCTTTGCGACACACTCTAGAAGGGACGGGGCGACGACGAAAACAAAAAATAAGGCATGCAGGGAGAAAGGAACGCTCGAGACGTCGTGCCTCTCCGAGCACCCCGAAATTTCTGAGAACGCCTGGCGCCCTGTATTTCGTTTCGCGCCAAGCAGAACGCGACAAGTGTTCGATGCATTGGAGCCTCTTACGAATAAACATTACAACAGGAAAAATCTGAAGATAGTGTGTGCAATGCTATTGGAACGGAACAAAAGCAAAAATGGGAAGTTAGTTTTCAGGTTACTTGGAATTCAGGTTCGTTTGTATTATGAGAAAATATCCTTGAAATATGCCAATGAGCTTTCGTACAGGCAGTATCGGCTGGAAAGTGGGTGTCAGGGTTAGGTCTTTGTTTTGTTTTATTGTTACAATATGCATGATGGTGCTCTACTTTGGCGCTCGAGGTAGGTAAAATGTTTATGGGGAAGTTGAAATATAAAACAGCCCAATTCATGTTTATTTCAAACAAGGGTGCAAGGTGTGGACTAGTCGGAACGTTCGCTGATCAGAGGGAAGTGACTAAATTTCACACGAAGGGGGCAATTTAAAGAACATGAACTTTGGGTTTGAATCTGTCTCATGAATCAAGTATAATTGCTGCGGCAATTGGAAGGAAAACACATACGATTGTAATTAGTTGGCGACATGTATGGCTTGCACACCCCAGTATGATGCACAAAAGTTTTTATAGCTTGCATATAAAATTTCCCCAGTAAATTAATTTTTTCAAACAATTATGAGGACCCAGCAACAAGGAAATGTTTGAGCCTTCTATCTAGATTATTTTTGTCTGATGATATACAGGCGGCGCCATAAAAACAATCCGGCCATGCAAGCTTTAAAGGGGCCCTAAATAGGCTGCTTCCAAAGGTCGCCATTTCAATCGCGCAATCGCTAGAATGCCCCTTCACGGCAACGTATACCACATATTACACCTAACCAATAAAAAACATGAAGTAAAAATTTGGTGTCAGTACTCCTTTAAGAGAGAACGTTAACAGTGCGAGACGCTTGTGAAAACTTAGCCAAATAATAATAATAATACTTTATTAGCATACATATTCTGGGAGACCCGAGCCTGCAAAGGCCAAATGGAACTGGAAGTTTCCCTTGTCGATTCGTGATTACCTTTTTATAATACAGCCGTAATCTACTGCCTAAGAAAAACGCGCAATGTTTCAACAATAGGAAAGGAAAGTTGGGAAGTCATTTCTGGGTGCTGTTTTCAGGCAGTTATGAAAAAAAGCTAGGTGTATCTGCGCGAAGCTCTTAAAGATATGACCAACACATAGAATGAAAAGCACGGCGTATACCCGATCAGTTTGTCTTTTCATATGGTGCACGTTCCCCAAAAGAACACATCTGCATTGTTAAGAGGCCGCGTTAAATTTCGGTATGTACATGGTGAAGTGAGCGGCAATATAGGAAATAGGAAGCCAAGTCGGAGTACAGTAAACTCGATACTATTTGACGATGGCATAAAAAGTTATTTTCTTGTTGTTATTCCAGTTTATTTATTTATTCGGCAAATAATGAGTGCGAAATAACAGAAGGCAATGAAACCCAAGTTCTGATTCGTGCCTCACGCATGCACTGACGTCGGAACATGCTGCATGCGCCGTCCATTTCATGCGCGCGTTGGGTTAATTAGCAGGCGCTGTATTCGGTCAGTTTCCTGGA
Source organism: Haemaphysalis longicornis (assembly GCF_048455015.1). Taxonomy (NCBI): domain Eukaryota; kingdom Metazoa; phylum Arthropoda; class Arachnida; order Ixodida; family Ixodidae; genus Haemaphysalis; species Haemaphysalis longicornis. Next base: position 82,445,671 of record NW_027526225.1, on the reverse strand, counting down.
TATATGCGGCATACACATGGACAAAAACGCACCCGACCGGCATTTGTAAAAGACACACGAAAACAGCCCGATAGCTGGCCATACGTGACAACGCACATTCGAGGGTGAATGCTGCGCGCGGCTTTATCGGTACGCAGCAGCTGTGTTTTGCTCCTTAAAGGAGCCATGAAGAGAAAATACAAGTTTGTTTAATTTGAAAGCACTAGGACTCAGTATCTCACTCAGCTCCATTAGAGCCACAAAAGGTGTTTTTTTAACGAAAAAAAAGCAAGAAGTATTTAAAAACTTTCAAATTTTGCGCCACAGTGACCTGTTATGAGCAAGAATGACGTCATACGGGCCAACAATAAAATATAATTTTTAGTGCGTTAACTGCACGTTAGCATTCAAGTGATGCGGTGAAATGGAACTAGAGGCCCCATCACAGACGTCCAGTCATGTGTCGTCGCGACAGGTCAGTTAGGCGGCCGCCAATCGCACAAACAAGGTTCCGTGACGTCATAGAAAAGTTGCGGGAAATTGCCTAGGGGGTCGCCACGGCTTCACACGTTTTCTTTAATATCTCCATTATTTGTTCGAAGATTGCGATGATATTGGTATCATTGTTATCGGGACTAAGCAGTCTTTCTAATAAAGCCAACTTGTATTTTGTCTTCATGGCTCCTTTAAGGTTAATGATGTGTTAAAATCGCACTAAAATATCTTATTTGATTGATTATGACGTTTCACACGCCGACGCTACACAGGCGATGAGGCGCGGCGTAGTAGAGGGCTCCGGATTAATTTTGACCACCGGGGGGATCTATTTAACGAGCGCCGAAATTTAGAACACACAGGCATTTTCGCTTCTCGCCTCCACACACACACACAAAAGCGGCTGCCGCGGCCTGCCGCGGTCTGGAATCGAACCCGCGTCCTTGGGCTCAGAAGCACAACAGCCACCGGGGTGTGTTCCTAAAATAACTAAATCACACCATAAGATGAGACAATCGGTATACCAATTCTATGAGCGACACGACCTGCACGGGCTGGTAGGAACCGTTGACAGATTTTTAAGAGCGCATTCGCAAAATGGTGAAGTTGGTTTCGCACATCAGTGAAATTGTGCTTAAAACACGCTATTATTCGGGTGACATTTACACGGATCTAGCGGATGACACTTACACGGATCTGATTTACACCGGATGTAGCGATTTGTCAGAGCGTGACTGTCGCGCCTATGACACAGCGACGCTTCATCGCACACGTTCATAAATTTCACGGGCGCACACGTTCATAAATTTCACGGGGACTGGATTGCACGGAAACGCGTCGATATACAACAAAAGCGACCGCTTACAGTTATTTAAGTCCAGTCTGTCCTCAAGAAATTCATATGTGTCAGATGCACGCCGCCAAGAAATTTTTGCGTCTATACGTCGTACGCATTACCAAATTTAGGAAAAGTGAATTAAAAAAAAAAGAAAAAAAAGCGGAAGAGTATAGAAATAAGGTGCCTCGATCGGTGTTGAGTCATATCTTCAAATCATTGTGGACAGCTCACCGTAAAAAAGTACACATTTGTTCAGCAACTCCATAAGAAAAGTGCGACTAGCACGACGAGTAGAAAATTCATGATTGCTCTTGAAAGTGACTGTTTTTGAGCGACATTACTAAGGCTGAAGTGCAAATGGGACATATAAATGGAGCAGGGGTAAGTAACAAGTAGGGCGCGAAGGGGAATTCAAACTTCTCATCATTGTTTATTGCTAAAAACAAATAACGCGCTGCAAGGATTGGCTTAAACTGAGCAATTGCTATTCCGTAAAAATAAGAGGAAACAGGTAGAATACGGACATTTATATTTATAGGACGTACTTTATACGATGATTATAATAATTACGCCTGCGTGACTAACGGAGGTTCGATTTCTTCCACGTGGACGAAATCTCCGCGGGCCCGACACAAAGAAATGCCGCGCCAACACGATCATTGCGGATGACGCGAGCTCATGCACGACACCGATTACAAGGCTATAGAAAGAGTATTGTCTATGATTGGGAATCGGCCTGCCTGACCTGTTAAAATTCTGTTCGTCAACATAAACGAAGCCTGTTTGTGTATCTTTTTAGTTATACAGAAGGATACAGCAATAAATGAGCGTTTTTGCAAGTTTTTCCTGAAAAAATAAAAACAATCTTTTGTTCGCGCTCAATCTTCAATCGAAGGTCCCCTATTTGTGGTATATATTGATTAACACCAAGAACGGCGATGAGATTTACACTCTTACTAAAAACATGAAATAGAAACGAATTTCTATTATGGGACAGCCGGCGGCCATGTTGAAAAAATGACCGTCTTAGAACGGCGCAGCATATGGCTTTAACGAAACGCACGATGCGCGAAATGGCGGTATTATTTTATTCTAGGCTTTCTCCACTCTAAAGTAATATTGTGCGATCATCCAACAAATGAGAGACTAAAACAAAAGGATCTGCCGCCGAGTTTGGTTGCGCCATCCATCGAACCGGCACCACGCGTTTCTTTCGTTTGAGAAACGTTCAAACGTTCGCGGTTTCTTTTAGGTTTCATGGGGAAATCTACACCCTCAGTGTGACACTCCTCCACATGCATTTCTGCAGTTTTTCGAAAGAGAGAGAGAGAGAAAGAGAGAATCCACTTTATTTGGAACTGTGGCTGTGGTTTTAGGGTGAGGGGGGGGGGGGGGGGGGGCATAGGGCCGCCGCGACGTTGAGGGTCCGTTCGGTGACCAGTTTTTCGAGAGCCCTGTCTCTAAATGATCACACATCGATGTAGGGTGCCCTGCTGTCTGCCTCTGAATAACTTCAAATCTGGTACAGGTACCACCCTTTGTTCTGTTATATTCTCCAGTCTGGGGTGCTGCCTTGTCCTGTGGTATATCATCAGAGGATATCAGAGAGGCTACACCAGATAGGCGATGCCTAGAAGATGGCATCCGTTCACGAGAACAAGATTGGCCCCTTTGGTGTAGCACGCGGCGAAAACCTCCCGTATTGGGAGAGACCCTCGTCCTGCAGTGGACAGGCTGACGATTGGGGATTTCATTTATGTGCGTGCGTCGTGCGTGCGTGTATATGTAAGCGCCGTATTATTCGCAGCTAAAGTACAGGAGGCGATGGTACAGTGAACTGTGGCTAAGGCGTCCGTTGTGCATAACCTTTTGAACTTTTGTAGGTGACGTAATCCCTCCAAAACATAGGTTAGTGTGGTGTTTCACATAATAAATAAATGAAAGCTGCTATACATTCAACATTCCTCAATATTGCGGCAACCTAGATAAACATGTACACAGGCAATGTTAGTTGTGGTTTTTTACGTGAACATTGCTAAATATGTAAAAACCACACTCCCGAAATTAACGTATCCTGACGTACATGTACTATATCGACAACATTTAAGTTTGCTGTATGGGATCATTTGAATTTTTAGGCAGCTTATGTAACTCCCCATACGATCGTTTAACATATGACATTTGCCAACATTTGGCAACATTGCTGCAACGCGAAAAAAGCGTCCAAAGGGCAACGTTGCCCATGCATTGTTTTTAAACATTGCATGAATGTACCCGACGTTGGCCCACATTTGGCAACATTGCTGCAACGCAAGAAAACGTGCATGTGGGCAACATTGCCTATGCGCTGTTTGTAAACGTTGCGTGAATGTTGTTGAATGTGTCCAACGTTGGCCCACATTTGGCAACATTGCTGCAACGTGAAAAAACGTGCATACGGGCAACGTTGCCTAGATGTTGTTTGTAAACGTTGCGTGAATGTTGTTGAATGTGTCCAACGTTGGCCCACATTCGGCAACATTGTCACCACGTTGTGTAACGTTGCCTAACGTTACGCAACATTGGCAACACGGCAGAAACGTTGCGGCAACAATTTGTGCTACTAGGGGAAGCTCAATTGAACGGAACAGGCCTTGTATGCTCACCGGCCAAATCAGAGCTCCTCGTAATCATGCCAAAGGGAGCCGAGCGGAAGCGCATGAACATGGACACCAGACCCGAACGACCCACGATTACAATCACAACGGCACGGGACCACGTGATCCCGGAAGTCATGAAGATCCGAGTACTCGGGCTCCTCGTTGAACGCAACCGAGTCAATGGGGATACGGGCAGCAAGCTCACCGGCAAAGCGGCCGCCACAATGCGACTAATCAAGAAGATATCCAACCGAAGGGCGGGAATGAAGGAAGCCAGCCTGCTTCGACTCGTCCAGCCATTCGTAGTCAGCCACATATCGTACGTCGCCGCATTCCACATCTAGAGGACATGCGACCGTAATAAGATAGATGCCCTAATACGCAAGACCTACAATTCTGCTATTGGCCTCCTTAGCAGCACGAGCAACGAAGCCTTCGCGGCACTCGGCTTACGCAACACACTGGACGACATAGCAGAAGCACAGAGGACGACTCAACAATAACGCCTCTCTACAACCCGAACGGGCAGACACATATTGCAGGACCTCGGCCTCGGAACGCCCTCGGCCACACACGACATGGACGCACCCATCCCGAACAGAGGAAACTCACGGTTTGCCCCCTCCCACGGAACATGAACCCTGAGTACAACAAGGAACGCAGGCTCGCGCGGGCAAAAGCCCTCGTGGACCTCTACGCTAGAGATCACGGCGCGGTATACGTGGACGCGGCCGAATACGCATGGTCGTCAACGCGCCGACGGGAGCGACCCGAACCGCAGCTAGCGTCCGGACCCCAGACGCGCACTGGGCAGAGGAGGTATCCATCGCCCTGGCCATCTCCGACCCCGGGTGCACCATAGTGCTGCGCGACACGCGGACAGCGGTGAAAAACGACGCCAAGGGACGTGTGGGCAGTGAGGCTGCGCGCATATTGCGCAAAGCTGAAGCCGTCGGACGCGACAGTGCAACGGTGATTAAGTGGTTTCCGGCCCACATGGGCAGTGCAGTGTCGAACCGTGGATACGCGAACCACAACGAGACGGCCAACGCGGTCGTGCGCGGACTTACCAACCGCGCTGCCGCACTCTTGACCGACTCGGAGTGTGACGAGTCCCAGTGCAGTGCTAAAGACAAGATGACCACCAACAACGAAATCGTAAAATGGTACCGCCTGAACAGACAGACTATGCCACCGCCCTATCCGGGCCTGTCCCGAAATCAGGCCGTGCTATACAGACAATTACAAACGGGGTCCCTGCTTACCCCTGTGCTAGCGAAACACGTGTGCCCGAGCGTGTACGACAGTGACCTGTGTGGACTGTGCTCTAAGGAGCGAGCCAGTGCGGCTCACATCCTCTGGGACGGCAGAAGCCAACAAGATGACGACGATCCCTCCGCAACTAGAAGCTGCCACGAGGTGCTACGATCCAGACAAACAGCTTCAGGCCGTCCAGCTGGTCTCGGCAGCCCTGGAATGACAGCGGCCGAACGAAACCGCGGACAAGAGGGGCGGAGGCCCTCTCGAGTCCCCGGGAGTAGTGAGGACGCTCGGCCTCTGGGAGCAGGAAGTCGAGATCTTTAACGTACAGGCCGCGTTGTAGTACCATTTTCCCTCCCTCCGTGGAGGAAGTGTTTACTTCTGCAGGCAACTCAATAAAGTTGCCCACTCTCTCTCTCTCATAGCATCTCCTGGGTAACCCGGACCCGACGGAATTAAGTGGTCGTACAGCAAAGATACGCTAAGGATTGGTTTGCAGGGCGGGAAAACGAAATGAAGAGACCACGTACAGACATCTGGCCGCTAGAGAAACTCTCCCTTTAGCGCACCGCTTGCCAATAATGGGACCCCATTTTCTCAATTGGTGAATACCAATTCGGTTGTGTTTAAACAGGTATTGATAAAGGCGAAAGGAGCAACTGGTTCTGATAAATAGCGGTTATAAGAGTTCCTCAGCTTTCTCGCAATTCTCAAACTTGCTAAACTAACTAGTTTAAATCGGTTTTCATGGGAATCACTAAGCTCACATGCCGAATTGTTTCGGTGTCTGCGCTTGTGTCGCGCGGTGGTGTAGCCCCGGCCTAGCACATCAGAATGGCTACAGGTTCCGCTGTCTCACCCTTCGAAAGACGCTCCTCTGCGTTTTCTTTCTGCGGACCCACGTCTCGGTTACGGCGACAACGTCCGCCGCTCTAGTCCGGCCGTGGCCGACGCTGCTGCAGCGTTCGGGACGCCGCCCCCCAGGTAACGGTTGGCCGAATCTCTGGTTTCGCTCTTTGTAGAACCACGTGTGTGAATTCAAAATGACGACGCTTGGGCACTTGTTGTGGGTGTCGTTTACAGCTTTGCTTTCCAGCTACCTTCACAGCGTGGAATTGGAGCTAATTTTTTTTTATTTACTCATTTCTTCGTGGCTCATGCCCACTTGGGAGGCTGGTCAGAAACAAGAAGCTTTGAAGAGATAATGTGCCTGCTTCACAAAATTCATGAAACTATGGATTGGAAAAGTAAAGGTTGAAGAATATAGAGCGTGCCGCATGGAACATTAAGGGGCCCGACGCATGAGTATTACAGGTGCCCATCAGCCGTGCAGAACCATGATTCTGGAGAAGCTACCACTCTGCTTGCTGACGTAATTAGCGCTATAAGACGAAGAAACGGAACCGAAGAAAGAGACACAGATACGGTTGGGCAGAAAAGAAGCCGGATGAAGTAATTTACGTTAAAGAGAAAGCGACGACAGCGAAGAAAGATATGGAAGTGGAAGGTAGAAGTAGTGAACTTTTGATAAAAATGGCCGCATCTCCACTCCGTGGATGATGGCGAGGGTACGGAGTACGGGGACTCGAAATCAAACATCATCAAAGTTCATCATCATCACCCTACCGTCATTCGATTCGAGCCGTGAGTTGCACCTTGATTATTCCCTAAATGAAACTGCAACTCACGGCTCAAATGGAATTTCGCGTGATTTTCGCTTGATGGTGGTGTGCGCACGGATGGACGCGGACGGACACTGGGAGGCCCTTAGGGACTCCGCACCATTACAGGCGAAGGAGTAAGCCGTTTGACTCTCGGGTACTAAGTCATGGTCGTATCCCAATGGGTAAGACGACTGGCACCAACGCTGTCTGGAGCCAGTCACCAGACAGCGTTGGTATACCAGACGCAGGCTCGAATCCAGCCGGTGCCTGTGTATTTTTTAGCAATTGTAAATGCTAAGCGCACGGACACGGACGGACTGCGGTCCTAAGGTATACTCCGCACCTATATATCGCTGCGCTTTCAGCAAATAACACAATATTAAATACTAGGTGGGAGGACCTTTCCCACCGGCCAACCAAGTTTGTTTAAAATGCCAGATAACACATTACGACGAATCACATCGCCCGGGAGTCCGACTGAAACATAGACTCCCCCCCCATTTTCAACCCTTCCCGCGAGCTTAGGGAAACGTGTTATCCAGCATACGCCTCAACATCAAGGCATCCAGGCATTAGCCACCGCCAGGATTACTCATGGACTTCCGAACTAGGAAGCATTAGCCACCGCCAGGATTACTCATGGACTTCCGAACTAGGAAGCTACCCCACAAATATTTTCTCAATAAAGTGTCTCTTCGCCATCAAAGAACGTAAGAAGACTTAAGTTCCCCGGGGAATGTTATTTCTTTTTTATACTTCCTTTCGTTTCATTTTTATTTAACTTCGTTTCCCGCATTTTCGTGGTAGCTAATTAAATTCACTGAATAAACAGTTCGTCTTGGCCAATCCTCCTTGGTGGGTATGCGCCATTTTGGTGACGAATCGTCATCGTCAGCAACAAATGGTCTCGGGCGCTTCAGCACCTGACGGAACGAAGCCGCCTACTCGCGGTATCCCCAACGGAGCCGCTCTCGTTCCCAGCGCCGTTTACTCCACAGCCTTTGGACGGAATGTTGCCCCGCTTACCGCAACGGTCTTCCCGCAAGAACTGCCTGCGCTTGCGAGGTTTGCCTTACGGGTCCCGGCTGAATGCAGTGCTGGAGTTTATGGGCCATTTCCATAATTCGATCACCCTGCAAGGGGCCCGCATGCCATCCAGCGGGCGAGGCCTTCGTCCAGCTGGACTCGGAAGACGCAGCCTTCCTGGCCACCATGCACCTTCACCGCCGCGTTATGACGGGGAGGAAGCCAAGATGAACCGAGGTTTTCCAATGCTCCATCGACGACATGAACAAGCTGGTCACGGACCCTGTGCCCGTGGCTCGCTTCGGCCAGCCGGGTTCCCTCCTTCGGTGTCCACCAAACCGACTCGCGTCCGATGCCGCCACCCGGTGCGGTCCCTTCTCTGTCGCCTGCGTGCATCCCGCCTGGCCCTTCAACAGTCCATTCTCCATTTCCTACCGTTAGAAAATGGCGGGTGCCATGAGGGTTCTCCTGCGCGGCCTGCCCTACCAAGCCAAGTGGACGATATCCTGGCCTTTTTTCGTGGCTTCCCGTACTTCACCGCCGACTGCGTCTACATGCGACGTAAAGCCACGGGCCGCCCTAACGGCGAGACCATCTTGGCCTTCCCGACCCGAGCCGAAGCTGAGCGTGTTGTCAAGCAGAGGCACCAAGAAGGATGGGCAACGGCTACATCGAGGTCTTTATCGCCTGCAGAGGAATTCAGGTGGCCCCGACATGCAGTCAGCACCCGGAAGTGGTCTTACGGTCTGTGCAACAGTGAAGACTCGTTCTGTTAGCCCTTCCTTCTACCGCCCTACCTGAATGTTCACAAATGCCGGTCAATCTCTTGTCCTTTTCTTTTGTAGAATACATGCCCCGGTGTCGCCTCCTTTAAGCGTGCTTGTTTTCCTCTCACTCTCGTCATACCTCTAAATAAATGCCACTGGCGTCCGCTCCGTAGTCTCGACGGGCTGTTTTTCGCCTTTGTCTAAGAGGCTCATTCGAAGCCATAGTCGAAGGCAAACTATGTCTTATGAGTCAACGGTCGGTAATTCTAGCTGCAAAGGGAGGCGGACTCAGTTCTAATAAATGAAAGATTCAGCGGACAAAAGTCCACAAGAAAAGCAGTATACACTGCATTTGGGAAGCAGTATACGTTATGTCAACAATTTAATGGTCGTGAAAGCCCGTGATTGGGGTCTGCCTTCCGTTCTTGAAGGTGACACCCTGTCAGTCTGTCTATGCATTGATTCAGCCTCCCGGCCAAAAAGTTGAAACAATTCGTTTGAACTACCAAAACTGCTGGCATAAGTCATGTATGTGCCCATCATTTAATGGAAATGAAACCTCCGGCACACTGGTAGCACCCGCTTTCTAGTTTTCACGATAGCAGGTGTTGTTGTTGTTCCTTTGTTTATGGTGCATTACCACATGGGCGACTTGCCAGCATCGGGAGCTTTATTGGGGTTACTGTGCGCGATTTAGGAAACGAAGATTTGGAAGAAAAAAACTGACGAGGGTAATCGCACAACAAATATATGATTTTTAGAAGCAAAGGGATATTGGAAGAAGTGAGATATTGGAAGAAAAAGCCCTTCTTTCGTATGTGTACAGCTGAAATAAACTCAAGAAGAGTGGCTAAAAGGCTAGACGCCATGTCTCTGAGACATAGGTGTGGACGGCTGCAACCAAATTCCTGTCAGCCCTTGCGAAATGGCACCAAATGACCGGTATTGAAAAGGTTAGTCCAAGTCGGTGAATTGGCTCCGCGAGGTATTTGCTTCTCATTAATGCGAAACCGTGGCAATGTAGGAAAAAATGCTCTATGGTTTCAGGTTCATTTCAAAGAGCACAACGACTAGTGGAAGTGAGACCACCGCGGTGCATATAGAAGTTGAGCTGTGGAACTCTACAACGTGAGCTAGTTAAAGTAACCTCGCATTGTCGAGATTCGCAACATCGGGAGTTTCACGCATACGCCAAACGTGCATAATCATCAAGGGAGATACTCATGATTCAAGGGCACCCCCTGAGAGGGGATGCATCAAAAACCCCCAAAAAGGGAAGAAAAAGAACAAAGAAACGCCAATTCGAACGGCGCGCCAGGAGCGCACCAATGTATGAACGCCGCGCCGAAACCTCGAGGCATCATGGTCAAATATGGCAGCGCACTGGTCAGCCAATCAGGCAACGCCGCGCAGGAGGCAAGTGACGTCATGACGAAATATGGGCACGAAAAGGCAAGAAGCCAATCAGAGTGTGCCGCGATCAAGCCCAGAGGGGTTAAAAGCAGGGCTCACAAAGAAAAGGGGCTTGGCAAGAAACCGGGACGCACGAAACCAGGAGGCGGAAGGAGCACGTGAGCTTCAAGGACTTACAACTTTCAACCAATTCTATTTTTTCTCTTTGTGCGTATAAATAGCTAGGTTTATAATATTTTCCGGTGTTTTAAGCGGGTGCATTAGCCCTTCTCACGCCCGATTCCTGGCCAACCCCCCACGTGGGTGTGTGCCGAGTCAGCAGGAACAACAACAAGAAGAACGAACCATGGGGACACGGCCAGGCCATCGATTATGCTACCAAGCCTGGGCGGAGCGGGCCGACTTCGCATCGGCGCAGCATCCTTGGAGCACCACGAACCGGTGTATTCGTGGCCCCAGCGGCGGCCGTCGGGCACCTGCAGCCAACGTCCACGCTCCGTCGACCTTCGCTTCGACGGCCTCGAAGGGCTACGTTCGTGCCGAGGCCTACATAGGACCTCCAACGGCAGGGGCTACCAGGGGGCAGTCACAGGGGAAACGTTAGGACGCGCGGAACCCACGCCGCCCAAAGAACGAGCGCGCACATCGAACCCCGGAATCAACAAGAGACGACGACAGCTACCACTGAGTCGCGGCCACGCAATTGGGGTGCGACACGTCTATTAGGGACACGTCTATTAGGCCAGTCTATTAGGGACACTTGTCGTAGGACACAACTAGGAAGTAGTTGCAGTAGAGACTTGGCTGAGGACAGTGGTATTGTTTACTAATGAGGGTATTAGGACGAATTTGGTAGAACTTTATTGAGGAGACTTTTTGGGTTTTGGTGTGAATAGTGTTTTGAAATATTTAGTAAGGGGTTGGATTGCTTATTGGTTGAGTGCAATTGATTTATTAAGTGTTTTGCGTTAGGGATTTCGAAGTGTGCATTAAATGTGTGTTTTGTCAAACCCATCAACGGCTTTCCTGCGTCCATCTCTCTGAGGTGGTCAAGACAACCTCACTATCCGTTCACGTGACAGAGGTGACGACACCCTCCTTCCACCTCGCCAGTCGTTGATATCGACGTATCCTTGCTCTGACCACTATACATGGAAACGGACGGACGTCGATCGGAGGGCCGTCTAGCGATGACCGCGCTAAAGATCTGCTTCTTCATTCAGCCATAATCCCTTATGACCAGGGACCATATCAGGGGGATTTCTATTAAGTGGAAAGGAACCAAAAACGAAATGTGCGAAAAAGAGCTGAATTTTAAGGGATATTAAAGCGGTACAAACAGCTAATTAATCGCACACAATAACGAGAATTAATATCTGAGGAGCAAAAGAAGAAACAACGGGTAAAGAATGGCGCTCGTGAGGTGAACGCGAGCACAAAAAGAACAGCTCCCGCACGGTGCTGTTCCAGGAATCACTCGAAACAAAAAATAAAGAAAAAAGATGCGTGCTGTGCTAACAGATGGCGCGTAAACTAGACGAATTACCATGGGCTGGACTGGAAAGGACTTTATTGAAACAAGAATAACTCCTGCAGTAGGCAGGAGCCTGGTTACGGCTCCACCAAAACGTGGCCTGACGTCGCGCCTTCTGCGACCCTACTCGTCACAAGCCCATTTTACGGAGCCCGTGCCTTTCGAGCGCGGCGAAGACCTGCTGGATGGCCCATGACTGGTCTGTCTTGCTTGTAGATTCAATGGCTCTCTGGAGTTCCTCCGGACACTCTTCGAAGTTCGCGCCGTCTGGGTCGGCGGCACAGTCCCACATGATGTGTCACCGGTTGGCCGGTCCTTTCTAACACACATTGCACTGATCACTCGGGTACTCGTCCGGGTACATTCGATGTAAGGAGGCCGGCGACATTGTCGACCCCGCTTGGAGTCTTAAATGTATCGCCTCCTCGCGGCCCAGTGCCCGGTGGGGCGGCGGGTACGCTCGTCTGGCCAGAAGTAGGGTCTTCAGTGCTTCGCCGTAGCCTCTGGCTCTGTCTTTTGTTTCCGTCCACCACTCATCACTCAGGACGAGTGCCCACGTTGGGAGCGCGGTGTGTCATAGCGCGCTTCCCTGTGGGCCACCGACGGAGGCCTCGAGGGGACATCCCCGAAGGCCCCTCGCGCGCCGAACTGGCGGACGCCTGCGGGGCAATGCTTCGAGGACGCCCTAGGCAGCGTCGAGAGACGGGCTGGCTCTGCGGAGCCTTTGCTCGTCCCTCCTGCCGGCGAACATTCAATAAAGTCTTTTCTCTCTCTCTCTCTTGCTCGCGTGCGCAGGTATCCATCTGACCTCCACTTGTCTTCCGTCTCGAACTCCCGATGTTTCGATAATTCTTGTCGCCTTGCCGCTCACTGAACCTCTTGCCAGGTTGCGGACGGCCTCTAGTGAGTCGCTCAGGTTCGTGTCGAAACCTCCCTCAGACATCGCCAGGGCTATGGCGATCTCTTTGGCCTCGGTGGCGTTCTCGCACTTTGCGCTCACCGACTTTGATACCCATTCCGTGCTCGCATTCACGGTCACGAACGCGTATCTTCCTTGCCCGTACTCCGCCCCGTCAACGTACCTCGTTCGCGGGTCCCCGCCGTACTGTTCGACGAGAAACTTGGCTCTCGCGCGTCTTCTCTCTTGGTTGTGCTCCGGGAGCACGTTCCTCTGGATGGGGCTCACCCGCACGTTCTTGCGAACCCTCTCGTCGAGTTCCTGGAGGTGTGTCCCTGTGACCCGGTAGCCGTAGCCCAGGGTCTCGAGGATGCTTCTGCCCGTCTTGGTCGCCGCCAGCCGCTCTCGCTGCGCTCCCAGTTGCGCCTCGATGATCTCGTCCACCGGGTTGTGGACGCCCAACTGCAACAGCCTCTCGGTGTTCGTAGACTTGGGCAATCCCAGTGCCGTCTTGTACATTCTACAGGTCATGGTGTCGATCTTATCCTTGAAGGTCTGCGTCAACGTGTGGTACGCCGCCGTGTACGCCACGTGGCTGATCGCGAAGGACTGCACCAGCCTTGTGAGCGCTTCTTCGTGCATGTCCGCCTTCTTGGTTGACACTCGCTGGATCAGCCTCAGGGTACTCGCCTTCTAGGTTGCTAGCTGTTCCTCAGTAGCTTATCTTTGCTACCGTTGCTGCTGATCAGCATGGCCAGCACTCTAATCTCCGAAACCTCGGGCATTCTCTGGCTCGTCTTCGTGATCAGCTCTAGGCGATCACACTCCCTTGAGGGCGGCGGCTGCCACCCCGCCTTGCGAGGCGAGTACACCAAGAGTTCGGACTTGGACGGCGAACACTGCAGGCCTGTTCCGCCTAGCCGTTCCTCGATGGCCCTCTGCAACCTCCTCTCTATACCGGCGTCCCTGCCGCCGGTAGTCCCCAGGGTAAGGTCGCCTGCGTAGATCGTGTATCTCACGCCCTTGACGCTCGAAACCGCCTCGGCGACCCGTAACATCACGACATTAAACAGCAGCGGTGAGATCACAGAGCGTTGAGGCGTGCCCACGCTGCCGACACCTCTCTCCTGTAACTTCTGGCCCGCGTGCAACGCGATCTTGCGGTACGATAGAGAGTCTCGGGTGCAGTCGTAGCTTTTCTTTGCCATGTTGAGCCGCGAAGCCTGAGCCAGGATGGCCGAGTGCTTCACCCGGTCGAAGCCGCTCTGGAGGTCGAGGCCCAGGATCACCTTGCTGTCCTTCGTCTCGTTCTTGATGATCTTCTACAGCGGCAACATCGCGTCTTGAGTGCTCAGGCCCCTCGGGATCCTGATCATCGACTCCGGATACAGTTCCTATTGTTCGAGGTAGTTTTGCCATCGCCAACACGTGCTCGAGGACCTTCTCCACGCACGACGTCAGTAAGATGGGTCTTAGGTTCTTGATGTTCGGCGGCTTCCCCGTTTCGGGATCAGCACCGTCTTCGCCTTCTTCCATTGGCTCGGCAGCCTGCCGCTTCGCCAATCCTGGTTGTAGTACCGCGTCAACGCCTCGATCAACGGGTCGCCCAGGTTCTTCAGCGTCTAACTTGTTCGACACCCCGTCGGGTCCCGCCGCCGACCTGGTGTTCAGCTCCCTCAGGGCGGTCGCGACCTCGGCTGTCGCGATGTATCGATCCAACTTGTCGTTGGGAGCTCCCGCATACTCCGGGTGTTGCTCGGTCTTTGTATCCAGTAGGTATTTGTCACTTAAACGCTTGATCAGCTCGTCCCTGCCAAGGCTCTTCTCGGCCTCGTGCATGACCCGAGCCATGCGGTTCTGTTGAGACGACTTGGTCGTGCTCTCGGCGAGCAAGTTTCTGATTAGGTACCAGGCCCTGCCCTGGTGAAGGCTGCCGTCGATGCGGCTGCACACCTCGTCCCACTGTTGTCTGCAGAGCAACGTACAGTGCTTCGCGATTGCCCGGTTCAGTTCTGCCATAAGCTTCAACAGTTTTCTGTTCCACCGCTGCTTCTTCCAGCGCTCCTTGATCGACTTCTTTACTTCAAGCAGATGCGCCAGCTTACTATCAACGCATGCGACGTTCTCGCGGGTCTCGATCTTCTTGGTCGTCCTTCTGACTTCTTCCTTTATCCCCGCCGTCCACTCTTCTATGTCTGCGATGTTTTGCGCCGCCGGGCCGTCCCTCCTCTGTTTACGGAAGGTGTCCCAGTCCGTCCACTTGTGCTCGATCTCGTGACCCCCGCGGCCGATCAACTCGACCTGCAAGATGTAGTGGTCGCTTCCCAGATCTTTGCCGGTGTTGCGCCATGTCACATCTCCCCCGTTCTTGACAAATGTTAGATCCCGTGTGGGGTCCCGTTGAAGCGAAGTGAGGCCTGTACGCGTGGGTTTCTTGGGATTCGCTATGAGCGTGTACCCCTGCTCCGTCGCGTCGTACATGAGGTCTTTTCCTTTGGCCGTGTCTTTCTTGTAGCCCCACGAGTGATGCGGAGCGTTAAAGTGGCTTGGTTGCTAGCCGCTCTCAGAAGGGTCTTGGATTTCTGGCCGTAGTCTTTGGGATTGCTGTACACGTTCACCGCGAACAACCCTTTCTTGCATCCCCTGCCGGGCGAGATCTCGAGGCACACGTGCTCGCCCTTGTCCTTCTTGCCCTTGCTCAGCTGGTGCTCCGCGGCGGTCAGACCCTTCGTAACGAAGGTACACACCCCGCGCCGACCAGACGTGTCCTGTACCCCGGCAGGGTCGGGTCCGTCACAACCGTTTCTTGTACCATGATAACGTCCGGCTTCTTTGACGCACCCTTTACGTGTTGCTGAAGCATCGCTCTCTTGTTGCCGAAGCTTTGGCAGTTCCACTGTCAGATCGTGAGCGACTCCGTCGCCGCTATCAATCTCACTGCGCAATGGGACCGCCTTGGCATGGTTGTTGCGCTGGTGGTTGCTTCAATTGCTCTTGGAGATACGGGTGATTAACGAACTGCGCCGCAAACACCGGACTTCGTACCATGGGTTTCAACGTCTGCTCCATGTAATCGAACCACTCACTTAAGCTCCTCTGAGATACCGCTATTGCGGTGATCATTTCTTCCAGTCTCGCGAACGGCTGCTTCGACGCCGCCGCCATGTTCCCTACCGTGGCCGTCAGTCTCTCGAGCTGGGCTTCGTAATTCTGCTTCGTCGCCGTTCGTGACCGCTTCTTGGGTGCCTCTGATGTTTCGCCTCCTTCGTCCCGGACGACCTCCATCGCCGGTGGCGATGTTGCCTCCTTCCCTTGTTGTTGATACGTGCTTCTGCTGCCTCTCTTGACTCGGTTTCTGCCTCGACGTTTGGTTCGCCGACGAAACGGCCTCTTCTATGACCGTTGGTCTCGTTTGCCTCTGTTTCTGGTGTTGCTGCTGTTCTGGTTGCGATTGCAGGCTCCACAGTCTCTTCTCCATCTCCGCCAGCTTCTTCGACAGCGTCTCGTAGGCCGCTCTAAGCTGCTCGCAGAACTTGTTACTACTCTTGTTCCCGTGAGCCGCCAGCTTGCCTTTCCCGTCGGGGCGTCCGTCCAGTTCGCTCCCTCTCGGGGCTGCTGGCCGCCATTTCCGGGGCCGCGCGAAGCGCTGCTCGAGGCACGACGAGACAACGTTACTAGAATAAACTTTTCGACGAGAGGGGTGGTGAGACGGGATTCGTGACGTCATCTGCCGGTGGCGTGATCCGTGGCGTGACGCACTTCGCGATGCATCTCGGGAAGCGTGGCGTAATGCGTGGCAGAATCCGCTGGCGCCCTGTGACGTCACGTCGTCACCACCTGCGCCTCTCAACATCAGAACATTCTTGGTTAAACAAGTCGCCACCGCCAGGATTACTCATGGACTTCCGGACTAGGAAGCTAGTCCACAAATGTTTTCTCAATAAAGTCCCTCTTCTTCTTCGCCATCAAAGAACGTTAGAAGAATTAAGTTTCCCGAGCAATGTTATTTTTTCTTTTATACTTCCTTTCGTTTCCTTAAAGTTTCACTTCGTTTCCCGTATTTTCATCATAGCTAATTAAATTCATTTAATAAACAAACTTTGTCTTGGCCAATCCTCCTTGGTGGGTATGCGCTATTTTGATGATGAATCGTCATCGTCAGCAACAAAGGGTCTCGGGCGCTTCAGAACCTGACGGAACGAAGCCGCCTACTCGCGGTATCCCCAACGGAGCCGCTTTCGTTCACAGCGCCATTTACTCCACAGCCTTTGGTTGGAATGTTGCCCTGCGCACCCCAACGGTCTTCCCGCAAGAACTGCCTGCGCTTGCGAGGTTTCCCTTATGGGTCTCGGCTGAATACAGTGCTGGAGTTTATGGGCCATTTCAATAATTCGGTCGCCGTGCAAGGGGTCCGCATGCCATCCAGCGGACGAGGCCTTAGTCCAACTGGACTCGGAAGACGCAGCCTTCCTGGCTGCCATGTACCTTCACCACCGCGTATGCTATGGGGAGGAAGCCGACATGCATCGATGTTTTCCTTGCTCCATCGACCGCATGAACAAGCTGGTCACGGAACCTGTGCCCGTGGCTCGCTTCGGCCAGCCGGGTTCCCCCTTCGGCGTCCACCAAACCGACTCGCGTCCGATGCCGCCACCCGGTGCGGTCCCTTCTCTGTTTCCTGCGTGCATCCCGCCTGCCGCGCACTGGCCCTTCAACAGCGCATTCTCCACTTCCTACGGTTCAAAAATGGCGGGCGCTACGAGGGCTCTCCTGCGCGGCCCGCCCTACCAAGCCAAGGTGCACGATATCCTGGCCTTTTTTCGTGGCTTCCCGTACCTCACCGCCGACTGCCTGTACCAGCGGCGTAAAGCTACCGGCCACACGAATGGCGAGACCGTCGTGGCCTTCCCGACACGAGCTTCCAAGCCGAGCAGTCAAGCAGAGGCCCCTAAGCAGGATGGGCAACCGCTACATTGAGATCTTTATCGCCTGAAGAGGAATTCACGTGGCCCAGAAATGCAGTCAGCACCCAGGAGTGGTCTTACTGTCCGTGAAACAATCAAGACTCATTCTGGTAGCCTTTCCTTCGACCGCCCTACCTGAATGTTCAAAAATACGGTCGATTTCTTGTCCGGCAATTGCAGAATACATGCACCGATGTCGCCTCCTTTGAGCGTACTTGTTTTCCTCTCACTCTCTTATACGTCTACAGAAATGCCAGTGGCGTCCGCTCCGTAGTCTCGACGGGCTCTTTTTCGCCTTTGTCTAAAAGGCTCATCGAAGTCATAGTCGAAGGCAAACTATGTATGTTATGAGTGAACGATCGGTAATTCTAACTGCAAAGGGAGGCGGTCTCAGTTCGAATTAATGAAAGTCTAGAAGAACAGCCGTATACACTGCTATTGGGAAGCAGTATACGTTATGTCAACAATTTGATGGTCATGAAAACCCGTGATTGGGGTCTGCCCGTGATTGGGGTCCTTGAAGGTGACAGCCTGCCAGTCTGTCTATGCACAATTCGTATAAACTACTAAAATTGCTGGCGCAATTAAGTTATGCATGTGCCCATAATTCAACGGAAATGCAACCTCAGGCACACTGGTAGCACCCGCCCTCTTCTAGTTTCACGATAGAAAGTGGTGGTGGTGGGGGTACTGGGACATAAACTGGCGCATACCCACTCAGGGGGATTGGCCAAGGAGACAATGAAACAACGCGTGAAGAATGGCGCTCGTGTGAGATAAACGCGAAAAAAAAAACAGAGCACCTGCATGGGTTGTTCAAGGCATAACGCGAAACAAAAAAATAAAGAAAACGATGTGCGCTGCGCTAACAGATGGCTCGCGAACATGACGAATTACCCAGAGTTGAGGAATATATTTGGGAGTGTGAATAAGCATAAGAGCTCACAAGTTACAACTTACGAGTAAAGGAAAGCGAAACGCAGCTATAATGAAGCGTAGAGCTCTGGGAGGGTATAACAAATACGAAGTAGCGAGATGAATTTGGAATGGAGTAATGGTTCCGGGCCTCAGAGTTGCGAATGACGTCCTCTGCTTAATATCAGACGCTGTATCATGCCTTGAGCGGCACCAGAGAATGGTAGGCTGTTTGTAAGGTGGGAATGGTGAACAACTAACGATGCAGTGCAGGGATTTATGGGCTGGGCTTCGAAGTTCGAAGTTCGAGAAGCGCAGACTAAAACATGTTTTGAAGTTAGGTTGAGAGCAATGGATCAACGTAGGGGGACAGATAATGTTTTTAGGTACCTATATAAATGAAAAGCGTGGACACGTTGCGGCTAACGAAGACTAGAAGGCTACCGATGAAATACAGAAACAACAGTGGAGAATCAGAGAGAGCCAAGGTAACAAAAAAAGAAGCAAGGCAGCCAGAAACAAATAAGTCGAGAGAGAGAGAGAGAGAGCGAGAGAGAGAGAGCGATATATATATATATATATATATATATATATATATATATATATATATATATATATATATATATATATATATATATATATATATATATATATATATATATATATATATATATATAGAGAGAGAGAGAGAGAGAGAGAGAGAATAAACTTCTTTATTAGCAAAAAAAAATGTGTAGTGGTGTCCTCATTGCAGGACCCCATTCGTGGCGCCAGCTGCGACAGCTCTTTCAACCAACCGAAGCTGGTATTCCGGACTGGAACTGGACAACACGCTCTCCCGCTGCTCATAAGACGGACGAGGAATTCGGTCCAACTTGGGGTTTTTCTGACAACCCCACACCATATGGTAGAGTGTGCCAGGTTCGCCACAAAACTGACACAGAGCGGAGTACTGGGTCGGGTACATTAGGCGCAATTTCGTTAAGTGGGGAAACGTATTCGTTGAAGCAGCCTAAGTATTTTTTCCTGGGCTTTCGTTCGAGAGAAAAAATGGAAGATAAAACGTTGTTAGATATGTACAGGGCCAAAAAATTGGTAATCAGAAAGGAAAATTTTTTAATAAAGATTTGTTTCATTCATTCATTCTACGATAATTCCAAGGGCAGTGCTTTTGCTTTTTGAGGCTACAGCAGGTTGCATGAGAACTAAGAACTTTGTGGGCAAGTATACAGAAAATGATAAGGTATGCGTCGTCTGCGGAAAAGATACGGAAACTATGCGGCACTTAGTTATGGAATGTGAGTATATCCATCCAAATCTTCAAGAGGGAAATATTCGGCTGCCGAAGCCCTGGGATTTAAGGGTAGCACAAAGGGAGCAAACTAGCTTCAAGGCTCTACAGGTGACTAAAAGAATATTGGAATGCTGGTGGAAGAAGAGCAGACAACGGTAGATGCATTGCCTTGGACAGCTACCCCCTGCAACCGACAAAATTTATTTTGAGCCTACCCTAAGAGCAGCGATATAGGATAAACCATATATATTAGGTTAGATATATTAGGTTCTTTGGTGATACGACACGTCATTACCCCTTTACAAAGATGGTACAATTAACCATCATCATAATCGGATTCGGGGAAAGCCCGGTATGGCCACCTGGAGGCTAGCACGGGAGACGGCGAGATTCCGAAATGAATGAGTGTACATACGTATTTTCCCGTATTTCCCGTATTTTCGTCATAGCTAATTAAATTCACTTGATAAACAAATTTCGTCTTGGGCAATCCTCCTTGGTGGGTATGCGTGCATTTTTGATGACGAATCGTCATAGACAGCAACAAAGGGTCTCGGGCGCGTCAGCACCTGACGGAACTTCACCACCACCTGACGGAACGAAGCCGCCTACTCGCGGTATTCCCAACGGAGCCGCTTTCGTTCACAGCACCGTTTACGCCACAGCCTTTGGTTGAAATGTTGCCCTGCGCACCCCAACGGTCTTCCCGCAAGAACTGCCTGCGCTTGCGACGTTTGCCTTATCGGTCCCGGCTGAATACAGTGCTGGAGTTTATGGGCCATTTCCATAATTCGATCGCCCTGCAAGGGGCCCGCATGCCATCCAGCGGGCGAGGCCTTCGTCCAACTGAACTCGGACGACGCAGCCTTCCTGGCTACCATGTACCTTCACCGCCGTGTTATGACGGGGAGGAAGCCAAGATGAACCGAGGTTTTCCAATGCTCCATTGACGACATGAACAAGCTGGTCACGGAACCTGTGCCCGTGGTTCACTCCGGCCAGCCGGGTTCCCCCTTCGGCGTCCACCAAACCGACTCGCCTCCGATTCCGCCACCCCGGTACAGTCCCTTCTCTGTCGCCTGCGTGAATCCAGCCTGCCGCGTATTGGCCCTTCAACAGCCCATTCTCCATTTCCTACCGTTCGAAAATGGCGGGCGCAGTGAGGGTTCTCCTGGGCGGCCTGCCCTACCAAGGCAAGGTGGACGATATCCTGGCCTTTTTTCGGGGCTTCCCGTACCTCACCGCCGACTGTGTCTACGTGCGACGTAAAGCCACGGGCCGCCCAAACGGCGAGACCATCTTGGCCTTCCCGACACGAGCCGAAGCTGAGCGTGTTGTCAGGCAGAGGCCCCTAAGTAGGATGGGCACCTGCTAAATCGAGGTCTTTATCGCCTGCAGAGGAATTCACATGGCCCAGAAATGCAGTCAGCACCCGGGGGTGGTCTTACAGTCCGTGCAACAGTGAATACTCGTTCTTGTTAGCCCTTCCTTTTACCGCCCTACCTGAATGTTCACAAATGCCGGTCAATCTCTTGTCCTTTTGCTTTTGCAGAATACATGCACCGGTGTTGCCTCCTTTGAGCGTACTTGTTTTCCTCTCACTCTCTTCATACCGCTAAATAAATGCCAGTGGCGTCCGCGTCGTAGTCTCGACGGGCTGTCTTTTGCCTTAGTCGAATAGGCTTATTGGAAGCCTTAGTCCAAGACAAACCATGTCTGTTATGAGTGAAAGCTCGGTGACTCGAACCGCAAAGGGCGGCCCTCTCAGTTAGAATTAACGTTTCAACTAACGAAAGTCCAAGCGAACAGCAGTATAAACGGCAATTGGGAAGTAATATACGGTAGGTCAACAAGTTGATGGCCGTCAAAGCCCGTGATTGAGGTCTGCCTTTTGTCGTTGAAGATGGCAGCCTCGCAGTCTGTGTGTACATCAATTGAGCCGCCCGGAAAAAAAGTTGAAACAATTTTTATAAACCACTAAAATTGCTGCCGGCATTAAGTCATGCATGTGCCCATCATTTAGCGAAAATGAAAGCTGAGGCATACTGGTAGTACCCGCCTTCTTTTAGTTTTCACCATAGAAAGTGGTGGTGGTGGTACTGGGCCATAAACTGGCGCATACCCACGCAGGGGGATTGGCAAAGAAGACAAAGAAACAACGCGTGAAGAATGGCGCACGTACGAGATTAACGCGAGAACAAAAAACAGAGCGCCCGCGTGTGCTGTTCCAGGCATCGCGAAACAAAAAAATAAACAAACAGATAAGGGCTGTGTTAACAGATGGCGGGCGAACATGACGAATTACCCAGAGTCGAGGAATACAATATTTTTGAGCGTGAATAAGCATAACAGCTCACGAGTTACAACTGGAGTGTAAAGGAAGGCGAAATTCAGCTATAATGAAGCGTAGAGCTCTATGAGGTTATAACAAATTAGAAGTAGCGAGAGGAATTTGGAATGGAATAATGGTTGCCGGCCTCACATTTGTGAATGCAGTACTCTGCTTAAAATCAGACTCTTTATCATGCCTTGAGGTGGACCAGAGAATGGGCCGTATAGCTTTAGCCGTGCATTCTCCACAGTTCACTAGTACACACACTACTAGCACAACTATTACTCTGAAAGATCACTGTAGATCACATTCTAGACAGTTCACGGCAACACGTCACCATCAATATAACAGTCAATAGGGTACAATCGCCACTTCTATTTGTTTGTTTACCACAAGGATAAACCGAGTGGACCACCGCTGAAGGAACTGCTCTTCCCCCAGCGATGCGAGCTCAGCCTCCAGATTATCGAATAGACGCGAGCACACTTTTCGTAGCATTGGAAACATGCACTTTTGCGGTCGTGCTCTGATCGCCGCAAAGCCGCGCCTTTTCCAGATGATGTGGGCACCAACGCACAGTAAAAATAGAACAAATGCGTCGCGCGACTTTGCGCGTGCGTCGAGTTTGTGTCCAAACATCCACTCTAACAATTTCCAGTAGGTCTTTGCAACCTGGCAATCAAACATCGCATGCTGCAGGGTTTCACGCAGCCCGCACTGTGGGCACCTGCGTCTATTAGATCATCTGGAGGCTGAGCTCGCCTCGCTGGGGGAAGAGCAGTTCCTTCAGCGGTGGTCCACTCGGTTTATCCGTGTGGTAAACAAATAGAAGTGTCTATTGTACCCTATATACTGTGGTGTTGATGGTGACGTGTTGTCGTGAACTGTCGAGGATGTGATCTACAGTGATCTTCCAAACTAATAGTGTGTGTACTAGTGAGCTGTGGAGAACTGTAGAGTGAACTGTGTGTGTAGTGAGTGGTGTAGTGAGGGAAGTGATACATGCAGTGTGTATGGTTCAGGCGACACGTGTAGTATTTAGCACAGCGGGTCTTTGTATCGGCTATTAATATATTTTCTTGATGGCATGGTAAAACAACTAACGAAGCAGTGCAGGGATATATAGGCTGGGCGTCGTTTGAAGTTCGAGAAGCACAGAGTAAAATATGTTTTGAGAGGAGGTTGAAAGCAATGGATGAACGTAGGTCGACAGATAAAGTTTTTAAGTACCTATACATGCAAAGCGTGGACACGCCGTGGCTAAGGAAGACTAGAACGCTAACGATAAAATACGTAAAGAACAGTGGATAATAAGAGACCGCCAAGGTGACCAAAAAAGAGGCAAGGCAGATAGAAACAAATAAATCGAGAGATAAAATGGAAGCTAAAACGTCGTTAGAGATGTACAGGGCTCTGAGAAATTGGTCATCGGAAAGGAAAATTTTTACGATAATTCCAAGGGCAGTGCTTTGCTTTTTGAGGCTAGTGCAGGTTGCTTGAGAACTAAGAGCTTTCTGGGGAAGTATACAGAAAATGATAAGGTATGCGTGGTCTGCAGAAAAGATACGGTATCTATGCGGCACATAGTTTTAGAATGTGAGAGTACCCATTCAAATCATGTTCGGCTTCCCGAAGGCCTGGGATTTGAGGGTAGCACAAAGGGAGTAAACTTCAAGACTGTAGAGGTGACTAAAAAAATATTGGAATGCTGTTGGAAGAAGAGTAGGCAGCAGAAAATGGATTGCCTAGGACAGCTACCACCTGCAACCAACAAGTTTAGTTTGAGCCTGCCCTAAGAGCAGCGCAATATGTTAAACCAAGAGTGCAACACAGATATATTACATTCTTTGGCGAGATGACACGTCATTACCCAGTTACATAGAGGGTACCATTAACCGTCGTCATCATCGTATTCGGGGGATGCCCGGCATGGCCATCTGGGGGCTAGCACGGGAGACGGCCAGATTCCGAAATGAATGAGTGTATGGTGCAGCAAAGATCTGCGCGGCTACAACTTAGCACCTTCGCCCCGAATGATAAGATTAAAGCAACGGACAGGGGGAGGGCCATTTGTTAAACCTGTTTTCCAAGTATCTTTTTCGTATAGAGGAGTACCGTCGGCAGTACAGGAAAAAGTGTTGTGCTGTGTCTAATTCGTTACAAAGTGCACAGAGTGGTGTAGGGGCCAGATTGCAGTGGTAAAATTAATAATTTAAATTTGGGACACCACAGCCAAACCTGGTGAGGGCAACTTCACAAACCCGTGACTGACTAATTCGGCACTTCCAGGAGTGCCGACTTGCGTACAAAGATCAAGCCAAGCGTGCCGAGGTGAGAAAATTTATATGCGGTAAAACCTCCACCACTGGGCCATCCAATGCAATGCCCGCCAGAGTGTCTGCCGATTCCTTGAGCCAGATGCCTGCATGTCCAGGCACCCACACCAAACGAAGTTTAAAGATGGAGGCAGTAAATATCCAAGGGCTCGACGCAGGGGATATGTTTTTGGGCGCGATAGAGCAGTGAAAACAGAAAGAGAATCTGTAAGCACTATTGCGTGTTGTGTAGCAGGATCTACCTTTCTTCGGATCAGGATGATCACTAAATACTCAGTATGAAAAGAAATAGTAAATTCAGACGATTGGAGGGAAAAGGTCCAATGTAAACCGTGAGAAAAAATACCCACTTCTGCCTTCTCAATCCGGACAGAGGCGTCGTTTGCAATGGTGATCCCGCAAAAGGCCTGATAAAAGGCGCGATGGGAGTAATTTAGCGTTCGTGGGAAAAATTTCATCGAAGGGTACCTCTGAAGACGAGACTGAATGATTAGGAACAGGGACAGACAAAAGGGCCACATGTAACGGGTCTAGTAACGACTGTACAAAATGACTTGTGGGCGTTTGAATCGGGGCCATGGACTGCTGAAAAACAGCGAAGGCCATGTTACGAAGGCAGTTTGCGGTCTGGATATGGGCGACGTCATTACTCTTATGAATGCATCAACAGTGAGGGCATGCATGGGGGAGACCAGTGGGGGAATTCGGGCTTCTATGTAGAAAATGTTGATCGCCACATATCAGGGAATACCCAGACATAGTCTTAGGGCTTGCCGTTCCAGCATAACGGTCGAAGTTTGTACTCAGGGCTTCCTGAAAAGAGCACAGAACGAAATTCCAGGTTTGGCATACCAAATCTCTTATGTTTCTGAAAACAGAGACAGACCGCACTGCTTAGGTAGTAATATAATCAATGTGTGGACGCCAATTTATATTGTACTCGTATATTATTCCTGGATATTTTAAGGAATCGACCTGGGGAATGGTTTGCTGGCGGTAGCTGAGGGAAAAGGAGACTGGGTCTCCAGTCGGAAAAACAAGGAGAGCCATTTGTGCACGTTTAGGGTCAAGCAGAGGCCATCCAGCCAAGTCTCTAAGGCGCATAAATAGGTCTGCAGACGTAGGTACAACATGTGGATGTCTTTGGCTGACGCGAGAGAAGCAATGTCGTCAGCGTAAATGTACACCTGAACTTATAGATTTATGGAAATAAAGCTCATCAAAATGTTAAAAAGCACGGGCGACAAAACACAGTCCTGAGGAACACCTTGGGTTTGAGTGTAGATTGGACAGAAGAAGCCCTGCTGAGAACAAAAGAGTTTTCTACTAGACATAAAATTACTGATACATGAGATGATGTAGTTTGGAAAAGGGAAACGCTTAATACGTGAAAAAGAATTCTATATTCAACGCTGTCGTAAGCTTTAGCGACATCCAAGGTGACTAGCACGGCAACTTCTTTTCGTGAGCAGGACAACGAATGCGGCTCTCCAGATCAATGTGAGCAGACCGTATTGAGCCCTGCCTGAAACCTATCTCTTTGGGGCTCAAGATGTTTTCGCATGTCAAGGTATTTTCAATTCTACTGAGTAAACTTCCTTCTACCAATTTTACCACATTGGATCTGCTTGGGGCTAAAGATGTTTTCGCATTCCAAGATATTTTCAAATCTGCTGAGTGAAATTCTGTCTACGAATTTTTCACATTGGAAGTAAGGAAAATAGGTCTTATATTACCTATCGAGAACCCCAGCGCTTGGTTTTAAGTAGGGGAACAATCTTTGCCAGCCTCCACTCAGCTGGGACCCACGAATCTCGTAAGGAGTGATTAACAACATGTAAAACAGAGGCACGGGACTCGCTGAACCAGAAGTTTCAGCATGCTGACTGTGATGCCATCAGGACCTGGAGCCGGCACAGGGGCTCGACGCAATCCATCCTCGAGCTGTTTCAGAGCTACTTCTTCAATGTTGACCTGTGCATATCCTGTAAGGACGGATGGCACCACCGATGTGAAACGCGTATGAAATCCCTGAGCAACCTGGTTGAGAAAATCCTAGGTTTCATCTGGGGAATTGATAACAGATTCAACGTTCTGATCGGGAGGAGCTACTTTACAAGTACGTGACAACTTAAACAGAGTGCTTTTTTCCGTGGGTCTGATAGAAAAGAAAACCGTTGTGACATATTCTTTCTTGGCTTTACCAATAGATTTTTTTAACGATTGCGCTAATGCGTTTAAAACTACTCCATTTATGGGGACACTGCTTTCAAAGCTGCCTCTTCCACGCAGAATTTCTGCGTAGGGACTCTCCCGTGCACTCATCGTTCCACCAGGAACTGTAGGGTCATCCTCTAGCCGACGGCAGTGTGACTTTGGAACATTCTATTACAACCCTAACCAAATATAAAACCTCCGTAGCCATGCGCTCTTCGTCAACTTGGGCCATTAAAGAAAGTGCTGTGCGTGATTCTTTACCAAAGCGTGTCATATGTACGAATGATTGTGCTTTCCGGTTCGGAGTTCACACGGTGCACAAGATTTCGAAAAAAAAAAAGAAAACACTGAAGCTTGCTCGCTGTTGGTAGCATCAGAAACTATGTCCCATTCTATTACCACATCTGGCGTAAAAGAGTCAACTTCACGACAGAGTGGTACTGGCCCCTTACGCAAGTTGTTGCTGAGGTGTTATTGTGATCTCCAATCCATTCCCATAGTTGTCTACTGCATGCATCCGCGTGGAATTCCCAGGATAAAGTTTTTCTTCTTCTTCGCTTTCAAAGAAAGTAAGAATATCTAAGTTGCCCGTGGGATGTTATTTTAACACAAAAGTGTTTGATGCCCGCTACACCAAGATCTCACCGGCGGGACATCCGTCACGGAAATGACATCACAAGAAAAAGTTTTGTTGACACAGCTCCACCCCGGGTTCGAACCACGAACTCTCTCGCTGCAACGGCAGGTACATATATCGCTTTGTCAACTGCGTTATGAATTCAAGCACAAGTAGGTTTACAAGTGCGCTTTATATCATTCCCAATACCTTCTTTATTCAGACGGTGCGGCCACCTAGGAGAGGCGAAGGGAAGTAGTTCATCATGACGCTAATGCACGAAGTATAGTTGGTCGTGCGCTAATGAGAGCGGAGAGTTGGAGCCTCGGTGCCCGCGTCTTCGTGTACGAGGGACGCGGGTGAATTGAGGCACCCTCCGCCAGATCCTGCTTTCGGTTTCGGTTTAGGTTCGGCTTTGTTAGCACGGTTTTCAAGGGGCTGTAGTTTCAGTCGGATTTATGCAATGCTCGGGCGCACAGTGTCTACCGTTGATGCGTCTAATGGTGCCATACCAACGTAATATAAATAGCGATGTGCAAGTTTATATGGATGCACAATAAACATTTAAATGATACTGTGAAGGCACATTTCACTTTCGTGTTTTAGGGATTCCTATGAAAGAGGCATCAGCCACATTTTTTTTCTTTTATACTTTCTTTCGTTTCCTTTTTATTTCACTTCGTTTCCCGTATTTTCGTCATAGCTAATTAAATTCACTTGATAAACAAATTTCGTCTTGGCCAATCCTCCTTGGTGGGTATGCGTACATTTTTGATGACGTATTGTCATAGACAGCAACAAAGGGTCTCGGGCGCGTCAGCACCTGACGGAACGAAGCCGCCTACTCGCGGTATCCCCAACGGAGCCGCTTTCGTTCACAGCACCGTTTACGCTACAGCCTTTGGTTGGAATGTTGCCCTGCGCACCCCAACGGTCTTCCCGCAAGAACTGCCTGCGCTTGCGAGGTTTGCCTTATGGGTCCCGGCTGAATACAGTGCTGGAGTTTATGGGCCATTTCCATAATTCGATCGCCGTGCAAGGGGCCCGCATGCCATCCAGTGGGCGAGGCCTTCGTCCAACTGAACTCGGACGACGCAGCCTTCCTGGCTACCATGTACCTTCACCGCCGTGTTATGACGGGGAGGAAGCCAAGATGAACCAAGGTTTTCCAATGCTCCATCGACGACATGAACAAGCTGGTCACGGAACCTGTGCCCGTGGTTCACTCCGGCCAGCCGGGTTCCCCCTTCGGCTTCCACCAAACCGACTCGCCTCCGATTCCGCCACCCCGGTACAGTCCCTTCTCTGTCGCCTGCGTGAATCCAGCCTGCCGCGTATTGGCCCTTCAACAGCCCATTCTCCACTTCCTACCGTTCGAAAATGGCGGGCGCAGGGGGGGTTCTACTGTGCGGCCTTCCCTACCAAGCCAAGGTGGAAGATATCCTGGTCTTTTTTCGTGGCTTCCCGTACCTCACCTCCGACTGCGTCTACATGTGACGTAAAGCCGAGGGCCGCCCAAACGGCGAGACCATCTTGGCCTTCCCGACCCGAGCCGAAGCTGAGCGTGTTGTCAGGCAGAGGCCCCTAAGTAGGATGGGCAACTGCTAAATCGAGGTCTTTATCGCCTGCAGAAGAATTCACGCGGCCCCGACATGCAGTCAGCACCCGGAAGTGGTCTTACGGTCCGTGCAACACTGGACTCGTTCTGTTAGCCCTTCCTTCTCCCGCCCTACCTGAATGTTCACAAATGCGGTCAATCTCTTGTCCTTTTGCTTTTGCAGAATACATGCACCGGTGTCGCCTCCTTTGAGCGTACTTGTTTTCCTGTCACTCTCTTCATACCGCTAAATAAATGCCAATGGCGTCCGCGTCGTAGTCTCGACGGGCTGTTTTTTGCCTTAGTCGAAGAGGCTCATTTGAAGCCTTAGTCGAAGACAAACCATGTCTGTTATGAGTGAAAGCTCGGTGACCCGAACCGCAAAGGGCGGCCCTCTCAGTTAGAATTAAAGTTTCAACTAACGAAAGTCCAAACGAACAGCAGTATAAACGGCAATTGGGAAGCAATATACGGTAGGTCAACAATTTGATGGCCGTCAAAGCCCGTGATTGGGGTCTGCCTTTTGTCATTGAAGATGACAGCATGTCAGTCATTCTGTGCATCGATTCAGCCTCCCCATAGCCTTCCGTCTAAAAAGATGAAACAATTCGTATAAACTACTAAAATTGCTGGCGTAATAAGTCATGCATCTGCCCATTATTTAATGGAAACGTCAGGCACACAAGTAGCATCCGCCTTTTTCTAGTTTTCACCATGGCAACTAAAGAAGCAACGCGTGAAGAATGGCGCTCGTGTGAGATGAACGCAAGCACAAAAAGAACAGAGCTTCCGCAGGTGCTGTTCCAGGCAGAACGCGAAACAAACGAACAAAAAAAGCAAAAAGATGAGCGCTGTGTTAACAGATGGCGCGCAAACATGATCATAGTCGCGCCCATAGGGGCGCCCATAGTCGAGGAATATATTTGGGAGTGTGAATACACATAATAGCTTACGAAGAACAACTTTAGAGTAAAGGAAAGCGAAAAAGCGAAACGCAGATATATTGAATCATAGAGCTCTGTGGGGTATCACAAATACGCAGTAGCGAGAGGAATTTGGAACAGAGTAATGGTTCCGGGCCTCAGATATGCGTAATCTGCAGTACTCTGCTTAAAAAAAATTCCCCGCATTTCCCCGAGGGGAAGAATGTGAAAGTGCGAATGCACGAGTTGAATTTGCGCGGTTCGGTAATGTTCGCGAAAGAGAGATCACACACACACACACAACTACAAAGAAAGAAAGATGCATTTATTCACAGACACCTATTTGTGTTGTCGTTGTACTTGATTGCTAGAGCGGATCTCAGCTTTGAAATTTCGTGTCAGTACTCCTTTAAGCAGGTGCATTAGCCCTTCTCACGCCCGATTCTTGGCCAATCCCCCACGTGGGTATGTGCCATGTCAGCGGCCAGGCAGCGCGCGCCCATCTCCCCCCGTTGCCAAGGAAGACGAGGAGATTCCTGGCCAATCCCCCACGTGGGTATGTTCCATGTCAGCGGCCAGGCTGCGCGCGCCCATCTCCACGTGCGCGGACATCGCCGGTGGACGCAGGTTCAGGGTCGCTTAAGAAGTGCATTGCACTTAATATGCCCATGCCCTGTCCGTGTGTTGGGGATTTGCCGGGACATGCTTCCTGCCCACACAGCGGCAGATTGTGCCTGCCTCCGAAGACACCTCCCCCGGTCACTGCCACCTCGTCCAGTATCTACTGTAGAAGAACTCTTGGTGGAAAAAGAGAACCTCCGCCGCGCTATGCGTGCTTTACCTTTTTTAGAGCGTTTATTTTGCCACAGGGCATAGATAAGGAGTATGAGTTGATGATGAGGAAAGTTGATTACATGAACATGAAAATGTTCGCTTCGCGGATAAATTCTGGAAGGGCACGATGATGGGAACGATCCATGCTTTGTATGCGGATGCGTCGTCTACTCAGTGGCCCATCCCCCCAAGATGTCGCGGTCTCGTAGGACGGAAAGCGAGGCAAGACCACAGCAAGTGGTGTATGTCAGCTATTGAATTACTGCGGTGGCAAACTGGGCAACCTGGGCTTGTAAAACAATCTTGAAAGTGAGGCGATTGGGGGGTCACGGCGGGAGTTAAGGCCACACCCACCTGGATCCTCCTAAGCGCAACCTCCCCGGCACGGGTAAGACCCAACGTTAGGGTGGCAGCACAATGTCGAATTAGAGCATGTGTGCGGCGCCGTAGGTGTTTCTTTCTGGTCAGCAGAAGAGTCGCATCATCCAGCTCTAACGGGGAAGTCGGAGATGGAATGTAGGCTGCTAGCCGGGCTGCTACGTCTGCCTTGCAGCGGGACGTCGGTAGGTCACGCGGAACCCATTCAATCAGAATCTTGTGAGCAATTAAGGTGGTGAATACTGTGGGCCAGCAAAGGGCTACGGCTCACTAACCGTAGTAAGCGGACTGTTTGAAGGGCGTCGGTGCGAATTATGACGCACGCCCTGGGCTGCAAAGTGATTCCGGTTACAGCCAGCAGAGCCTCTCTAATGGCTACAAGTTCTACACAGAACGATGCTGGAAGTTCCGGGGCCTGAAAGCTGGATGTCTTACTAAGGGCTGGGTGGCTAGTGCAGTGAATGGCAGTGGCAATCACAGTGTCTTCAATACTGACATCTGTATATTATATAGTGGAGCTGAGTGGAAAATGGCTATCCATGTCGGTGATGCGTTGTTGAAGGAGAGTCGCCGACTTGTTCGCCTGTGGGCGACGAAGGTCAGTTGGCTTCTTGCCGCTCAATTGCACGGACTGCCACGGGGGAAGTACTCGCTGTGGTAGGGCTGGCAGCGTGTGCGAGACTGCGTAAGCTATGATGCTTTACTTCCACCGCGTGGAACTGACCTCCCCAGTGGGCTCGCTCGCTGGCAGGAGGTCGTGCTGAGGAGGCTTCGAGTTGGGGTGGCGTTATCCCCAGCAGTTACCCACGCTTGGCCTGCCCGATATCACGCCCCGTTTGCGGACACTTGCCCCTTCTGACCCCAGTGGCCAGATCTTAGGGGCAGGTGCCCCTCCGGATACCTGCCCCTAAGATCTGGGGGTTTTCTGGGAGACCCCCAGATCTTAAGCGTTGGATATGGGGAACCAAACACCGATCTCTTAAATTTTTGCGTGAAACAGGTGCAGTGTTGTACCTCTCAACCTCTCTGTTATGCCGCAGGGCAGTCTCTCGCAGTTAAAAAAACAAGTCGCCGTGCTGGTGGTGGTTGTGTTTTTTTTTCTCGGAAGATATGGCGATGAGTGAAAGAGCGCGAGCTGCTCACGTGATGACGGGCACTAATGAGATCATCATCATCATCGGGGCAGCAAACCTGAGCGAGGATTATCCATAAAGTTTCTACACTGGAGAATCGAAAAGGGGCCGGGGAGAAAGAGTGACAACGTTGTTACACGGTTCCCGTTCGACTCGTTTGTGGGAAGATGGGCAGGGATGAGGGAGAGGAATGGGATGAATGGGGTCGCAAAGGAGGAACTAGGAGAGCCGCAGAAAGGCTACCATTCGGCATTCTCCCCCCTGAAGCCTGCCTGCTTTCGTAAAAGGGATATTGTAACACAACCTTTGCTGTTAATTTCCTTTGCTGTAACACAATTCTTCAGCTGTTGTGGCATGCTCTTTTTCTTTTACACAGATGCTACGGGCTGTTATAAAAACATGGAATCGGAAAACTAATCAGTCCCAGTTGGTAGAATTTGATTGAACTCCAAACCAGCAACGGCAAAGCCATTTTACCGCATAAATTTGCCAAGTACCATACGGAAATAAACGTTTCAACCAGAAATGCGTGCCGTTGAGGGGTACGAAAAGGAAAGATAATTAACTGGTTCAATATATGACGCACCCATGGGGGGATCGGCAAACAACGGTTGATAGACGGGCATGTCTGTAGCGTCATCTAAAGTAACAAAATGAAAACTGTCCCCACTCCTTTTGCGTGCACACACCAGCACTCATCCGCGTCCAAATGTTGTCCAAGGAGGAGTCAAAGCTCCGCTCAAAGGATTGGCGCCTAATATTTATTCACTCGCTCGCTTCCGGGCTTCCACATCCAGCAGTCATAACCCGACGACTTGCCAAGGGGAAACATCAAATTGCATTTTGTTTTGTTACTGCTTTCAGTAACAAGTACCTTTTTTTTTGCGAGAGTTTGCCTTACGGAATAACAGTTATATGTACAACATCACATTGGCTTCACGCAGAAACGTCAGCAGAGACCGGTACTGCAGGCCCCATATCCACCGCTGTAGATCAGGGGGTCTCCCAGGATGGAGCCCTGTGCCCCGGAGGTGTTGAAGGCGAGAGGTTTGAAGGGCAGGGCAGGTCCATAGAAGGTGGCTCGTGTCGGCTTCGGGCGCAGGGACCGTACAAAAGGGACAGGTGTCCGCAAACGGTGCGTGATAGCGGGCAGGCCAAGCGTGGGTCACTGCTGGGGATAAGGTCACCCCAACTCGAAGTCTCCGCAGCAGGACCTCCTCTCAGCGAGCGAGCCCAACTGCTTTTAGGACATAGTAGAAATTAAGAAGAAGAAATGGGCGTAGGCAGGGCATGTAATGCGAAGGCAAGATGAGAAGAAGAAGAAGAAGAAAAGTTGACTGAAATGCAGTAGACAAGTAATACAAAATACAAAATTTTAAGTGCGAATGCACTTCTTAAGCGACCCTGAACCTGCGTCCACCGGCGATGTCCGCATAACATACCCACGTGGGGGATTGGCCAGGAATCTCCTCGTCTTCCTTGGCAACTGGGGGAGATGGGTGCGCGCTGCCTGGCCGCTGACATGGCACATACCCACGTGGGGGATTGGCCAGGAATCGGGCGTGAGAAGGGCTAATGCACCCGCTTAAAGGAGTATTGACACGAAATTTCAAAGCTGAGATCCGCTCTAGCAATCAAGTACAACGACAACACAAATAGGTGTCTGTGAATAAATGCATCTTTCTTTCTTTGTAGTTGTGTGTGTGTGTGATCTCTCTTTCGCGAACATTACCGAACCGCGCAAATTCAACTCGTGCATTCGCACTTTCACATTCTTCCCCTCGGGGAAATGCGGGGAATTTTTTTCAGGCAAGGGTCCCAAAGTCGAAGACTGTACCGGGACCCTCGGTAAGTTAACAACGGGGGTAATCACTGAATAAACTTCGGGCAGCAAACAGTAAATAGCGACAAGCAATAAATATATATAAAAAACAATAAATAGCAAGAACAAATTCAATTGGAAATGTATGGCAATACAGCATAAAAAGAACTACAACATTCCGAGTAAACCATAGAAGCAGAAAAAAAGTACGAGGTAGGTGATACAAGGCCGTCATATCAATTACACATTAGGAATGACTAACAGGAACAAGAATAAGCAATAGAAACACAATTAATCAGACAAGAGATGGTTTTTTAAGGATGATTTAAATGAAGACACGCATTTAGTGAATTTAACAGCAGCTGGTAGACTATTCCGAATTGATATGACTGTGAAAGTTGATGTCATTTTGCCGTAATTAGTTAAAACACGTGGTAGTAGAAATTTTTTTTTTTTGAGGCAAGTCTTGTGCTGTTTGGGATTACTAAGAATCTGGGGTCGGTGAAATTAAGGGAACATGAAGGCTTAAAAATATTATGCTTAAATTATGCTGAAAAAACTTGTTGATTGTGTGGCGCGATAAATCATGGGAATCGGACTGAGGATGGCTCTTGGTGATAATGCGAATTGATTGATTTTGGATATGTTGGGCTGATGATGTATGGCAATGACAGGTGTTGCCCCATGCTACAATCACTTAATTTAAATCACTATGAATGAAAGAAAAGTAAAGTGATAAAAGAACATCATGTGAGAAAAACGGACGAGCTTTGATTAGGACCCTAATAGCGAGGCAGTTTTTTTCTTGGTAAGGTTGATATGGGAATTAACTTTAAGGTTAGAGTCCAGTAAAAAACCAAGAAACGACACAGATTTACAAACAGCGATAAGATTGGTATTAAGCGTTAAAGTTGGAACGGAGGGTA
Source organism: Haemaphysalis longicornis (assembly GCF_048455015.1). Classification (NCBI taxonomy): domain Eukaryota; kingdom Metazoa; phylum Arthropoda; class Arachnida; order Ixodida; family Ixodidae; genus Haemaphysalis; species Haemaphysalis longicornis. Next base: position 82,410,871 of record NW_027526225.1, on the reverse strand, counting down.
TTTGCCTTTGGATAGTTTTAAAGATCATATACTTCGTTTTTTCAGGGTTAATATATAAGCAATTATTACGGCACCAATTAACCACGTTCGCGAGTTCAGGTTCTAACTTAGATGTAAGGCCATCGATGGATTTGTCTGAAGATGTTATTGTGGTATCATCCGCATATAAAACGCAATGACATAAATTCAGGCAATTAGGAAGATCGTTGATGTACAATATGAACAGCAGGGGTCCAAGTATCGACCCCTGGGGCACGCCTTGATTAAAAGTTTTTATTCTGAAAATATACCATTCGTGCACACAACGTATTCGCTGTTTAAAAGGTAGTTTTTTAGAAGAGTTAAGGTCGGACCCCAAAGCTTTCAAGCTTTGTAAATAAGATGCTATGATTAATGGTATCGAAAGTTTTGGTGAAGTCTAGAAATACTGAGCCAACTAGGTAACCATTGTCAATTGAATGTTTAATGTGACCAGTTAAAGAAAGCAAGGCTAGACTAGTAGAACTTCCAGAACGAAACCCAAATTGGCATTGTTTTAATAGGTTAAACTTATCTAAATACTTAGTTAAATGCTTAACAAACAACTTCTCAATAATCTTACTGAAGGAAGAGAAAACTGAAATAGGTCGACATTTAGAAATTGCTGTTTTATCACCTTTTTTATACACCGGAATGACCTTTGCGCGTTTTAACATGGGGGAAAAGTGCCGGTTTTGAAAATCAGAATAATTATATTGCTCATGGGTACGCAGACCAAGTCCGCCACTATTTCTAGCTGACGTGCGCAGATATTGCCTAATCCGGAACTCGTGATTTTAAGTTGCCGATTTTGCGGCAGAGGGCAGAGCTGGTTTGCGGGGATAAATTGGTCTCAGTTGGAGATCTGTGGGAGTGGCCTTTGCCCTGCCGTGGGCGTAGGTAGGCTGATGATGATGATGACTGCTTTGCACCTGCTGTGTACATGATAATGAGCGACGAAGACGAGGCTCTTAAAAATGGCGCTGCACTGGAGCAGACGGGCGGCACAGCTGTTCAACTTCGCACTTCGCAGCAGGTACGTACGCTCCCGCTACGTAACCCTCCCAGGGTTCTAATAGGGGTACGCGTGACAGCACGGCCTGAAAGGGCGGCGTTACCATTCACACCAGCAGGAGCTGTTTAACGTGCGCCGAAATGTCGTCTACACGGTCGTTTCTGCTTTGGTAGTGTCTATTATCCCGGCAACCGTGAGAATTACCGTCATAAATTTCTAACGGCAGTCGCCTCTCACTAGGTAAGCACACTACGCGGAGATTCTAAATGGGATAAATATTCCCTAACAAGCCGTGTCGGCACAGGTGCCTCTGTAGCACTGTGGTATAGTACTTGGTTTTAAACGAGACTGCTTAGGTTGGAGTCCGACATAGCGATTTTTTTTAGTTTTCAGAATTTTTCGGTCATCGGGATTTTGTTAGTACATTTTTTACTGTGGCTTTTACTATATCAAGAAATCAACGTACAGAGCTTCTAGAATGGTTGGAATTACGTTTAATGTAAGTTGTGTTCTGTGTCGTTGGGCAGGGTTAGATTAGGCTTGTAGCAGTTGGGCTGGATTTGGGTAGGTTATGACGCGTTCGGTTAGGTTACGTTCAGTTCGGTGAGGTTATGTTAGGTTACGTTTGGACGTAATATTATTCAGCAAATTTTCGGCCAGCCAGCTTTTATGGCGATTGCCGTGAGAATTTACCTGAGGTAATTCTCACGGCTGCCGTGAGATTAGACGCAGCCTTCTGCTTTAGTCTCCAGTATAATATTTCGCCGCGGCCTGTTATCGAACCGGGGTCCTTGAGTTTTGTCGAACAGAGATTCGGCCCCTAAGCCAGCGCCGTGGGTGCTTCCTGTGCGGTCGAACACGGTACCGTTGCGGTCCTGTGCGGTCCTGTGCGGTACCGTTAGCATCGTCACCTATATATACCGTCATCGGCTGCCGGGATGCACAGTAAGCGTCGGACCATCAGGAAAGAAACAATTTGTCTTTTCCGTTTTTTCTTTCATGTGGACGGCAATGACACGCAAAACTGCATGTCTCCAACTTTCCCGCTCAAAGTTGTTCTGCCCACTAAGAAACCAAGTAAAACCATCGCAGGAAAGTAACAACCCGAATAGTGCAAGGAGTCAACGTTGATATGGACACTGCAAGTGTGCTTTTCCGAACTCTGAATGGTTTTTGTGTAATTCGTTGTCAAAAGTTGCTGCCCACACGTTTCAACGGCGTAATTCATATTACCCCGTTGAACGTAGAGCTATGTTCCAAACATGTAACTGCCCATAAAGCGAGCTGGTGCCCTCGTATTCTGTGCGAACATTCATTGCACTGCGCTGCGAAACTCCAAACTAATTAATTAGTAATGAAAGAACTGCGACGAGCCTGAAATATCTGCCGTGCTACGGCGTTTCTGTCGGTGAAGGCCAACATGAGTAGGAGCTTTCGCCACTTTCTACCAATCTGTTTCTAATTGCAGCCGCCTGCGCTTGGAAGCGTCCATGGCGGGCGACCCCGGCAGTGGTGCGGGCAAGGTGAGCGAATATAATATGTACCATTTAGGTGGCATGGCTCGCTTCGATGCGTTACAACTGGAGAGATGACCGCGAAAATGAGCTCACCGGCATATTGATTGATTGATTGATTGATTGATTGATTGATTGATTGATTGATTGATTGTAGGGTTCAACGCGCCGACGCAACGCAGGCGATGAGGCGCGTCATAGTGGAGGGCTCCGGATTAATTTTGACCCCCTGGGGATCTCGAACGTGCGCAGAAATCTCGAACACACGGGTGTTTTCGCTTTACTCCCCCATCAGAAAAGCGGCCGCCGCGTCGGGAATCGAACCCACGACCTCGTGCTCAGCAGGGCAACGCCTAAGCCACTGAGCCACTGCGGCAGGTGTTGAGACCTTTTGTAAAAAAATAAACAAATAAAAACTGCTAGAGTGGTGCAGCTGAACAAAGTACCAGTAAACTGTGCACAAATCAAGGAGTGCAATAAGACTAGCAGCATCATTCTATCTGGTCTGTAACAGAAGTTACGATTGTTAGAAGTTTGCGCTTGGAAGGCAAAACCAGTATTTTTTTTTTGTTCCCACCTTCCGAGCCCATACTTCAAACAGTTACAACTTCTGCTACAGACTGCATAGAATAATACTGTTTGTCTTATTGCACTCCTTGCTTCGTGCACAGTTCAGTGGTAGCTTCTTCAGCTGCATCACTACAGCAGTTTTTTTACAATACAAAAGCTGTCAGAAAATCAAATACAAAAGTCCGAATAAATTTGAATGTAATAGTTCGACATAAAAATAAAATAAATTGTATATCTACAATCAGACTAGAATGAAAAACTACATGTTTCCTCCAAGTTGTATCACCATAACTGTAAAAATAAGCATTTTTGGTTTAATACCAGTGCCCCCTTAAGACCTCCCGAGAAGGCTTCACTTGCTGCGGGTTCACCGGCATGTCCGAAGTGGGATGACACCACGGTGCACTTCGTATTCACGCTAATACGCAGGTGCGGCAGTGAAAGCAGAACTTGCGGACCAATGAGACCGTGCACGCTGCCGGCATTTTCGTTACGTGGTGAGCCAAAAGCCCACAACAGAAGGGAACATCAATGCTCAGCCTTTTTGGAAACTGGGGCCTGCAGTCGGGTACCTATCAAGGCGATATTTTGCTTACATGAAGCTCTTACCTTAAAGGCAAGCATGACACTGAAACTAAGTATAAATCTCAAAGGGTTATGTGTATTTAGTCCTTAAAAGCTGCTGTCCATTAAGTTAGGCATGATGACTTGCGTTGGGCAATCTCTTAAACGGGATACTGAACACAAATCAAGGTTTTATCTGGAATGCTAGCGTGTGCAAGATAACTTGGCAGATGAGTGAAAAAAAAAACTGGGGCTGATTCCTCTGTAATAGGAATCGGTAAAACACGAAAGTGAAATGTGCAGCGAAATCTGCAGCTGAACATGATTTGCGGGTCGGAGGCTGTCTTGTGGCTGGGCTTGGCTAGAGACGTCCTGCTGGTGGGTTGCTCCGGCAAAGGTGTACTTGCGTCATTTTCGTGACGGATATGACGTCAGTGAAATCTTGGTGTATGCCGGCATAAAACACTTTAGTATTAAAATATCAAACCTGGAAACAAAAAAACCCAAATATAATGTACTCTTTCGCACTAAAGTTTGCTTCCCCGCAAGAAGACCCTTTGTGCAGGGGTGCGCCCTTTACAGACCACTTGCTTCGTTGTACTGGCGTCACTTCTGTGACGGATATGACGTAAGTGAAATTTTGGTGGATCCCGGAATAAAACACTTTCGTGTTAAAAAAAAAAACTTTAGGCAATTAAACACGGCAGAAATGCGATGTCCCACACGCTGTACGTGTTGGAGGACGTGCGAGGTAACGCCTTCGGGCATCCCCTTAATTGCTGCAGGGTGGAGGCGCCGGGGGGAGCATCCGTGAGGCCGGCGGCAGCTTCGCCAAGATGGAACAGGCCCGCGAGGAGCAGTACTTCCGCAAGCTGGTGAGCACGAGCTCGGCCTCAGGGAGCTCGAGTGGAACCCAACTTCATTTGGTGCACTAAAACAATAGATCGTGGCTCGCACGACAGCGCGCAATGTGTGCTGCGGCGTCCGCTTGATTGCCTGCCATTGCGGTGGTGCTCTGTGGGTGTGTACAGTGCCGTCAAACGTAATTGGAACGCGGTCTCGTAAATTTACAGGAATTTCTTCCTCCGGAAACCGCGTGGCTGCATTGGTGTGCGTCTAAAGGAGTCCTTGCTAACAGAAAAAGCTTCCTGTAAAACGGTAACGGCTGTCATGAATACAGTAAGACGAATATTTTGTGATGTCCACACATCCTTGTTCCATTTACTTATGACATCATAAGTAAATGAAACAAGAATCGGTGAACATCACAAATGCACGTGTACTATGCAGGTGCCATACGGCACCTGTATAATGATGTACAGTCGTCAGAAGCGCTCACTAACGAAGAGAGTAGTGTCACCCCATGCATAAAGCGGCAGCTTGCAACAGTGGCGAGGCTAGTTACCGACGTTGTGCGCATGCGCCGTAGCAGCCGAGTGCAGGCGGTTGGATTCGTGGGCGCCCATTATAGGCGCCAAAAATGCGGTGATGGCTATCGTAAGCTGCCGTTTTGTGCATAAGCTGGATCCTGCTTCTTTGTTGTTGTTAACACTTTTGACTACTGTACATCCACAGCAGCGACAGAATATTGCCCGCTTGTTGCGTAAGCCACCGACCACCCAGTATTCGCTGACCATTCCATTTTCCGCTCACGTGCTAATGAACACTGCATTGTGGATGCAAGAAGGTTTGTCGGCAGGACAAAGAAAGCGCCACAAGCTGGTATTCTTCTGTCTGGCAAGAGCACCGAACCCATGGTGCTTTCATTTAGAGATAACGAGAACAGAAGGGCGTATGAAGACCCAACGTTTTTGTCTGCTGCCTTATCACCCTCTTTAGGCATAACTTTTTTTCCTGCTAATGTATATTTTGCAGATACTTGTAAAGTAATCTCGTACACGTTTTTGTTGCAGTCATCTGATGCTTGAGTCAAAACCAGGTCACCGGAGGGACCTGGTTTTGTGACAGGTAAAAAATCACCGAAGCAGCAGGAGGGAACAGCTTTTCCTATTGGATCATCACGGATAGGCTGTTTCATCTTGCATAAAAAGTTAATAACAGATTCATAACTTTATGCGTGTAGTTGTAGCTTACGGAGCCCTAAAGTCACCCCTGTTCCTCGCAGCAACAGACGCAGATCAAGCTGATGCACGACCACGTCATGAAGGAGATCAAGGACCGCGAGAAGCTCATCCACGACCTGGAGCAACAGATCGAGAGAAACAAGCGCATCCTCAACGACCTCAAGCACATCAATAGCCACTGACCCGGTGGGGCGCATCAAGACGTTCCACGGGACAGCTTCCCTTTAGCCACCACTCGAAATTCCTCACTGACTACATTGGCGCTGTCTACTGACCGAAAGACGACCGAAGCTACTACCTACATCTTCTGCACCGTAGAACAGATGTAGCAAACATCGGGAACTCGCTGACTCGTTTTCTAAACCCTGGAAGCTTCGCGTGACCACTTCTCAAGAATTTCCTTCGGGCATGTATAAATTAACACGTATTTGACCCCAGTGGGCCGTGTCTCGAATTCAAGGTTATGGAACTTATTGCTTAGGAACTTCATGATTAGAAATTTTATTAATGCTCAATTAATTTCGTTTCTGCAAACATTTACTGCTCTTCTGAGAACCTTACCGCTCCAATCATTTCATGTAGGTACTACATCTTTATACATAGATGGCTTGCCATAACAGAATCACTTTGTTTCCAATAATTGCTTTAATCGAAGTTTAACGTGGTTAAGGCCAAATTGCATGCTGATGACAACACAAGAGAAAGGCTGGTAAACTCGGGGTTGATTGAGCCTGAACAACGAATCAAGACTCAGAGAAAGAAACGACCGCAGAAACGCGAAACTAATGTCAGTGATTAAAAACAAATACGCAGGCCGCCGACGAAGTGAGCTAGTGAATAAACTTTATGATAAGGCAAGCGTGGTCCCAGGGTGCCCTTCCGGTGAGACCTGCTTTTCTCAGAAGGCCGTTCCCACTTTAGACTCACTTCTCGGGGAACGTGAAGCACGCCAATTCTTTTTGGAGCTAGAGCACTGGCATCCAAAATTTCCGAGAGCTTGGAAATGTGGAAGGCCTTCAACGGAGTTATTTTGTCTCTTGGTAGTACACCGGCGGTATTGAACAACTGGGCAGATTCAGTAATGTTATGTTGCCGAAAAAATGCGCGTGTTCTAAATCCAAGCTTTCTTTGGCTCTCCCCCGGTTTTGCGGGGGGCTGCTGCTGCTGCTTTCTGGCCGGATGCGCTGCTGGGTACGCTACCCGAGATAACGCGCGCCTTTATATGCCTCGACCGCCTCCAGGCAGTGTATCATAGTCTGTGCATTGCAGCCTTGCCGAATGCCCCGCTGCTTTCATCTCTGCACGAGATAACGCTGGCCACCGCGCAGCGCATCCACTGACCAGGAAGGCGACTCTTGTGGCGCCCTGTTAGTGTGTCTCACATGCTTACAACCACACGATTGCGGTAGCGGCAGTAGATAACTCCAGTTGAGCTGGCATTGTGGGAGATTCGCCCGCTGCCGTGACTGTTAGCATCCCTAACCTTGTTCGGCGCAAATGTTTCAACGCCCACCCCTGGCATGCATGCTAGCTTCTCCAGCCGATGTGCCACGTGGCCACGGATACGGGTTGTCTGCGGTCGCTAACTCTATTGAAGGACCCTTAGTGTCGTTCTTAATATTAAAGGCCTTTCATTCGATGAAGCATCGGCTTCACGATACCCTTAGACTGAATTTGTGCCCTGTAGGTAAATAAACACGTTCACCATTTATTCACACTAAAAAAAAAAAAAAACAACGAAGCAACGACACTTTAAACTGGCTTACTGAGGCTAGATTCGTTTCGTAGGTAGATATCGGCTTATTTTTGACATAGGGGCGTATACTGCAGTACCCCCCCCCCCCGGATTATAGTCCACCACCAGTACGAATTACAGGTGTTCGTATTACCGAAATTCGACAGCATTTATTAAAAAAAAACATTTTTAAGCTTTCACGGTTTAAATAGACCGAAAGACTTACTGCACTTTGCTTAGACAAAATGTCAAGCATAATTTGAGCAACCTTGGAGCAGGTTCATATTGCCGTCTTCCCTTGACAACGTACGACTTTTCTTAACAGCCAATGTATATAGAATTCAGGCAAAATACAAAATTTAAAAAAAGACCTCAACCGATATCTCGCTTCCGGGCAGGTAGGTCACCTTGTTGTTTTCGTGAATTGCACACTCCCTAACAGCACGCATAAGGTGACTGTATAAGAAAGCAAGTAGAGTAAGTTTGACAGATCTAGTTTCTCCAATTTTGAGGACATCCTCAAGATTCAGATACCTTACCTAACGTCAATCACGTCAGACAAAGCACGATGACAGAAGCGTATAAGTCCTTGTCTATGTGTTGAAGCGTCGTGACGAGTGCGCCACCGAAATAGACGACAGAGAGTGGACGAAACAAGCACCACCTGCGCCATCTCGGTGGGGTAGCGTTTGAAGTTTTTGCCTCATGAGGCCGATTGGCAAAGGACAGCAACCCCAAAAGAACCTGTGCTATCCTTCATCATAAGCAGCAGCCACAAACCATGGATCAACCGAAGCATTCCACTTCACTGTAGGAAAGTGCTTAGCAGTAAAAAGAAAGCTAGTTAGGGTCGTCCATCATGCGGTATGCCGTTGCCGTAGGTCCTGCCACTCACTAGAGAAATGAAATGTCGCGCTGGTACTGCGGCAGAGCGGCCGTTTTAACACACGCGCGTCAAGTACATAAGTGGACAGCGTGCGGCAGGGATTTCTGGACGGAGGCGGCGGCTTTCCTTGTGCGAACGAAGTTCCCTCACGACGCGACACAGGGCACAGCAGTTTCCGCTCATTGCTGCAGCGAGAATAAATTCTCGTGGTCGAGTCTATATCACGCGCAAACGCCTCGCGGCGGGCTACCCATAAACAGCGCCGCTATGTTCTTTTATCCGCCTCCCGGCTATACATAAACACTTAAGGCAGAAATGGACGTTCGCAATTCCGCCCTGTATGCGTGTCGCCCGCACGCACCACAGACAGAAACCGCCGCCCTGCATACATATTTTGCACGGAGGAAATTTGCGATGAGCCGAGTTTTGCGGCGTGTAGCTGTAACTGGTGCTCACGCGTATCGGGCACGGCGTCTGACGCAGTGACTGCGGCTATAACTCGGGAATAAGTTAAGAACGGCAATAGCTCATGTGCGGTACCCCTCCGCCTAAGCGACGGACCCGGATGTCAACGGGCGCGCGCGTTTTGAAAGGAGGTTGCTATGAATACGTGATATCGTCTGCCGTTTCGCACGTAGTTTGCCATCGCTGCAGTAGTTTACAAGCGTATTCAGTTCAAAAAATCACGGAAACGTCTCGTGCCATGTTCGAAATATTCCCAGTAACGCACTACTTGCGGTGCGCGGAGTAACAGCCGGCTGCGGTGATGAGGCACAGCGGCAACTTCCGTTGCCGTTCTTAACTTGTACCTTCAGCCGTCGACCCATCAGAAGAAGAAGAAAAAAAAAAACGGCGCCCGAGGGAAAGTGCAGCACAGAGTCAGCGATTTAAGTGCGAGCCACCTGCTCGCTGGGGACACTGGAGAAAAATCAGCGAAGAGAAACAGCGGCTGTTGTTTCACGCTCAAAATGCCTCGACTGTGCTGCCAGCCGGATTTAGGATCACGAGGCATGGCCACTGCCTTGGCGATTTGCTTGGCGCTGACCGCCTTGCTAGTGACGCTCAACGCCGCGCACAGTACGTACGCTTTGGCTGTTGCTTTTGGATTTCTGCAAACTCCCGGAAATACCTGGCGGTCAGTTTTGAGTGTATTGAATTTCTTTTTCAAGGTTGCCCGGCTGCTAGGCGCATCACTTAGATTGTTAAGAATATTAGGTCTTTTGAGTACGTATTTGTTGCGCCTGGTGTGCTGCAGCTAAGTGTCGTGGAACCATGACAGTGAACCCAGCTATTGCCAAAGACAGAATGGACGTACTCGAACACTAACAAGGCAACATCGCGCACAGCACGGATGAGACAATAAAAGTATCGGGACGAATCTATACACTACGACCAGGTTCAGACTGTTGTCGCAACTGTCGTAAGAACTTTAAAGAATGACGTCATTTCACGTCTCAGCCAACCGAACTGCGTGACACGCCGTTTTTTTACGTCCGTAGCTCACGATATGACTGTTATGTCGGTAGCGTGAACATAGCGTAGCGTAAGCTATAGGCTAGCAACGTTAAGGGCAGTACAAGTGAACTGGGGCGGGCTAGTTGGTGCATGATACTATACTTTGAAAAACAGCGCTAAAAACGATACGACAGGAAGGTGCAGTGTTTGTCTTTCCTTCCTGTCGTATCGTTTAGCGCTGTTTTTCTAAGTAGGGACAGTACCTTCGCTCGGGAGTTCCACTAATAACTAAAGTGGAGGTGGAAAATTGGCCCTCAAGGGTATGGAGAGAGAAAAAAGCCGCAAGAGGCGACGGCATAACCGTGGATCACTTAAAGCAAAGAGGCGAGATCTTACTACTGAGCTTGCAATACTAGTAAGAAACAGTCTATAGGTGGTATTCATTGAAAAGTTTAGCTGTTAATTTCTTTGCTTGGCAACACTGGAAACGGCCACGGACATGGCGCGGCTTGTGCCACCGCACCCGCACGCCGAAAAAAAAAGAACACCGGCGTGCGTCGTCTGCTCGGTTTAACCCGGTTGTCAACGGTGGTGTCAACAGAGATATTATTAATCGCACTCACATTGGACTTGATGCATTACTTTGCGTTCGGTGGGGTAGAGTTTGGAACGTCCAACACACATCATGAGCTTAGCACGGACAAGTACCGCCATCCCTTGGAGCCTGACGTAAACATTGACGGCGGCGCACTCACATGGTTGCCTGCATGCGTGCCTATCTATTGAATAAAAGCTGTATGCTTCAAAGAACTGAGAAAAGAGGCTGGATTTAGCACAGGCTACTCAATTGACCACGCGGATATCATCAAACAAAAAAAAAATCTGCAGAGTATAACAAATATCTCTACTTGACATTTATAGACAACGAAAAAGCGTCTGACTCTCTCTGTAATGGAAGCATTGAAAGACTACGCAACAGAGACGATCTACATAAGGCTATTCACTATTAACAAAAAATGCTCGTAATAGTAACGGCTGTATTTACTAACTCCTTACGAACTTTCCTACCACCCAGAACGGTACGTAGGTCGTGCCACTAAGTGTGGAACCGTTACTAGTCTAGACCCTGCACTTAGTAGCTGCTGCTTGCTTGATGCTAAGATTCCCTGACAGTAACAATATTCTATGAATTATCGAACGTGATAACTACAACACTTTTCCCAGTCGAAATCACGATTGAAATGATTTTGCAAATCCGCATGCTGACTTGTATATGCTCGCATTAAAATGCATAATTCTAAAATTATCCCTAAAATATTTGATTTTTGCGACAAGCCCACCAACTCTATCAAATGACTTTCCGCTGCTGGCTATAAAAGCAAGAAGAGTAGATGTATTCCTAAGGTAACTAAGTTGTACTCGCTCTCCTCTTTTCTTGGTCAATTTATTTGTTGGTTGTGTAAGTGTGATATGTTAGTGTTAAATGTGTCTATATCGTGCTGTACTCTCAGCCGGTACACATTGTTGCGCGTAGCTTTTTACTAGGTTATGCATGGCCAGTTGGTAAAATACACTAAGTACTTAGTTTATACTGAGTTTATACTGGTCAGTGCTCTGTTAGTAAGCGGCAGGACTTTTTAAGTGCAGAGCATAACTCACGATGTCACCCGTTCTGGCTGTCCATCGTCATCCGCACCCCTCCCCCTACACTATATAAAAAATAATACTTACCGGCGCCTGGTTTCTATCCCACGACCCTGCGGGCGGAACGCAAGGTACATGGTGCTCTACCCACTGCGCCACAAAGCCGACACAGAATGGGAGGCTACGAACGCGCCTTATATCCTTGACTCATTCAAACTACGTCAAGAAGCTGCTGATACAACGCATTCACTACCTGTGGGCTGAACGCGAGGTACATGGTGCTCTTCCCACTGCGCCACAATAATCATACCCACCTGCTAATAAATGATGTCACGTGACCACGTAATTACGTCTCCTCATACCCACGCATACCCACTTGGGGGATTGGCCAGGATCGTTTCCCTTACTATATCCCGGTTACGGCAGGGTTTGACTCGAACTTTTTAAAAGTGTTGAATGACATTATGTATAGGCCAGCGGACAAAATGACGGACACAGCAGGAGCGCACAGCCCCGTGCTCCACCACGTCCAATGAAGGCGAAGCTGTGAGTAGGGCGCGTAGCTAGTAGGCGCGTAACATGTAAATACGTCGCTCCACCTTCAACCATGGGTCGTCTCATTTGTCTCGTTGCCACGTAGCGGTATGAATTAATTCAAAGTGACACCAAATATACGCGCAGAAAGCACCGCATTCATTCCAGAAAAAGAAACCCTAGAATAAGTGGACGAATACAACTGCCCCGGACAGCTTGTCAATGCCAATCCCAACTACGAGAATGAAATCCGGCGCTGGGCAGCTCGTGGCTGGAGTGTGGTCGGCAAGCACCTCCAGAAAAAGAACAGTAGGCTACCCCTGTCACTAAAAAGAATGGTATATAACCAATGTGTATTGCCGGTGATGACATGAGGTAGTGGTTCTCAACCATGAGTGGGCCGCGGGGACCCCTTTCGGGAACGCAAAAGTGATGGGGTACCCCTTGATGAACTCTGTTGATGGCCGTGTCATAATCACAAACAATTTGCACTTTCAGTAAAATCGCCGACATACTTGTTCAATGTCTGCCTTTTGTGCATGACTTTTATGCTGATGCGTTGTCGTATTGTCAAACAGTTTGCTCTTGCAACTTCAAGTCAACCAAACACCTATAAGCTGCCTTCGTGCGTCTAGCTTTTTCACATAGCTGGTACGTCGTGCAAAATGTCAACGTCAGAACATGGGCTACACGGAGAAATTAAACGTAGCGGTTAGTGTCACTAGATATGATACCGAGCACCGTCACTGAGGTACGCAAATCGGCAACGGCAACTATTTTGTCGTTCACCAGTGTTGCGAGGTTGCCGCATGTACGGCCTCGCCGTTAACTTCGACCGGGTCGTTTGTTAACAACTCTACCGAAGATGTAGCAAAATAGCATCTTTGGGCACACTTCTGCTGCTGAAATGCTGTTACCCGCGTCATCTTCGATTCGCATTCGGAACGCCGCAGAGCAGGGATGGCAAGCTAAGCCTACCAGGGTTGACCGACTAAAACGCACAAACAAAAAAATGGCGGCGCCCATGAACCGTCGTAGTGTAATCAAATGTCACTTAATGCGAACTGACCAATGGCGGCGGCACGGAACAATAGGAGAAAAGAGGGCGGATACTCTGTAACCTTATCTAGCGACACTATACTCGGTTACAACTCAAGAACGGCACCACCTCATGTAGTGTATCAATCCCCCAAAGCGCTGGACCCGTGACGTCAGTTCGCGCGCGTTTTGAAAGGGGTTTGCTATGAATGCGTGATATCGTCTGCCTTGTCTCACGCAGTTTGTTTGTCGTCACTGGAGTCGTTTATAGGCATATAAAGTCCAAAAAATCACGGGAACGGCTCACGCCATGTTAAAAATTTTCCCAGTAACGCTCTACTTGCGCCGCGCGGAGAAACATCCGGCTACGGTGATAAGGCACAGCGGCAACTTCCGGTGCCGTTCTTAAGTTGTCACCGAGTATAGTAGAGGTCATGTCTCGAAGCCGCCTTTTCGCATTTACATTACGGTTTAGCAAAAAGGAGAACAGGATTGGGGGTGGTGGAAGAGTTTCACGGAGGGCATCACGGAGCCCTGAAATCCGCCTCTTTCATTGCGGTGTGCTGCCACCTAGCGTGCCTAGCGGAAGTTGAAGCTGTAGGGTTTGCCGGCGTTTCCTCCGGCTGCATTCTCGTTGTATGCACGGCAATCCCACATTACGGCGAGGAGCAGCCGAAGTTTTTCTTCTGTGTTGGTGTTATAACGCCTTAAGACGACAGCCCCTGGTCATCACATAATACCAGGCGGCTTCTTATCACTGAATGAGGGCTGGCAGAGAAATCTCGGACAGATCCGTGTGCCGTCCGAGTAGCAGAGCGAGCAGTACTTGGAGTCGTCTGGCATGAAGTGCGATCGCCAGCTCAACAAAGGCCGGCTGTTCGCTGGACACATGTACGATTGGTACACGCGATTCGCATGCGACTGATCGTTACGACTGTCGCCACGACTAGTCGTACGCGTGAATTTGAGACGGCCCGATGCGCGCATGAGATGCGTCGTCGGCGTCGCTCCGCCCACTGTTTTTGCTCCATGGTCAACTACGATGATCGCTGAGCTGAATTTGTATATTCTGCGCGTTTGTTCGCAAGAAATGGATAAAGCAAGCAATCGTGAAGTGTTTTCTGCCTTCGGAAACAGTCCGCGCACACGCCGGCCGCGCCTGCCAGCTCGGCACACTCAGCGGCTCGAACCGGCGCAGACCACGGTAGCAACGGTAGCAACCGCGCTTGTCGCTGCTCTTCTGAATCAATCTGATCGCTAAAAAGTTCTACATGCGAGAAAGTAGGTGTTAGTGTGGTGAAAAATTGTGCTAGGGATTGTTGTCAGGGCTTATTTTAAAAGCGGCGATCAGATATATCTGCCGCGATGCAAGCCTATACGCTGACCGGTCGCCGCGGCGCGCGGTGCGCCGAGCGGCCGAGAGATGGCGATACCTGCGCGGAAGCATCGAAACAGGCTACGCAGATGTTTCGGTCACCGATCACTCAAACGGCAGTTATAACTTAAATAGAGTTCCACATGCGAGAAAGGGGATGATAGTGTAGTGAAAAGTTGTGTTGCGGATTGTCATTCGCAGTTGCACAGATAGCAGCGATCAAATATCCGCCAGGATGCCGAGCCGACGCGAGCGACGCAAGCCGCCGTAGCCGATCGCGTGCGGCCGACGGGAAGCGATAGAAGCCGACACCGTTCCCTTTTCGGCACTCCGAGTTACAGCGGAACGTAGCACAAGTTGTGGGCATTGTTCCGCGCACAACGAGCACACACAAAAAATCAAACGATGTAAATACAACCACGACCCCTTCCCGCTTGTGCGGGAGCTGTGGGGAATGTCGTCTGCTGCCCCTACTGGACTGCTTAGGGACTTGGCCGCTAGGGGATTGCGCATGCGCAGTGGGGTTGTGAAAGAGGCGGACCCCCTGGGGTTCGCGGACTTGAGAACTACCGACTTGAGAACAAAACATTGCGCCTTGCTGAACATCTGAAAAGATAAGTCAGCTCACCGAGCCATAGAACGAAGAATGATAGGAGTAAAGCGATCGTCTTGTATACCAGAGGACAAACTCGTGTAGAAGATGTCATAGTTCAAATCGACCTAAGCTGGCCATGTAGTGAGACGACGTGACAACCGGTGGACCAATAGGGTAACAGAGTTTGTACCGAGATAAGGGTTTAGAAGTAAGGGAAGACCATTAACCCGATGGGGGGACGAGATAAAAAAAAATCGGTGGCAACAGGCCCCGGTGGCACTACACTTGAGGCACAGTTCGGATAATAACGACTGGTCATTGACATTAGCTCACCAGGTCCTCCCACGAAAGCAACTTATTACGGCGACAAAAAAAATAATTGAGAAAAGAATTAACCCAGTATCGAGCTGTCTCCGACAACGGACCGCTCGTTTCATGATATACACTTAGTAGTTGTGGCACGTCTGGACAAAAACACGTGCTGTTCGGAAAGCAGAATGCCTGTAACATTGTAATATAAAAGGTCGTGTAAACCATACTCAAAAATATTACACGGTACACGAAGAAAAAAATAGGCTACCAGTTACTAGCATTAGTTTTATCACAGATTTTAAAGACGAGAATAGTGCGTGCTACAATTCCGCAACTTGAGACTACAGCATAGTGAACCGAATTGGGTTCAATTCAGCGACTACTTTAAGAATCAATATCCGCTCGTAAGCTTTCGACATATTGCAGGAGTAACACTGCCAGCGTGCTGAAGCAAATGATCGTTCAAGGCGCTTGAGGGCTTTGCCGAGCGCTGTAGTCACTGAGTATGAAAACGCAGAATTCAGACAACAGAGATGTTCTTAACAAAGTTGCGGTCACTGACCAAGTCAGTTGGAATAAAGTTGACGTTTCGGAGCCCATACGGAATCCTTGATCCTTGATCACAATTCCGTATGGTATCCGAAACGTCAACTTTTTTCTTTTTCAATAGACTTGGTCCGTGAACGCAACTTTGTTATGAACTCACCACCTGGCCAGACGGACTTCCGTCGAACACAAGGGGCCGATTAATTCATCTTTCATAAATTCAGAACTGAACTGTTCCGCAAAGGCATTAGAAAGCTCTCCCATGCTAAGCAACTCCTTACAAACTGCCTCCCGCCCCTCTTGCAGCCGACGCGAAGAAATGTCTGGTCGGCGGTGAGGTCTTCCGGGCATCAAAGCAGGGATGTCCAGAGAGCACATGTGACCAGCCCGACGCCGCTGGTCAGTGCCAGGGCCCATCCGTCCAGGGCTGCTTCTGCCAGCCTGGCCTGTTCCGGAACAAGCAGAGAGCGTGCGTCACCCGTGAGGAGTGCTAGCGGCTGGTGGCCACTCCGGAAATAAACGAATTTGGTTGAGTCCTCCACAGTGATTATGACTCGAGTTGCCTTCGTAAAATACTGCGGCAAGCGTTGCGACAGTTGCCTATGGGCGTATCACATTCGCTGAAAAGGATGCGACTGCTCACGCGTCTCCGTCTCCGAAAACCGGTTTTGCCGCCGCATGGCCCGCTCCCGCACGCATCCAACCTGCCACATGACCTGCCTGCCACATCCAACCTGCTACGCGGCTGCGCCGCGTAGGGAACCGGATCGCTCGGACGCAGATGTGTCTGGCTTGTTACAAAATGTATTCGTAGTCGCGCATTGCATTGGTGAAATGAAAACGCGTTTGTAAGCAAGCAACTTAGGCCGGCGGTGTGGTAACCGAGCAAGCTGCGTTCTCGAGATTTGTTTGTAAATTTTTTGTAGGAAGCAAACGGGAGTGGCAGCCACCACATATTTTATTTCCAGAACGCAGAGTCCCGTTTCTGAAAAAGAAGCCGCGATTCCAATGCTTCAAGGCCGTGTCTAGAGTGCCGTCTGACGGTGTTATAAGCAGTGCACTATATCGACGTCCACCGGCGTTTTGTGACAAAATTGCCACGTTTGGCTCTACATCGCTCTAGATAGCGTAAAGCTAGGCAACCAAACCTGAACATAACATAAGACAACCTAACGCACACATTTCAAACACCAAAACTAACCTAAGACAAAAATTATACCTCAATTTTAAAGATGAAAAAAAGAACCACCACCCATGGGAACAAGAAGCTAAGACGGATCCCTCTACACTACAACGACAGACGCTTAGACCCGGTGCTAGCCTAGTCTTAAATATCCTAATGTCGTGGGAGGGCACTTTAACCTGACTCTAACGTCCTGACTCTAACGTCACATCCGGAAGTTCGCCGCAGGGCGACTCTCCGCTAGGTGCTACGTCGGCTGAAGTGGTGTGTTTTCGAACGGTTTTAATAAAAAAACTGCGCGTTTATGGAGTTTAAAATTAGATCACAAATTAGGTCACATTAGGACAGCCGCCTTACAGCCCTGCGCTATGAGAAATCCTGCCACGTTCCTCACACTTGATTCGGTTCAGTTCAGTTGAGTTTATTCATGTAATACGGTTACAAAAATATTCGAGATTAAACATGACATACTGTTAAGTTCCCATATTACGGCATAAGAAGTATTACAATCGAGTTGGAAGTATCGGAGGTAGTTCGTGGTTCTTTATATGTCTTCAGATACTGAATGTATAAAATGTGGTGTCCCACAAGGGTCAATATTAGGACCAATATTATTTCTTTTGTACATCAATGACAGTTTCTATCCCACAAACACCTGGAATTGTGCTATTGCCGTGTCAGCCTTTTCAAAATAGGTACAGCCTCCAAAATTTTTAATAATACAGCGGGAGCGACGACCGACCGGCATGACAGCGCCTTATCACGGTGTTCAGCAGCGAAATAGTCGAGAGTACGCGCACGCGCGTAGGGCTATCTGCTGTGTGAGGGTCATCTGCTACGCTGTTTCCTTGAGGGTGGTACAACCCCTGCCACTGAATCTGAATGACTTTGTGCCCCACGCTGCTTAGCTACCTTTGGCGGTAGCGAAACGGCCTTGCAAGAAAACAGGGAGTGTGTTCCCTGAGAAGAACAGCGGAGCCGACGACGCTCCCACAACAGATAGTTCTATGCGCGTGGCGTACCCTCGCCTATTTTGTCGGTGAACACCGGGATAAGGCGCTGACATGCCGATCGGTCGTCGCTCCCGCTATATTATTAAAAATTTGGGAGGCTGTACACAGCAACACGTCCATACAACCTCTTCTAGACATCCTTAGCGTTATAAATTCCCATCAAACCGTTCTTGGAGCAGAGTTTGTAGCCCACCGCTCAGCTGAGTCCGAAATATCAGCGTAGAGAGGCGCTCTGAAATCTCCCGTACACACCCACATGCTTTTCCAATTTATTGCGTGGTAGCTGCGTCGGTTCGCGGCACCCGTCTTCCCGTGGAGTCATGCGGCTGCAAAGGGAAGCAACGACTTCCCTTCAATGGTGGAGCGGTACTAAAAGCCAGTCTAGTACTTCGATTTATTGTATTGAAAAATATGTCAATGAAAATTGAACGCGTGAATAACAACGTGGAAGTAGCAATACGTGATTTTTTACTATATATAGACAACGGATGTGTTAGTCAGGTTCGAAGTATCCGGTTGTGAAAAAAAAGGCGATTTGGCTTATAAAGCAACGAAAAGGCGCTATTTTCCCCCTCTGTCGATACAGCGCAGTTCTTCCTGCAGGAAAGTGCGCCTTCAACAAGGCGGGTCGTTTGCGGGCGCAGGTGGATGCACCGCCAACGGAGGGGATTTCGTCGTTTCGGGGCGTCCGGCGGTTTCGTCGAGCTTCGCGGCTTCCGTCGCAGGTGCCGTTGACTTCGACGCTGCTTCCTCGCGATCCGCGTCCGCACCGTGCGATTCTGGCACCCGCTGCACAGACTCTGGCCCCGAACGCGCAATGCCCGCGAAGTCGAGCTGCTCGCCCTGGAATGCCGTGAGCGTGTCCCAGAGCACGTGCACAGATTTGGGCAGGCCAGACATCACCTCTTCAAGCTCCGCAACCCCATCGGGGCTTATGCCTTCCTGACTGGGCGCCTTCTGTTGTTCAAGCGGTTGGCTGGACGGGGGAGACACCGGTGCTTTGGGGCTATCGGTTGCGCCACTAGTCCTAGCGTCTTCCGCAGGTGCCGGTACCGGAAGCGGTTTCGCTGCCGATGTGTCGTCGGAAGCTCCCGTAAGGGCGCCCAGGCGCCTGCGTACGGCGAGGGCAGAGAACAGCAGGTAAAGGGGCACCCCTTGCAGGATGGCCTGGCCCGCGACCGGAGAGATCATGATGTCGGCGTCCGGCAGCGGAAGGGCCGTGTAGATGATGATGACGGCGATGGCGCTGTTCTGGAAGGCCACCTCGATGGCCACGGCGATGATCTGCTTCCGCTCAAGCCGGCCCACGAGCGCTGCCAGGCCACCGAAGAGGTAGGCGTTCCAGGAGATGAGCGCGACGCAAGCGAGCGTCCGCCAAGTCAACAGCATGAAGATGTAACTGGCGAAGAAGAGGGACATACTCTGGTTAATTTTCTTGGCGTCGTTAGCGACTGCGAGTGCTAGCAGTGCTGGGCGAAGTCTGTCAACACGCTTGTCTATAAAAAAACAATTCTATACTTCCAGTGGCCGTATTGCAAAACAATTTTGACCCATTCCCACCCAGTGTGAAATTTGCTGAAACAGCGGAGGTGTTGGTTGTCTTTACGAAGATTCCGTTTAGCTTCGGATTCTTGCTTGTTGGTAATGTTAGAGTCGTTTTGGCGGCTAATTTTTATATAACTTGTTTCCGAATAGTTTCGATGAAACTACAGTCACAGCCGTTTTCTGTAACCTACTCCCTCCATATAAAATTCTACGGTAATTCAGTAACGTTTACAGCTCTACTGTGAACCAATTGCGAGTAGTGAATGAAACTCGGGGTAATGGTAGGGTCGCCTTGCGGCTATATTTCATGTAATTTCTTCTGGGATACTTGCGTAACACAAGAGTTGGAAGCTTTTCTATAATCATACTCTTTCCAAGAAAACGTGTTATTGGGCGAGTTTGTTCATCATTACACACACAAAAATTTAGCGCTGTAAATACAAGGACGGCGAACGAACAGGAAGGACAGTGGATGAACAGGACCGTCCTGATTGTTCGCCGTCCTTGTCGTTACTGCGCTGATTTTTTTCCGTAATACTCCCTAGGTAAATTGTCACGCTTCACTTCGCAACAGGCAAACTGGAAAAGCCAGTTTACAAGGATCAAGCTTACACCGACCTTTATGGCGTCAGCTTCGTCGCAACACACCAATGCATTGCTGGGAACACAATTTTTCGGGCTCAGTACAAGCCGTCTCATGCCTGTGCTACACGGACACTTTCAATGGGCTCACGCACAAGTACGCCCTATGTATTTACAATGGGGCACTGGATACGCAATTGATTCAAAAGCATTCAGAAGGCCATTGAAAGGGCCGTGTACCATAGGTATTCTATAAAAAAAAGAAAGCCTAGGACCTTTATTTTTTATTATTTTGTCAATACTGGGAAAGGATTTTTGTGCGGCGGAAAAAAAAACCTGCTCAGAGGGAGCGTGGCCCGTTACCAGGAGAGGCTGTCGCCAAGCCCAGCTTTTTATAGGTTGTATTCACTGCCGAGGCAACCATGCAGGCAACCATGTGAGTGCGCCGTCACTGGTTACGTTGGGCTCCGCGGGATGGCGGTACTGGTCTGTCCTAAGCACATGATGTGTGTTGGACGTTCCACACTCTACCCAACCGGATGCAAAGTAATGCCTCCACTCCAATGTGAGTGCGACTAATAACACCTCTGTTGACGCCATCGCTTAGAATAGAGTTGAAACGGAGCAAACGACCCACGCCGGTGTTTTTTTTCTTGTGCGGCGTGCGGGCGCAGTGGCACAAGCCGCGCCATGACAGTGGCGCTTCGGCCATGTCCGTGTCCGTTTCCAGCGTTGCCGAGCGAAGAAATTGACAGCTGAACTTTTCAGTGAATGCCGTCTATAGAACATCTCCGCTGTGAAAAGAGCGCTTACTAGTTGACGGCCGCGGTGAAGATGATCAGCAGACAGAGCACCACGATGGTGATGGTCTTGAGGTGCTTGGCCAGCCGCGTGGCCCAGTCGGGCTTCTTCTTCTTGAGGGCCATGCCGGCCGCCAGAGGCGCCATGATGCCCACCAAGGAGAGCACGATGCCCGCGTACGGGATGCGGTAGCGGCTCGTCTCGGGGGACATGCGGTTGCCCAGCAGGAACAGCCAGAGCGGTATCATGCCTGCATGCGTTGTCAGCGCGGCGCACCATTGTCAAGGAGGAGTACTGGTCGCCTGATTGACAAAACCCGGCCGCCTGCTGACTGATTGAACAAACGTTATTGAAGAAAAGGTGGGGGAAAGTGGAGCGTGAGGGGAAGATTAGAGAATCACAGGTGAGGCCGTCTGTCCAGGGCTCCAGTGGCTTATGCTCCAGTCTTCGCCCTGTTGTTTGGGTATTTTCGGATCTGTAAGTCGGGGTGGCGAGGTCAGCCTCCCATGGTTTTCGTGAAGTTAGTGGCCGGTCCTTTTGAAGTTCGGCCACTGCCCAGCGGAACGAGGAAGACAGGTCATAGCGTGCGCCCCTCTAAGGTGATGTCCAATGCTTATCACTTCCGAAAAATGAAGGAAGTGATAATAGCAACAATGATGCAGTAAAAAGGTCGTTGTGGCAGCGAAGAAGCAGCTGATCGGCTGCAGTCCCGGACTTATATACACCGCCGTGATTGTCGTGAAGGTTGCGTACAGCTTCGCTACCTTCAGACCTACGCGTTGGTGTGAGCTTCGTTCATTTTATTTTTCTAAAAGAACAGCATCTTTAGTGCAGCAAGTTCTCTTAGATGAGGTGTACGCATCCTTATTGAAAACGCGGACATTTTGGTATCTTGTAATATGGCTTAGCCTACCAACAAGTTTATTAGTTATTCCATTCTTCTAGAACGACAGAAAAAAATGGCGAAGGTGGGGTGCGTCCATGGGACCAGGCTTGTCTAATACGCTTCCCGGCTTGTACAAGGTGCACGCTTCGAGCGTCCCGCAATTAACCGCGTAGGTGAGCGTACATCGCAAGCGCTGGTCTTGGAATACGATCAAATTAAGGCCGTTGCGTCGGTGTATTTTTTTTAGTGCACCGTCAACTGGTGCGGCGGTCTACGGTAACTGCACAAATTTTGGTGTTGCAAGCATCCATCTACTAGCGTTCCGTTTCATGCAAGTTTTGAACTTCAACCGCGATATTAGAAACAGTGTTGCACGAACAATACATGACACCGATTACACCGATTAATTACTGTGACTACGCCAATGATACTGAAATGATCACCTAGCTCCACCGAACTACTCAGCCAATTACCACCACTCCCGTCCCGTCTACTAGTTTTAGCTGACCGCTTTTTATGGTCCGCTGCGCTACGATAGAAAGCGGGACCGTCAGTGCGCGTGCGTGGCGCGCTTCGGCGCAAGCGGCGTTACCGTACCAGGGCGGGGCGGCAGCTTGCGCCCCCGCGCGAAATTCCAAGATGGCTTCCCCCAGCATAGCCAGCCCAAAACAGCGCACTCTGTTTCTTCAATTGAAAGATAAGCGACTGAACGGCGAAAGCACTTCCATGTAGGCAAAGATGTCACACATGTCAACGACGTTTAGAACGCAAGCGAAAAACGTCGACCGATGCATGCGCAGACCTTCTTTTATGCAGCTCGGGGAAAGAGCCTTGTTTTGGCTGATCGGAAGTTCAACGGCTTCTTCTGAATGTATTTAGTAGCATTGTACCGTGTCACCGACTAAATTACGTAAAATAGGGGAAACAAGGCAATAGACATGTTATCTAAAATATCGATTCTTATATTTCGTTTGGATGAAGTTTTGGTTTGGGAACGGAACGAGAAGTAAAAGGGAACGAGCATTGACGCGAATGATTCCCAGTCGAGGGAGACACGGTTATTGCTTAGCTAAACGCGCTTCTGCTTCTGAAGCTCCGGTCACGCTGATTGGGCGCAAGGAGCGGAGGGGACCGTCAGGAACGATCAGCTAAAACGTTCTATTTTTCCAGTCGGCAGGCTGCTTGCCCTTATTTATTAGCACCCATTCTCGTATTTTTAAAGACGATAGTCTTTCTTGGGCTACTTAAACCCAGAAATTTTGGTCTGTCTGTCTGTCTGTCTGTCTGTGACTCGGTTAAGCCACCCGGCCAAAGTAAAACAATGCCTGCGCAATAGTCTTATATATTCACAGCTAAATCTACCCGTCTAAGTCCGGTGTAATGTTCATACTTGTCATCATTGTTGAAGATGAACAAAACATTACGCAAATGTGAGACAGCAAATTAATACAGAAATGATATTTGCAGTGTTCCTTTACAATAAATCATGCATGCTTGACTTTTGCGAAATTAAATACTTCATCAACTGCAGAAAAAGAATTCACTCCGCCGTCGCCTGCTGTCGTCCGCGCCACTATAGCTTCGGGCGCCATTTTAAGGAATGAACCGGCAACAGTTACAAAAGGTTCTACTAGATAGGTTCCACGTTATGCTTGCAACGCACGTAGAGTAGGGAAACGCGGTTCTATAAACGTTGAAGTAGGGCGCCTCGATTCGCGCACGTCTTCGCCGTACGGCCTGAATAAGTGGGACGCGGTAAATTTGAAATGATTCAAGCAAATCTTTGGCGTCTTTACCTTGGAGGAGCGCGATGCAAGAGGAACAACATGAGGTGAGCGGGAAAGCGAAGGGAGAAATTTACTTAACAAAAGTCGATAAAGACTATCGTCTTTTCTCGACATTTGCAACGAAAGGAGCAGATACGCGGCCAATTTTTTTGTTTAGGTTGTCCGCCCTTGTTTCGCTCTTATGGTATCGTTCGAATTTCCCTCCCGGATTCCACCGATTAGTTTTCTGATTGACTGATTGCTGGGTTTAACGCGCCGACGCAACGCAGGCGATGAGGCACGCCGTATACTATAGTGGAGGACTGATTGATTTGATTGTAAGGTTTAACGTGCCGACGCAACGCAGGAGATGAGGGGCGCCGTAGTTGAGGGCTGCGGATTAATTATTACCACCTTTAACGGACCTTTAACGCGTGCCGAAATCTCGTACACACGTTCGTTTTTGCTTTTCGCCTCCACCAGAAAAGCGGCCGCCGCGGCCGGGAATCGAACGGCCGCGACCTCGGGCACCGTTTAGCTTCCGATCTTACATGTCTTTCTCCTGTTTCATATATCACCTGCAACGTTTTCATTTTGTGCTTTTAAAACTTCCACGAGTTGATCGCCGGCTAGATCGCTGTTCAACGGCGATCCAGCGTGTCTAGATTACGGGACACGAAGAACACATGGAGGCACTGTAGTGATCGGTGACTGCATCGCGGGCTGTTCAGCCGAACGTGATAATAGCGTATTCCCTGCTGTTATTTTGCACCTGCAGCCAGAGTGGTTCTACAGAAGAAATGCGAGATTCGCGCATGGACTTCACTAAACATTTTTAATGCGTAGCCATTCTTTGCGGACAGCCCTTGCAGCCGCGAAAAGTGCATTGCCTTCTGTCAGCGCTGCATGCTAGAGTCGATGTGGCCGATCATGCGTTAACCGCGTGTATTGTGCCCACGTACGGGCTGAGTAGAGAGCAAAAAACTTCATCCGTCCGCCAATCGGTGACTGCAGGTTTTGTAGGGCGATAAAAAATGTACCCGCTGCACTCCCTCCTTGCAAAAACGTGACGAGTGCTCAAGGCTCCCCACATCTAATGCTCCTGCTACCCTGGCGTCCAAATGTCATTCGAACCGAATGTCATTCGACTGAAATGAGTGACTGCGAATGACATTCAGAATCCGCCCTGCTCCACTACAATCTCGATGAAACTTCGAAGCTTTAAAGGGACCCTGCAACACTCTTTGTGCCGTGCAAGTAAACCTGCGCGACGTTTACATTACACTACCAGGAATAGCTGAGCCAAATATAACACGTGCACGTTAAGCGGTAAGCGCGCAAATCGCTGTGAAAGACGCGGAAAAACCAACCGCGGTCTCTTCAGTTATCCTCATTATGCACCCCTGGCATGCCCTAAACGACGTCATTTCGGCCATGCTGTCATATTGGCTGTCGCTGGTCAACGTCGCGGCGTATTTCTCGCATGTCCTGTGACGATCCGCCGTCGGCGGCGCTGTGTACCAACCTCTTCTATGCCTGAACATGTAGGCATAGTTTTGGTGTTCCTTTTGTGTTTCGAGTGCGCGCGGAGTTTGCGTGACTAACTCAGTACTCCCCTTTCAACGAGACCACTCGACAACAAACGTTTATTGCTTAAAAAGCGCCCTACCAGCCTGAGCGCGCGCTTGCGAGCAAACAGCCATGCCTGCTTTTTTGTGGCACCAGACCGCAATTAGAACCCTCCACGTTGCGGACAAAAGGGGAAAACTCCATGGCCTGTGATATATCGAAGTTCGCCGAAGAGAAAGCCGTGAACCACCCCCTCTCCGGGAGAGAGCGCGCAGCTTTCGTCGCGTTGTCCGCGGTCGAGTTGAGAGGAAACAATTATGTGCGATTTCTCATCGCGCGTACTTTCGGTGATAGTGAACGGATTTTCATAATTCGTGAGGGAGGAGGTTGCTGGGACAATAGACTTTACCCCAAAATACATTCCGAGTAGTCGATGGTAAGTTTTGCAGGGTCCCTTTAAAGGGACAGACAACCGATTTTTGTCGAGTATATATTCTCTACCCCAAATGAAAGGGCATCACTTAAAGCACCTTGACGAGAAACGGTTTTGCTGATAACGCCCTAGAACTTTTTAAATCGAATTTTTTGATCTAGGAGCCGTATGTGTCCCTCCCAAAAATGATGCTGGAAACCATTACATACAGTAGTTCGGCAACATACTTTTGTCTGTATGCGAAATAAAAAACAATTGTTAAAAACTTGTTCCCAGCGAAAAAAGTTTGAATCGCAGGCTTTCCTGTTCCTTTATGTGTTCTTTTTAATGCAACAGTCTATTTTGCACGCATGCGCCGTCTGTTGGGATAGACGATAGGTAGAATCTGGCTTCACGTTGTGGAGGCGGGAAGTTCGATTCTCCCCGGGCGCGACGTTTTTTTTTTTTTCTAAGCTGCCGTTGGCGTATTTGGAAACAGAAATCAAATATTTTGGCAGAACAAAGCCTCTGCCTCAGGCAGAATCGTCAACGCTCCTTCACTGGGTCTGTTTACTGAACGCTGCCGTTGATTCTGGGCATGGATCACGCAGGCACCCGCAAGGTTCGAGCCTGTGTCATGGTAGACCAGACAGAGTTAGTGTCAGCCGTCTTACACAATGGGTTACGACCATGAGTTAGTACCCGAGAGTCAAATGGCTCACTCCCTCGCCTGTAACGGTGTGGTGTACCTTAGGACCTCCCAATGTCTGTTCTCGTCCATCCGTGCGCACACCACTATCAAGCGAAAATCAAGCGAAATTCGATTCGAGCCGTGAGTTACAGTTTCATTTAGGGAATAATCTAGGTGAAACTCACGGCTCAAATCGAACGATGGTCGGGGCACAAATCGGATGTCACTCGGGGTGCAACTTGGATGTCATTTCGAGTACCCGTACTCCGCACCGTCGCCATTATCCACGGAGTGGAGATGTTGCCGTTTTTTACACAATAATACAACAAATTTAGAAGCCGTCTTTGGCAGTAAAATGGAATCAAATTATAAATAACCGAAGCTTTGACACAGTTTTTCTTAATTTTTAATCGTAATCAATGTTTTTTTATACTTTTGGGTGCCTGTTTTGTGTGGTCTAGCCACACTGGTTTGTCGCTGGCTCGCACTGGGGCTGAGAGTATAGAAATATTGCATCTAGATATCACGATTTAAGGGAATGAACAGTGAACAATGTTCCACAACATAAAAAATATTTTGTCTGTTTCAAGTACGGAAGCTTAATACTGAAGACTCCGTGCTCCAGAGTTCTAGAAATGGCATTCGAGAGCCCCAAATGTCTCTCTTGATGCTCATTGGGCCCAAATGTCGTTTGAGCGCGAATGGCATTTCAACACCCTGTGGAGCAGCCCAACTTCGCATTTCAGCCAAACGATTCAAATGGAATTCGGACGCTAGTGTAGCAGGGGTTTAACATGGGCTTCGAGTCAGACGGCTTGAATTTAGATCGCCCCTGCTAGAATAGCAGCGGCGCGGTTCTTTGCCCTGCGGCGTGCCCCTGCATGGAGGGGCGACACGCACCTATGCTTGCCAGTGTGCTCAGGAAGGTCATTGTGATGCTAAGCGGGACGTCGCCGTTGAACAGCAATGTCCACAGGTTGCTGGCGTTGCCACCGGGGCAGCAGCCCATCACGAACACGGCGAACCTCGTCAACGGGTTCTGCAGCAGCAGCGCGCCGATGCCGTACGAGGCCTGCGGAGGACGACGAATTACAGCCGCATACTGGATACCCCTTGTGACCGCTAGTCAGAATAAGGAACTTCAAACAGATAACGGGCTGAGGAGATGCCGAAGCCAAGGAAGCGGGTTCGGAACAGGATGACATTTTTCTGTTTGAAGCTACTGTCGCCATTTTCGCAAACACGATGTCTTCATTCGCGTTCACTCTATATGTATACCCTCGGGTTGTGAGCATCTACAGTTAAGGCCTTCCTATTAGGTTCCCAACCTGTCAGCGCCCGTAAGGTGGTCTCTTCGTTTGCACAGGCCTTTGGGGTTACGTGACTGACGGGGCCATGTCGGATATGTACGCACGGACACGCAACTTCCATTAGCATTTACACTGCTGATTTAAGTTTGCTATCGCTACAAGGTTCGTTATATTTGCCCTGGGAAAGATGGGATGGAATGTTCGTCAAGTACTGAGCCGCATGCCCTGCCAAGTGCGATCGCATGTGACGCAGCTCGCATATAGACTACAGCAAAGGGCCCCAACAAAGATGGTGCAAGGTCACTGGCTCAACAAGTGCTCGTTATGACCGAACCTGCTGGCCCCCTGCGTATGTATTGGTAATCGACATGTGTCTGTCCATAACGTGATACCATTAGGCATCGTAGCGCAGGTAGAGAGGCCAACACTTTTAATTAAAAAGGTCGTAAATGGCTAGTAACAACGGTATTTACTAACTTCTTAAGAACCTTACTACCCCGTGGTACGGTAAGTGGGCTATGCAACTAGCAACTGAATGGTTAGGAAATTAACTGGGTGTAGGAAGTAGTATGCACTAGATTAAGGTTTTGCTTATGGCTAGGTAATGCAAGACACGTTAGTAAACGCATGCAGCTCAGCAGGGTGTTATGGCTAGGACTTTACTACTGAACGTAGTGGGGCTTACTACCTGCTTCAGTTAGTAACCCTGACTAGTGCTGCATCTACTACGTCCAGTTACTAAGTACCTAGTGTATACTGGGAACAATAACTTCTTAGTGTTCCGTTAGGGAATACCACAACCTTTTTTTTCAAGAGTGGATACTACGAAGCTGAGGAGCCCACTTTAGTGTGAAAGCCCTATTAGTCCGCTTCGGCAGATTTCGCGTGGACGCCTCGAAGCCTCGTTCATGACTCCTCGTCGGTGAAGCTTCCCGCATTTTCCAGTTCATAACTTGATGCGCAGCAGAGGGAGGCAGTAACGCGGCTATTCGACGGCTCGAGGCTCAGCCTAAGGTCGCGCTTTCAGCTGTAACGTCGCCAACCGGTAAACCCGCATCTCGACGTGCAATGAGTATGACATGGCTTGGCACGTCGGAAGGCTCAACTTCGAGGGTGTCTCACGTTAAGCGTAAATGTAAAGCGTCACGGTTAATATTGTAGGGTTTGGTTTAACGCGCCGACGCAACGCAGACGATGAGGCGAGCCGTAGTGGAGGGCTCCGGATTAATTTTGGCCATCTGGGGATCTTTAACGTGCGCCAAAATCTCGAACACACGGGCGTTTTTGCTTCTCGCCTCCATCAAAAGTGCGGCCGCCGAGACCGGGAATCAAACCCGCGACCTATAGTGCTCAGCAGCGCAACGCCTTAGCCACTGAGCCACTGCGGTGGGTACAACTAATACTGTCGAACGTCGTCAACCGGTGACCATTCGAAAAAATTAAAGCCGTTCCACTTAATGTGACAGCTTTCGGAAGTGGAGAGCAGTGATTCGCCATAATGGGATGCACCGCCGTTATCCGCTTACTGCTACCACCCCATGCAATTCAAATTTCCCGCCTTCGCAGTGCTAGCGCGCCCCCTGCCTGAAACTGCGCAAGCGGGAGTTCTGTTCTCTTTGTGCTTTTCTCCCCGCATGTGCCGGCGTTGTACTCCCACATTTTGCGTTTACTATCGTAAAACCCAACCCAACGGCCGTCCTCAATTAAAGGAACGCGGGCGCTCCCGGTTAATTACGTATATTTTTCCTCAAATGTACCTATAGTTTTCTTTGCGCTAAACAACGGGAAGATGTACGACAAGCGCCAGCGTTTCACGAGTTTCGAACGCTTATGATTATATATACCGCTTGGCTTTTGAAGCCTCTGGGGTACGCCGAGAACAGCGTTACTAAATAAAGGAAAAAAAAAAGCGAACAACAGCGTTACTTGGATTGGATTTGATTGCACTGGCCGAGGTTGACCAGTTTTGCGTAGCTCCTGGAGTGCCGTGCTGCGCAAGCGCGAGGATTGGATTGGACTGCATTGCATTGGACTGGATGGGATTGGCTTGGATTGGAGTGGATATGGATTGGATGATAAGCAGCAGTAAGCATGATAATCAGATTGTCCTAGACAACCAGGAAAGCTAAGAATAACCAGCTGAACCTTAGCTCACGCTACGTATATCCTGGCATAGCCGCTTGGCTTTCGAAGCCTCTGGGCCCGTTATACATGGGGCGAATTTCGCTTGTGAATTCGCAGCTGCGGCCCAGCTCGTGCACCAAAACGATCTATTCTCGTTGCTGTGGCGAATTTCCAAATGTTTGGAAGAGTCGAACTTCTCTTGTGAACGCCGCTTAGCATTTGGCAATATATCGCAGCAGTGACAATAGGAAAATAAATCGTTTTGCCGCAAGGGCGGCGCCGCAAATGCGAATTCGCAGGCGATATTCGCCCCATGTAGAACGGGCTTTACGCCGCGGCGAAGGGACCGTGACGGGCTACACCGTAACGCCGTGGCGATATGCTTGGTTCCAGCGAGCGAGCTAGGACGACAAGGCGAGCGCCTAGAGTGTTCTGCACTTAAAAGCACTGTGCTCATTTGACGTGCAGCTGAAGGTATTTGACGTGCAGCTGAAGGTTCACGGCTTGGGACATCAAAGTTAAATGTTGGGCCTAAGCTCCGGCGCATACCCGGTAGTTGCCGCTGTAATTGTAAAAGTTTTAGAAATATATTTGTCGGGTTTCACGAGCCGAAACTACGTCTGGACTGCGAGGCATGCCGTATTAGAAAGCTCCGGATTAATTTCGATCACTTGTCGAGAGAGAGAGAGAGAGAGAGAGAGAGAGAGAGAGAGAGAGAGAGAGAGAGAGAGAGAGAGAGAGAGAGAGAGAGAGAGAGAGAGAGAGAGAGAGAGAGAGAGAGAGAGAGAGAGAGAGAGAGAATCCACTTTATTGGAGCTCTGGTTTTAGGGTGGGGGAGTGGCGGTGGCCCATAGGGCCGCCGCGACGTCGAGGGCACGACCGGTGACCAGTTCTTGGAGGTCGCGGTCGGAGCACCCCAGAGCCTGTTCCCAGAGGGTGGGGGAGGGTAGAGGTGGGAAAGGATCGCGCGGACATTCGCAGAGCGAGTGATAGAGCGTGTCCGGCGCGTCACACAAGGGGCAGTTGGGAGAGGAAAAGAGGTGAGGGTGCGTATGCACTAATAGAGTGCGGTGAGGAAACGAGTGAGTCTGAAGAAGGCGCCACAAGTGGGCAGCCTCGGCGGTGAGGGAGGGGTAGGGAGGGGGAAGTTGTCTGCGAAGGAGGCGGTAATGTTGGGTGATGTCCCGGTATGTGAGCAGTACCGAATGGGACATCTCGGGAACGCCGTGTTTAGGTGTAAAAGAAGCGCCTGCCCGGTGTGTCGACACATGGCTGCTCCTGCTTTCTGCTGTACCTGATAAGGCCACCGTGGCTGCGATAGAGCACGCGCCCTTTGGCTCAGCAGCACGACGCCTTACCCACTGACCCACCACAACTGCACGGTTATTCGAGCGACCATGCTCTTGCAGTAGCACATGTACTCGCCGTGGTCAATTGAACAGCGCTTTTTTAACAGGATTTTGCAGGCTGCGGCAGCGGACATGACGCTGCAGCGCTCAGTGCGTGCTGGGGTACGCACTAGAAAACCAATGAGTTAATCAATCAATTGCTTTCAGGGCCGATCACACAAAAATTGTGACCGATATAAACAGATATGTATGCCGCCTTCGGGTGTAGGAACAAATGGTCCCGGAACAAATGGTCCCGGAACAAATGGCCCCGGAACTTATGGTCCCGGGAACTTATGGTCCCGGAACAAATGGTCCCAACTCGAAAGTAGGAACAAATGGTCCCGGAACTTATGGTCCCGGAACCAATGGTCCCAAGCAACTGTTCAGGCAAAATGATTCTATAAAACTCACGTGGGTTCTCTGTTCAAATATGTTGTATCTTGCTGGAGTGCAGTTTATAATTTCTTTAGTTTTTTATTTTTGTTTTCTTTGTTTCTAAGATTCCGTTAAACCGGTTATCTCAGTTTACGCTATTATAACGATTAAACGCGGTATTTCTGCCAACCAAGCATTTTTGTGCTAGTGCAGGGCATTACACGATTGGCCCGTTTGGGGAATTTTTTTATTCGTATTTCGGCCGTTTTTCTCCGGCCTTTTTTATTTTTGTCTTCGCGTTTTTTATACGTGGAAGACGAATATTCTTATTTATTACTTCTTTCTCTCTTCCGTTATTGGATTTTTGTAATGTTTTCATTTTTTCTGTTTTCGACTTTTTCATAAAAATATCGTTATTTCAATTGTCTGCCTTGTCACTCTATAATTGATGACTGTGCTACTCGCAAACACAGGGGGGAAAAAGGAAGCCACGGGGGAAACATGCGCCTGCATCCATACTTTATAGAATATGTAGAGGCGTGCCTCAAAAAGAAGCAAACACTTCACGGGTGCGTGCGTAGTGAGTTCTCTGCCCCCTCCCTCCCCCTCGGAAGTTTTCTCAGTCACCGCAACTATTTCACGCACGGCCAGGATTAACGCTCCCTTCCCGTTTAAAAAATAGTTTGCGAGTCCGGCCGCGTTCCAGGAAGCCGCACCTGTCGCGGGACGCCGCTAGTAAGCGAGGTTGGTGACAGGCACAGTCTCGAGACATGCGGACGTCTGATCGTGAGCATCGGCTGAGCCACTGGTCAAACCAGGCTGTGACGACCGTCAGCACCATGGCCAATTTCTTCTAAAGAGGGCAATAAGGGCCATCTCAAGCAAAGAAATATGTTACCGAAGCGAGTGCACTTAGAGCCACTACATGAGAAAATTATGGCAGCCCGTTATTGTATTCGCTTCAAACACCGGCCCAGGTCTGCCCAGTACACGCTGATATTGATTTGCTGGCTGGTTTCGGGATAACAAAAAAAGGCAAGCAAAGGAAGCACGCGAGGACGTACATGTGCGACAAAAAATTTGTATACCGCATTTCACTCAAGTAAATTCAGCCTTAGCAAATATATTATATATCAACAGATGCAAAATACATTGTGCACAAATACAGACATATAAACATAAATAGTCTGGCCCCCTTCCTTCCCTCATACAGGCGCTCATGCATAGGAGCTGTAGTGGTGGGACCATTTCTTCCTAGTTTGAAGTTGGGACCATTTGTTCCGGAACCATTAGTTCCGGGACCATTTATTCCGGGACCATTAGTTCCGGGACCATTTCTTCCGGGACCATTTATTCCGCGACCAGCCGCCTTCACAACACCCTTCGCGATTGACGCAGCCGAACCGCCTGTCATTTCGTTTCCCACACTTTGTGTTTCTCGTTTAAGAGGCACGCCCATATAGTATGGCGTCACAAAATACTCCTCTAAATACCTTAATTCTCTCTTCCTTATGGGGTTTATGAAATACTCCCTCTCAGCGGAGTGATTATAACTCCGTAAATGGAGTGTTCCAGAGGACACGCCATTTACTCCCTATCCGGAGTATTTCCGTTTAGTGTGTACCAGCGGCATGAAGAGGAACTGGCAGGCTAAGCCGAGCGCCGGCGGCAGTGGCTTCTTGGCGGCGGCGACGAGCACTTCGAGCTCCAGATTGCAGCCCATGCTAATGAAGTTCACGGCCACCAGCACGCTGACCAGGAACGGGAACAACTTGTTCCACACCGTCCTCACTCGCAGCACGGCCACCTTGTACACGAACGTGGCGCAGTGCTGCGGACTCCCCGCCTCACCTTCCAAGGCGGTGCACACCTGCGGAGGGCGCATTGGCATTGGGTATCGTGGCCGCGCGGTTATAAAGGGTTATACAGAACGGAGAACCGGTACCGGTATGGTACCCAGCACACCTGTGACCTGCGTGTGCGCACATCCAGTTGTGTCGCCTCTGTGCGCGCTCTCGTGACGTCGGTCGCCTCTATTACTCTTTCGCGATTAGAGAGATATAGCAATAGAGGCGACCGGTAGTTAAGAGTAATATAACCCTCTATTAGAGAGTTATATCAGAGCGGATAACTAGTCCCGCTACCGAACCTGGTAGGCGACTGGTGCTACTGTGTGTGCGCATAGGAGAAAAAAAAATGAACGAAGGAATAAGTTTGCGCAAAACACGAGGACGTAGAGACGAGAGGACTAGACGAGCGAAACTTCCAACTTTATTTTGCATGAAATAGCAACACACATATATACCTCCCACCAGTGTTACCCTTTTTGCTATCACCAGTTGCAACACCCGATAAGGCGTGCGTAACAATAATCATAAATCAAGTACAACAAACAAAACAATTCAATAAAGAGGAGTAACAAAAACAGTATGCACCAGATATCAGATACTACGTAGACTGTGTGCGTCTTCCACAAAAAACACGTGTCGCACTTAAAATCAAAGTTGGAAGTTTGATTCGTTTTAGCTGCTCATAAGTCTCGGAAACACGAGCTGTGTTGTTCTTAACTTCGATTCTTTTACCCGAGTCACCATGTTATCATTTTACACTTAGTGGTTTGATGCCCTTTTGGCTCTGCTTTTATTCGTTCATCTTTGATTTTATGTGCGACACGTGTTTTTTGCGGAAGACGTACACAGTCTAAGTAGTATCTGTACTGTTTTGTTACGCCCTTTTATC
Source organism: Haemaphysalis longicornis (assembly GCF_048455015.1). Classification (NCBI taxonomy): domain Eukaryota; kingdom Metazoa; phylum Arthropoda; class Arachnida; order Ixodida; family Ixodidae; genus Haemaphysalis; species Haemaphysalis longicornis. Next base: position 82,376,599 of record NW_027526225.1, on the reverse strand, counting down.
GAATTGTTTTGTTTGTTGTATTTGATTTGTGATTCTTGATACGCCTTATCGGGTGGTGCAACTAGTGATAGTAAAGAGGGTGACACCGGTAGGAGGTATATATGCGTGTTGCTATCTCATGCAAAATAAAGTTGGAAGTTGCATTCGTCTTGTGCTCTCGTCTCTTCGTCGTCGTCTTTTGCGCAAACGTATTCCTTCGTACATAATGAACCAACTAGCCAGCGATCAAGTCCTACTGAGAAAAAAAAAATGATTGTGCGCATGGGCAGAATGCGCAGGTGTACCGGTACGGTACCGGGACCGGTTCTCCGCTCTTTATCTGTTAAAGCGACGCTTTCTACGCCTCAGTGATGGCGTCGTGCGTCCGAGCAATACACGCGGCAGAAAAGTGACGATGGTGATGAAATTTACATTCTGTAAGCAGGGCTGGAAGTTGACTTTAAACTTTGGAAGTTTCGATTTTTAACTTTGGCCTTGACTCCGGTTTCATAAAAGAAAGCTTCGCGTTTTAACCATCTTTCCCTCATGAAAGGGGCTTTGGTTTTGTTTCAACCTGCTTTGCTCTTTTTTTTTTTCGCTTAGATTCAGGACGCTGCACCGATGCCGAAAAAGTTAAATAAACACTAAACTACCCCGTCTGAAGATGCTGGAAACCCTCCGCGGTGGCTCAGGGGGTAAGGCGTTGAGCTGCTGAGCACGAGGTCCCGGGTTCGATCCCCAGCCGCGGAGGCCGCTTTTCTGATTGAAGCGAGAAGCAAAAACGCCCGTGTGCTCGCGATTTCGGCGCACGTTAAAGATCTCGAGGTAGTCAAAATTGATCCGGAGCACTCCACTTCGGCGTGCCCCATCGCTTGCGTTGCGTCGGTGCGTTAAACCCTACAATAAATCAAACAATCAATCAGTCAAGATGTGGGAAGACATAAGGTGATGCTTTCCCAATCGCTATGTCATAGTGATCGCTTGGATGCCCTCGTTTCTTTTTTTTTTCATGTATGTTGCGTTCGAAGGATTAACAGGATCAGACGATATGTGTTTTCCTGCTTTATATAAGTCGTACCTTGCGGGTAGTTTCAGCCTCCCACCTGCAAACCAACATCGACGCAGACTGCAATCATCTTTTTCATCAGGATAGTTGTCCTTTACATCTTGACTTGCTGTGCGGTAACATTATGAGCTGCTTCCTCGATTAGCCGGGCTATTTCTACCATACGCAGCAAGCCCGGACAATTAATTCTGCATCCCTCAACCACTCCACGAGCCGTGGTTTTTGCGTGCCACGGACATCCGACAGGCCGACATCGGACATCCGACCACCTGATAGTTTTCCACTGGCTTCGCCTACCTCCTCGTCCCTGACTGTGGGCCAACATTTACTGCGGTGAGATAGCAGACGAAAACGTGATAGCGGATGACTCTGAGTGTGGTTAGAGTGGCGACAAAGCTGTGGTGCGAATGTCCCTTCCGGTGCGGGGAGTGTACACACGTATACATCTCGAGGGCCAATCTATTCCGGTTCTGTCGCGCTTTGCCTAAACCGAGATAGGTTCTTGACAATGGTAAGTGGTTTGAAACAATGGAGCTAACCCTTAAGCTCGCAACACGCAAGAGGCGGACAATCGCGCGCGCTCTATGCACCTAGCAGAAACAAACTGTTTCGTTTATTTATTTTTCTGACAGGGTTGTCTGCTTGACATCTAGTCTTGCGGCATTTCAACGGTACTTTCGACTCTGCAAGACGGCTAGACGTTTGATTGGAGGCTCACGCGGGGTACGTCGTTTAAATTTGGGGACGATGGCCCGGGGGGCCTAAGGGTTCAAGGAAAGTCGTGCGTGACACCACCGCAGCCCGTTTAGGGCGTATACACCTACCGTGAACCTGAGGTTGGCGTAGCCGATGAAGACTCCACGCACTCTGATTGTCGTTCCGTTAGCGCCAGCGCCCTGGTACGCGGGCGAGAGGCTCACCGTGGCCACGCCAGTATCGTCGGAAGCCACGGTGATCGTGCGGTTGGCCGGACTCGCAAATGACACCTGCGCCGGCCGACAACGCGGCAGCACTGATCGCGAGCCATTTCGTGGTTCACTATTGCACACAGTAGCCCACATATTCTCAAGTCCCGATGGGACTGGAATTGATTTCGCACACAAATACCATGGCTAGGTCCACGCTCAAAAGGGTTAAGCAGGCAAGACGAACGTATTTTACGCAAACTGCAAATCAACACTTTCTTGTGTGCTGCCGTTTTAAAAATTCTTGATCCCTAAACGGATGGGTGGTGTACTTTCTGTGGAGACTTCTTCAATAATATTCACATGGATCGGGCTTATCAGAAGAAACCCTCCTCCCTCCATGCTGGGGAGGCCTGGGTGATAGCCCGTCTCTACTGTGCACTTGAGTGCCAAAGTACTCTGAATCAAAAAGCTCGAGAAGCTCGCAAGTTCGTGTAATAGTTCGGACTGAGGATACCATCCACGCACACCATCATTAAAGGAATACTTACACGAAATTTCAAACCTCAGATAACTATGTAAAAAGTTTGTTTTGTGTAAGGAGATAGCTCTTGCAAGTTTAAACCGTAACCGTTCAGTAGAACATATTTGAAGTCAATTTTAATCATTGCGTGCCCGAGAAATCTCATCCGCGCCATTTAGCAAGCTCGTGACGTCATCTGCGCTTCGACCCAAACGGATGACGTCAGGGTTCCCCGGTGCTCTTGGCGCACACTTTTGCACCTTGTGCATCACGTCAAGGTTTTGAGGACCGAAGTCCCGGGCGACTACGGCCGGGCAGGCCGTTCTGTCGTGCGTGAACAGTGACGTCAAATGAGCCTTCCCGTCATGGCCGCTGCCTCGGTGTTCGGTTCCCTGAAAGCGAAACTGACACGAATAAACGGAGCTGTAATTATTTATGCTGCGTTCGATTAGTGGGCTCGTACGCACGTATAGCCGCAAAAAAACGTAACAAAAATTTCGTGTCTGTACTCCTTTAAGACTCAACTCTCTTTAATTAACGAAGTTTTCTTCCTCCTCCTCCTTCCCATCCTCTTCCTCATCCTCCTCCACGTCCTCCAGTGAGCAGACGCGTGGAGAGTACAGTGCTTCGATCGCCACTGTGGAGAACCGTGGAGTACAAAATAGGTCGTAAGCCCTATACAGGGGTCAGCATGTCTGTGCCCAGGTATGTTGTTAGAGGCAAGAACAGGCGAGAAGGAGCACCTCTACGAACTATATAGAGCGACATCCGACTACGTACGAGCTCATTTTCTGTCCGCGCTTATCTAAATCGGCCCCCTGCATGTTAGAGACTACACCGTCAAGGGTTACTTTCGTTGTCTAAAACTCACGACCTTACACCCTATCAAAAAAGACAAAGGAAAACATCCTGTCAAAGGGTATTTTTCTTCGTGTTTTGCTAGGGTGTAAGGATGCTACATACACGAAAGACGCGGAAATCATTGGACAGTGTACCGCTCGCACAGTTCCGAGGTATAGATTGAATGATTCTCACCGTGATCTCGGCCTCGCTTCTTTGGTATACGATAACGTGGTCTGGAGAAAAGGTGGGCGTATCGAGCACGTCGCTAGTGTTCGCCGTAGATCGCTCGGAGCGAGCTGCAGGAATCACGGTCGTTCCTTCCCCGCCGGCCGTTCTGCCAGACTCTACTGAGCCCAGGTGCATCGTACAGAACAGGAGGCCAAACACTGAGGTCACTGCCAATCCACGCTGGAACATTTTCCTGCTGATGGGGGTACGCGGGTGCCCCGAACAACGACGGAAGCGCGCGCTCGACGCACTTTGATAGACGCCATCTTCGTCGTCCTCCTTTTCGATCGCTCCCTTATTATCTTGGTTGGTTGGTTGAATCCTTAAGTCATGGTGCGCGCTCGGTGCGATGCAGTGATGATGTCGGTGCCCACTATGATCATGATGATTGGCCGTAGGGATGCCACTGAGCGAGGCGACATTTCATTCCCCTGTCGGTACAAGCCAGGCATTTCCTGTGAGCACCCAGCGCCGCCTACTGGTTCGCTTGGAACAACCCTTCTATCTTTTGGAACAACTACCCGGCTGTTCGGCCTCGATGGCCTAAAAGTAGAATCACGGGTTTTGGAGCGAACGGCTCGTAGGTTCTAGCCCTAGCAGTTCGTTTGTAGCGTGAGCTACACTGGCCGAGGTTGAGCAGTTTCGCTTGGACCCTGAAGGGCCGTGCTCCGCAAGCGTGACAGCCGCGGTCGCCGAGGTGAGCGAACGCACCTCACGTCGGCTCCGTCAATTACACTACTTTTCGGAGGACCATCCCACCTCAGCTGTCCCAAACCTGCACGTACGCGTTCCTTTTAACGTCCGGAGCACGTCGATACCAGATTTGGGCATTTTCGCCCATCTCTGGCCGATTTACGAGTGTTTTTCTCGAGTGAGGTGAGGCCGCCGGGCTAAGCCTAACGAGGAATACGACGGCTCCGAGCATGGCGCCGGCCACGTCGCCGGCCGCCGCCACGAGCGACGCCTCGGGCCCCACCCCGACAGGGGCCGCGGGCCACCACGTCGCAGAAGACGCCTACGAAGATTCCACGGAAATGGATACGACACCTGCCAACTCTCCTCGCCGACGACGGCCCAGCCTGGACCGCAGCTCGGGGAGGACGGCCATTACGGTTCCCGGCACCGACGACGACGCCGACGCGGGTCCGCGCGCCGACGAAGACGCCGCCCCGGGAAACAGGGACCGCGCCGGGTGGATTCAAGTTGTCCCCCTGCGCCGCAGCAGGCCCCTTCCGCAGCAGGCCCCTTCGCCCACCGGTAAGCCGAGCCCCGACTCCGCTTCACAACCCCGCACGCCCCGGCAGCCCACGCGGGCGCAGTTCGCTAACAAAGTCAACGCGGTCATGACGAAGACGGCCAGGATGCCCAATGTCGCTTCCCGCGACGAGAACAGGGTGGTCGTTCGACCACGTGGCGGCCTCGTGGTAGGCAAGGTGCTACTGACCGACCTGCGGAGAGCCGTTTTCGCGGCGGCAGGTGTGGACGTGGCGGCCATGGAGGAGGACTCCGTGTCGCCCAACGCGGCCCAGAACATTTTGGTGATTAGCACGCCCAGCGAGGAGCGCACCTTGCAGTACGAGCTGATCCAGGAAATCGCGATCGGAGGCGCGACATACGAGGCCTGCGCGTACCGGGCGGCGCCGGAGGACTCGTCCCGGGGCGTCATCCGCGGCGTCGGGCTCGAAGACACGGCGGAAAACATCCACCGCTTCGTGGTCAACAGACACAACCCCACGGCGATGGACGCCCACCGCCTCGGCAAGTCCACGGCCGTCGTCATTCTCTTCGACGGCGGGAAGGTACCGTCCTACACACTAAACTTTTTTACACCCTTTTAGCCAAAAAGGGCATAGCATAGGTGGAAAAAGGGTGTTGGGAGGCCTTTACACCCTTTTCCTTGAGTCTCAACACCCTCTTTCTAGCTCTACGCCCTTTTTGTTTGAAAATAAGGGTGTTGATCAATTTCAACACCCTTGGTTTTTCTTAGGGTGTTGAAAGGGTGTGGAAAAGGTGTTCAGCTGTTCATTGAATAAGGCCATGTTCGGATGCATAATAGCACTGTAAAGAAGACATCCCCTCATATACTCCTCTACTCGCAAGAAATTTCCAAACGCAACAAAAAAAAAATAATTGCTCTTATGCAATGATCGCTCGTTTCCTTATTGGGTGCACCTCATGCCCCAAGTTTAGCTTTGGCACGTGAAACACCAATTTGAACCTTCAAAATTAAGAAGACTGTAGTCGTGTGGCGAAAAGGATGTTTAGGAACTGCAACACGCTTGGCTTTCTGTAGGTTGTTGAAACGGTGTGAAATAGGTGTTCAGTTGCAAAAAAAGAACAGCGGAGCTGGGGGTCGACCTAGTTTCTTCCGGTGTTGCTAGGTTTTGTTATGTTTGCTAAGGTTTACAATGTTCTTGCTAAGCCAGGATGACCGCTCAGGGATGAGGCCAAATTTAACCAGATTTTACAAGGCTGTTCCAGTGTGCCCGCTTCCCCCCCCCCCCCTCCCCATTTCCAGGAGATCCAAGAGGGAAACAAGGTAGGTCGGCCCCCAGCGTTGCTGTTTCTCCAGTCTTGCACCACTATTGCAAGCTGCCTGAATTTTTTTACCTTTTAGAATCCAAAAAAGACTAGTACCTTTGAAATGGTACAGTAAGAGGTGCGGATACGCATACGCCCCTTGTGCTCACACTCTAACAAGCTCGAAAGCCGACTTCACTGTCATAATACCCTACCTGCGGTGGTGCACCCTTTACAGGCGCCCCAGTTTTTTCTTTGTATGTTTTTGCTAATGTTGCCGAAACTACCTCCTGAAGCTTAAAGAGCTTCACTGGTAATAAATTATGCCAATTCATATTGCTGTAAACATCGTGAGGCACAACCCCCCCCCCGCCCGCTTGTAGAAAATGTTCAGTCCACCCGTGTAAACATGTAAAAAATGCCTCCAAAATTGGAGGTCTCTCCACGTTTTTTCTTCGTTGGCGGTCTTTTCTCACACCCTTTGTTTTCTTTACGCCCTGTTTCTTAGTTTCGAACACCCTAATTTGTAGCTTTACACCCTTCTGGGAAAAATGGTGTTGAAATAATGAACACCCTTTTTGAAGGGTGTTGAGGTGGCAGGGAAGATTTGTATGATATTTAATAAAATTCTTTAAGTTACGGATCAGAAAAACTACCGCGTAATTAAAAAGTTTTTGCAAATCCACGTGTTGATTTGTATATTCCCGTAGTAAAATCCATACTTCCAAAATTAGCGCTAAAATATCAGTTTTTTGCGACAAGCCCACCGACTCCATCTGGGGGCTTTCCTCTGCTGGGTATAAAAGCAAGAACAGCACATGTATTGCTAAGTAAGTATGCACTCCCTGTACCGCTTGCATCCCGTGTTCCAACTGTAACTTGTACGTATTGGCTGTTTGTGTTGAATGCTGCGCGCTCCGCCGTTTGACATTGCCTCTGCGCATGCCATCACCTCAAAAAAAGGGTGTGAGACTCCACACCCTCTTTTTAGGGCGTTGAGCATCCTCAACACCCTTTTTTAAAGGTGTTGAGCTCATCACCCTTTTTCATCCATACACCCTTTTTTTGCCAAAACACCTTTTAAGGGTGTTAGCCATGGGACAAGATTTTTACACCCTTTTCGGCCCAAAAGGGTGTAAAAAAGTTTAGTGTGTACGTCAGGTACGGCGGAATGATTACGAGGTGCTACCTCTACCGGCAACACAGAGAGGTGTGCAAGACGTGCGGCCAAGTCGGCCACCGAAAGGACGTGTGTCCCACCCCCACCGCCCGGGTCTGTTTCGCCTGTGGGCAGCGGAACCCGGGGCCAGACCACGAGCAACGCTGCAAGCCCAACTGCAAGCTCTGCGGTGGCCCGCACGCCACGGGCACCAAGAGCTGCAAGAATAAGTTCAAGACCCCGTTTCAAGTCAAGAAGCGACAGTGGCAACGCAAGCTCGACGAGGAGCAAGCGAAGTCGGCACCGCCGCCGGCGCTGAAGGTCAGGATTTCTAGAAGAGACGATTTCCCGGAGCTCGACCAGCGCGCGGCGCGCGGCGGCAGCCGGGAGAAGAGCCGCGACAGGAGCGCGTCCGGCGTGGCGCGCGGAGATAGGCGCAGAGACCTGTCACGTGGCCCCACATGGGCGACGGTCGCCGTCGGCGGCGCAGCTGCGTCGTCGCGGGTGCGGTCCAAGTCCGCGCGGCGCGAGAGATCGGCGTCTAGGGGAAGGCGCGCGAGTCGCTCCGGTTCGCGCCACAACAGCACGAGGCGGCCGGCCGTGAAGCCTAACGGATCTGAGAACGCGGAGCTACGCGAGATGGTGAACGAAATGCGTGCGACGATCCACGAACAGCGCATCACGATCGAGCAGCTCTCCAAGCAGCTAGAAGAGCTACGGGGACTGCCGAAGAAGGGGTGGGAGAAGGCGAAGGCCGCTTCCGCCTCCGAGGCCCCGAAGCCTACTTTGACCACGGCGGCGCGCCCCGCGCAGGGGCAGGCTCCGCGGCCGCAACCCCAGCGACAACAGGCGGCACGGGAACCCACCCCCGGGCAGCGACAGGAACCGCAGCAGCCGTCTCCGGCGGCAAGCCAGACCTCCCCGACCCCTCCCAAGACACGGGTGCAGGAGTGCGAACAGCGCGAAGAATCCGAAGAGGAGATCGATGCGGACGAGGACGACGCGGAGTCAGTCATCTCGTCGGCGTCGGCGAAGGCGACCGGCGCCGCGAAGACACCGGGCTACGCGGGTCTGAGTAACCGCTGCCGTCGGCTGGAGAACCAGATGAACCGCTGGGGCAAGGATCTGGAGAACATGGAGAAGCGGCTCGCCAACAGGATCGACCGAGCCCTCAACCAAATGATGCAGCAAGTCAACCAGGCCGTCGGCCAGATGACCCAGCTACAGCAGCAGCTGCAGCAACAATTCAGTCCCGAAAATATGAAGACGCTCGAGATGAACGCCATACAAGAGCACTTCGACAACGAAGCCTCTCAGCAACATTCGCCATGACGAGCCGCGACCGCACGACCCTGAAGATCTGGCACTGGAACGCAAACGGCTTCCGGTGCCGGAAGGCAGTCCTGCAACAGCACCTGCGCTCCCTGACCGCGCCGGACGTCCCCGACGTGATCATGGTGCAGGAAACGCACGCCGAAGACGCGAACGCGACGTCCCTGCCGGGTTACAGAGCGCACGCCAGCCCGCCGAGCGCCCGCGCCTGCGGGAAGGGCGCGGCGCAAGGAGTGTGCACGTTCGTCCGCAAGGGCATCGCCTTCGTCAAACACGAGAATTTCCTGGGCGGCCGCGGCAGTTCCATCGAGCACTGTGCGACCGAACTGGCAATAGTCACGGGCAGACGGAAGAAGCGGGCGACGGGCACCGCCGTCCTCGTCGTGAACGTATACAGCAACCCGCAGCACCGCCAGCAAACGTTCCGGGCGCTGCTGCACAAGGCTCGCAACGCGGTCTCCGGGCAGAGGGACGCGGCGGTCGTCGTGTGCGGCGACTTCAACGCCCAGCACCGGGAGCTCGGGTATACGGCGACGTCGGCCAAGGGCAGGAGCCTGCTGGAAGACGCCGCCAAGGCCGGTTACGTGCTGCTCACGGACCCGTCGCACCCGACGCGCATCGGCACGTCGACGGCCCGGGACACCAACCCGGACCTTTCCTTCGCGCTCCTGCCAGGCGGCAGGACGGCGCGGTGGAGGAACACGGGCCACAACCTGGGAAGCGACCACTACATCGTCGAGGTGACGGTGCCGCTCCGCTCCGGTGACGACGGGGACGGCGGCGCCGCCGGCCGTGTCCAGCACCGCCTGACCGACTGGCACCGGTTCCGGGAAGCGGAGCTGGGCGAGATCAAGAACATCGAGGAGTGGACGGAGGGTCTCGTGGCCGCAGCCGAGGGGGCGACGGCGACGATCGAGACGACGGAGGACACGCCGCGCATGGATCCCCGCCTCGCGCACCTGCTCGAGGCGCGGCGGTCGCTGCAGCTGCGCTGGAAGCGCCAACGTCACAACCGCGCGCTGCGCAAGCGCGTGGCGGTGCTCGGCCGGGAGATCGAGAAATACAGCCGCCAGCTGTGCGCGCAGCAGTGGTACGAGCTTTGCGGCGAGGCAGACGGGCAGCTCCACCGGGGCGGCACCTGGAAGCTGCTGCGGCACCTGATGGACGAGAGCAAGAGCAAGGAGTATCAGCGTCACCGCATGGCGCAGATCCTGTACACCGCGACCAAGAAGCTGGGGGAAGAGGAGGTGCACAAGCGTCTGAACGAGCAGTACCTCCCGACCACCCCTCACGAAACGCATGCCGACTACGCCGGGCCGCCAAACGCCGCCCTCGACCGGGACATCGAGGAGTGGGAGGTCCGCCAGGCGACCCGCTCCCTGAACTGCCGCTCGGCCGCGGGCCCGGATCGCGCGACCCAACAAGGCGCTGCGCAACCTGAACGACGCGGCGGTGGTGACGCTGATCAAGTGCTTCAACGAGTGCTGGAGATCGGGCAGCCTTCCCAAGCAGTGGAAGAAGGCCAAGACCATCCTGCTTCCCAAACCGAACAAGCCGCCGGGCATCGAGAACCTGCGCCCCATCTCGCTCACGTCGTGCGTGGGCAAGGTGCTGGAGCACGTCTTGAACACCCGGTGGCAGCGGGTCCTGGACGCAGGACGCAGGACGGCACGCAGGACGCCATGCTGCTGCTGCAACACGAGGTGCTGGCGCTCCCGGAGGGGCCTACGGCGGACAACCGAGCGATCCTGAGCCTGGACTTGCAGAGCGCCTTCGATAAGGTGCGGCACTCTGCGATCCTGGCCCAGGTGTCGCTCCTAGGTCTGGGGCGCAGGTCCTACGACTACATCCGAGCCTTCCTGTCCCGGCGCACGGCGCGGCTGGAGGTCGGGGGCACGCAACTGGAGGAGCGCGAGCTCGGAAGCACCGGCACCCCGCAGGGCTCGGTCATATCGCCGCTCCTGTTCAACCTGGTGACGATCGGCGTGGCCCGGCGCCTGGACGAGCTCCCGGACGTCCGGTACTCCATCTACGCCGATGACATCACCCTGTGGGTCATGGGCGGCAGTGAGGGCCACATCGAGTCGACGCTGCAGGAGGCGGTACGCACCATCGAGGCCGGCCTGGCGGGCACGGGTCTGCGGTGCTCGCCGCAAAAATCGCAGCTGCTGATCCTGCCCCCGCCGGGCCGGTATCGAAAGCGCGCCGCCGCGGAGGCGGAGCGCAACATCGTCGTACGAGCGGCAGACGGCACGGCCATCCCGACGGTCCCCAGCCTTCGAGTCCTGGGCATGCACGTCGACGCGAACCGCGGCAACGGCACCACGATCGAGAAGATGATCACGAAGATGGGCATAGCCACGCGCCTCGTGAAGCGGATCTCCACGCGTTCGAGGGGTATGCGCGAGGCCAGCCTCCTCCGACTGCTGCAGGCCTTCGTGGTGAGCCACGTGGCCTACGTGGGCGCCTTTCACCAGTGGAAGGCGCAAGAACGGGAGCGCATCGACGCTGCCATCCGCAAGTCCTACCGGGCGGCCCTGGGCCTCCTGAACGGCACGAGCAACGCCGCCCTCCTGTCCCTGGGGGTCCACAACACCCTGGCGGAGATCAGCGAAGCGCAGCGCGTATCGCAACTGGAGCGCCTGGCCAGCACCACGTCCGGGCGCAAAATCCTGCAACGGGTGGGCCTCCGCCCGCACCTCGGTCCCGCGGCGGAAGACGAGCTGGTCCCGCTGCGAGACGACGTCGCACGCCGTATCGTAGTGCCTCCGCTCCCGAGGAACGTGGACCCGGAGCGAAACGTCGAACGCCGGTCGGCGCGGGCGCGCGCGCTCGCCAGAACGTACAACAAGGACGAGGGAGCGGTGTTCGTGGACGCGGCCAAGCACCGCGAGCGGGCCGACACCTTCGTGGCGGTGGTCCTGAAGGCCACCTCGGGAGAACTGCTCAACGCCGGGAGCGTGCGGGCCGCGACCGCCCGGCAGGCCGAGGAGGCGGCGATCGCCTTAGCCCTGACCCTGCCCGGCACGCGGACCGTCCTCAGCGACTCCAAGTCGGCGATCTCCAACTTCGCGAGGGGAACGGTGTGCAGGAGCACCGCGCGGCTCCTCTCTCGGATCCGGGAGGGGGCCGCCAACAGCACGAGCATCCGGTGGTTCCCGGCCCACGCGGGCCGGGAGCTGCCCAACGGCCACCACAACCGCAACGAAGAGGCGTACGCCGCGGCCCGAGTCCTCGCCACGTGCCGGACCGCGCCCCCCCGCCTCGACCGAACCCCGGAAGACTCCGGGGAGGAAGCAGATGACGACCACAACGAAGACGCAGGGGAGCCCCTCGTCGCCTACGGCGAAGTGCTCCGGTGGTACAGACGCGAAAGAGGGACTTTTCCGCCTGCACACCCCGGCCTGTCTCGGGAGGAGGCGGTGCTCCTGCGGCAGTTACAGACCGAGACCGTGCTCACGCCGGCGTTGGCGCGCCACGTGTGCCCGGAACTCTACGAGCGGACCGAGTGCTGTGTGTGTGCGCGAGTGCCCGCGGACCTGGCCCACATCATGTGGGGCTGCGACGAACAGTGCACGCGCGACGGAGGCGACCGCCTCCCGCCGGACATTCGCGAGTTGATCGGCTCCCCGGAGCACGGCAACCAGCTCAGGGCCGTCCAGCGGCTCGAGGCAGCTCTGGCGCTGCAACGGCGAAAGGAAAGCCAGCGCCCCTCGCGTCCCGGCCCCCGCGGGGGTCGAGCGGACGGCGACGGCGCGGGCGTTCCGAGTAACCCGCGCGGCCGGCCGGGCACGACGCCTCGGCCTCCGCCCGCTACCTAGCGCAGGTAGTTAGACGAGGTGCGGCGAAGCCCTGCGTGGCCTGACCCGCACCTTTCTCGCAGGACGAATTAATAAAGGTCATTTCTCTCTCTCTCTCCGCAAGCGTGAGAAGCATTGAATTGGATTTGGATTGGACTGAATTAAATTGGATTATATTGGATTGGATCGGAAACCGAATCCAGTTGGAGTACGGGTGTGTAGAGAATTGGGTCTACACATTCGCCGGTCACCACTCCACATTTTTTTTTGCTAATAAAGAAGTTTATTCTCTCTCTCTCTTCACATCCCAAAGAAGTGACGTCATAGCAGCGGCAGACGCACTGGCGCCGGCGCGTGCCCAGCTGTGCGTCTCCGTTGCGCAGTAGCCAAGTCTGACGCTGCGTCGGAGCCGCTTGATATCCGTTTCGCGTGGTTCCTGGAGAGCCGTGCTGCACATGCGTGAGGAGCAGTGACTGGACTGGACTGGATTGGATTCTATTAAATTGCTGAACCTCAGCTCACGCTACGTATATCCTGGCATAGCCGAGCTAAGCCACTGATAATTTTTCCCCTCAGAAAACCCGTCTTTTTTTACTGCTCCTTGCTCAATTCTGCGCACTGTTAAAAAATGTTGGTTTGGTATCTTTTATATCAGTTTAGGAACGTGGCGCAGCATTGTTAAAATATGACGAGCTTTTTTTTTCCCGAAATGAGTAAAATCCACCACAACATAATTTCAGAAACAAGAAACAATTGCGGCAACTGGCCGAAATGCAACACTGTAAAAGCTAACTTCCCCTAGTGACTTGTAGAACCTATATATAATAGCTTTGTCAGCGTTGCATTTCGTAGTAGTCACAAAGTTTTGCTTGCTTCTGCAATTCTGTTTCAGGCGTATTTGACCCATTTTAGAAAGAAAGCTCCTCATATTTAAAACTATTATTCGAGAAATCGCTGTCATGCGCGGAACTCCTAGCCGAATGGAAGTGCACACAAATAGTTCCCATACCAAAAAAAGAAAATCTGTCTCCCCACATCATACAGGCCAATATCCTTACTTTGCCCATGCGCAAGTCTTCGAACACATAATTTTCAAGGATATTTCCATCTTCCAAGACGAGGCCGCAGTAATTGTCGCAAGGCAAAATGGTTTCTTGCGTGGCTTCGACCGTAACCCGGCTCGTGGAAACAGTGGAAACCCGACATAGCGACAGCTGTAGATAGGCAAAGCCAAATTGACCTCGTATTCCGAGATTTTCAAAAAGCATTCGACCGCGTCTCTCACTCCAAATTACTGCATAAACTAAAACCTATTATAAAGAACGACACCTGAGGTAACTGGATTGAAGCTTATTTGTCAGCACGAAAACAATATGTACAAATCAACGATACGGCATTGACGCCTGCAAATCTATACTCAGACATTCCACAAGGATCCGCATTAGGGCCACTCCACTTTATCCTCTTTATAAATGATATCGTTAGTGACATACTCTTCAAGATAAAGCTTTTTGGGGATGTCTGCAGTTTGAATAACGAAAGACGAAATTGTAGGGATCAGGCAAATTTGAACACCTTGCTATCTATACTACAAACATGGTGCTCGAGATGGTAGATGACTATTAATTAAAAAAAAGTCTTCAATGCCAGTTACCCGCATAAAGAATCATTTAGGTTTCACTGATAGGATTAACAAACACCCTTTATCTGTTGCGTCTTCTTACAAATACTTGGGAGTAATAATTACATCTGATATCAAGTGTAACCAGCACATAACATATACTTACAATAAATCAATAAAAACTAGGCTTTTTAAGGCGACCTATAGAAAACGCATCACCTGAACAAAAACTTTTGGCATATAAAACATTTATCCGACCTATTCTAGAATACGCTTCGATTGTCTTGGATCCACTCACTCAAACCAATATCACTAAAATTGAAAATGCCCAGAGAAAGTCAGCTAAATATATTTCCTATTAATACAGCTTGCGCACGTCCCGGTCAACTCTCCAAAAAGCTCCAGAACTAGAAAACCTTGCAACAAGGCGTTACCGGGACCGAATGAAGTTTTTCTGCCTACTCTACAACGGTCAATTAGGAATCGATAAAACTTTATACATTCTACCGGCTAGTCACCGCTGCACGCGCTCCTCTCACAATAAAAAGAATAAAGATTTTTCGTGCAGGGCTATCGCGAACTACTCCTTCCCACGCACTGTTTCTGAATGGAACGCGAAATTATTCACTGCCAGATATTTTCGTCATTTTTTTCAGCACTTGCGAATAAATCATAGCTTTCATGCCCCGTCTGTCTCAGTAAAATCATGTGGAAATTGTGCTGATTATTTTGCATTTTGTGTTCCTTGTCCGCTATCGTGTTTGATGTTTGTTTGTACCGGATGCCCACCCCTGCCTGAGGCCTGGTAACAAGGCTGGTAGTACTGCTAACATAAATAATGAATGTATGTATGTATGTATGTATGTATGTATGTATGTATGTGTGTATGTATGTATGTATGTATGTATGTATGTATGTATGTATGTATGTATGTATGTATGTATGTATGTATGTATGTATGTATGTGTTTATGTATGTATGTATGTATTTATGTATGTAGGTATGTATGTGTGTGTATGTATGTATGTATCTATGTACAGTCAAACCCGGTTATAACGAACCCGGATAGAGCGAATTATGCTATATATCGAACAAAAATAATTCAGTTACGGAAATACATGGGAAACATATTCCTTATAACGAAGTTCACATCCGATATATCGAACTCTGCACGTCTTGAATGGCCGCCGAAATGCATGGTCTCGGAGCGGTGATTGAGATGTGGATTGGCCGCGACCACGGAGCAAGAGTGGCGACTTAGACATTGCGCCTCGCACGGAGCGACATGACGCCCGACACTTTCCGTAACTGTTTCCGACGCGCGGGACTCACGACGGAACCCGCGCAGTCAGCGAGCCCGGACCAAGACAGCAGCATCGATGAACTGTGGGAAGAGCTCCCCCACATTCCCGATGATGTCGGGAGTGAAAGCCGTCTGACGCTTATAATGAAGCGCTTTCGGCAGTCAATGTGCTCCGCCAATGCTTCTTAGATTTTGGAGGGCGCGGACTCGAACTGGTGCAAATAATGTTTCGTGTAGAGAATGCTATGCTAGTTGAAGCCGCCAAAACGAAAGTGAAAACAAAAATCACCGCTTTTTTTTTTTTTGGAAAGTAGGCAGTTCAGGCGGAAAGTACCTTTAATACTTGAAATAAATGGATTATTTTGGGTATGGTAACGGCTACTTTACTGTGTTCGTTTTTGCATGCGGGGATGGTGGAGTTGAGGAGAGGGAGGGGAGCTCCTGCGGATTGCGAACTTGTAACGACAAGTTCGTTATAGGCGGGTTCGGCTATATCGAACTATTGTATATATCGAACTAATCGCGGTGCATATTGCAATTCGCTATAAACGGGTTTGACTGTATGTATGTTTAGCAAAAGCATTGCTTACAACTGTTTGCAAAAAGGGAGCATTGGGCATATTTCAGGCAAAACGTGAATACATGAGTGGTGAAGGGCTTGCGTTCGGGCTCGTTGGTATTCTATAACGTTCATTTTCAGCGCACAAAAAACACACGGACACAGAAGACGAGGACAAGCGCTTGTCCTTCTGTTCTTCGTCCGTGTGTTTTTTGTGCGCTTAAAGGAGCCCTGAAGAGAAAATACAACTTCGTTTAATTTGAAAGAACTAGGATTCAGTATCTCACTTAGCTCTATTACAGCCACAAAAGTTTTTTTTAACGAAAAAAAAAGCAAGAATTATTCAAAAACATTCAAATTTCCCGCCACAGTGACGTATTATGGGCAAGAATGGTGTCATACGGCCAACAATAAAACATATGTTTTAGTGCGTTAACTGCAAGTTAGCATTCAAGTGATGCGGACAAATGAACTAGAGGCCCCATTACAGACGTCCAGTCATGTGTCGTCGCGACGGGTGAGTTAGGCGGCCGCCAATCGCACAAGCACGGTTCCGTGACGTTATAGAAAAGTTGTGGGAAATTGGCTAGGGGGTCGCGACTGCTTCACACGTATTCTTTAATATCTCCGCTATTTGTTCGAAGATTGTGATGATATAGGTATCATTGTTATCGGGACTAAGCAGTCTTTCAAATAAACCCAACTCCGTTTGTGACTCCGTTTGTAAATTTGTGAACACCAATTCGGCTGTGTTTTAACAGGTTTTACAAAAAGCGAAAGGAGCAACTGGTTCTGATCACTAGCGATTATAAAAGTTGCCTCAGCTTTCTCGCCGTTCTCCAACTTACGTCCAAAACAGAGTGTGCCTAGAACACGAACCGGCACTCACACGCTCATCAGAAAATAACAGAAACGCGATAACATCAACCGCGACTGCCCGCGACGTAGCAATCTGCTCAAGATCGAGGCCCTGACAGTGCGGTCTTTTCACAAGCCTTCATTTCGCGATATTTGAATTCGTCCGGACCCTATATCTCTGTGGTGATGACTCGCCAAAAGAAAAGGTTTGACGAGCCGGTTGTTTTGCTGGTCAGCCGCTTAAAGAAAAAAAAAAAAAAACGCCGGGAACTCTCGTAGGCCCAAAATTGCAGCCATACAAATCGTAGCATTTTATTTGGAGTCCACGGCGTTATCGACGAGATAACACGACCGTAGAGCGACAATGAACATCGGGCGGTAAGTGGCAGTATGGGTTACAATGAAGGTTGCGTTTGATAATATTCTTGGGTGCCTTATCAAGATGACAGGGTTTTTGTACACTTATTACAACAGGGCAACCGTCCAATTCAGTCATTGGCACAGAAATGTGTGTCTCATTGCCGTTTGCCGATGGAGACTCCGGGCGACCCTTGTAAGCATTGTTCGTGCGCAGAAATGGCATAAATAATTAAGCAGGCGGCCGGAGAGCGGGCCAACAACAGAGGGTAATTTTTGCGCTGCATCGGTTTGTCGTAAGCAGAATCACGCTAGACTGCATGTTGTGGCGTTTCATATTACTCTTACTCATTCTTTGGTGATTCTAAAGTCGTCATCGTTCAGTTGCGTCTTACATCTGCTGGGTTAGTGCAATATTTTTAGCGGGTTTTCATAATGTCAGAATAAACGCCCCCCGATAGGGAATAAGCGATCGCCATGTATGCGGTGGCGTACGATTATCTGCGCGGTCTATTCCAGCTGCGCACGGGTGTTTAAATTCCGCGCGTGCAGGCATTCCTCCTGCATAGTAGGACTGGCATACGACAGGCGTCGTTGCGAAAGAAACGACGCCTCTGGGGAGAGCGAAGAAGGGAAGAGCCATGTACAGAGGCACAGCGACGAGAGGGCAAACGAAGGAGGAAGAGAGCAAAGGGAAAGCTGGGTGGTCGGCGGCGCGTGGACATTATCGGCCCGAGCGAAAGAATTTTTCTGGGCCACAGTCGGCGCTCCTCTTTATATCTTGCTCCGTGCTATTAATGACGATAGTCTTTCTTGGGCTCCTTAAACCCAGAAATTTTGGTCTGTCTGTATGTCTGTATGTCTGTCCGTCTGTCTGTCTGTGACTCGATTCAGCCACCCGGCCAAAGCAAAACAATGCCTGCCCATTAGTCTTATATAGTCACAGCTAAATCTACCCGTCTATGTCCGGTGTAAGGTTCATACTTGTCAACATTGTTGAAGAAGAACAAGTCATTACGCAAATATGAGACAGCAAATCAATACAGAAGTGATATTTGCAGTGTTCCTTTATAAAAAAATCAAACATGCTTGCTTTTGCGAAATTAAATACTTCATCAACTGCAGAAAAAGAATTCACTTCGCCGTCGCCTACTGTCGCCCGCGCCACTATAGCTTCTTGCGCCATTTTAAGAAATCAATCGGCAACAGTTACGCAAGGTTCCACTAGATAGGTTCCACGTTCTGCTTGCAACGCACGTGGAGTAGGGAAACGCGGTTCTATAAACGTTGAAGTAGGGCGCCTCGATTAACGCGCGTCTCCGCCGTCCAGCAGCGTTCGCATCGAGACACCCGGTTTGGAGCAGTATAACGCGGGAAATTTAAAATGATTTAAGCAAACCTTTGGCGTCTTTACCTTGGGAGGAGCGCGACGCAAGAGGAACAACATGAGAGGTGAGCGGCAAAGCGAAGGGAGGCATTTACTTCGCAATAGCCGATAAAGACTATCGTCTTTTGACGACATTTGCAACGAAAGGAGCAGATACGCGGCCAATTTTTTACCTATACATGTTTTCCTTTCTTCAAATATTAAACACGTTACTGCACACGTAACAAACGACGGGCGGCGGCCATTTCGAGTCATCGCCGCCGCTCGTCCAACTTTCGCGCCTGGTGCCATTGCCGAGCGGCCCATGAGGCAGCGACCGGCTGCAGTCGCGAAAGTTGGGCGAGCGTCGGTTTCAGGGGCCGGGGCGCGGCGGCCCGGCCTGGCTGCCACGGGAAAAATGACATCAGCAGCGTCCGTGACGTCACCAACCTCCTTTATCCCCTCGCCACTCGTTGCCACGACGATAAGTGGCACGTTTTTCAGACGCCACGTACCACTAGGGGACGATTTGGCGCTGTTGTTGCGAATTACGAGGGACCACGGTGGATGCTACAGAGGCCGCCCCGTGGCCGAACTAGCAAACAAACAAAAAAAGTGTGTGTGAGTGTGTGTGTCTGTGTGGGAGGGGGGGGGGGGGGGCTGTTCATCTCTGTTGCTAGCCAACGCGCAGGTGCATTGGGCATGCGCAGAGCCACTCGCCTGGCGCCTACGGAAACGCGTCCTCTTCTTCCCCCCTTTGCTTTCGCCTCTTTCTTCCTTGTTCTTTTCTCTGTCTTTCCCCTTGTTCCGCTGTCCCTACCCACTGCTGTCAAAGGCGCGCGCCCGATCGACCTAGAGCTCTCACACTACCGCTGCATTCACTGTTGGACTACTAGCTCTCAGTTTTTACTGCACCGCAGTATATGTCCCCCCTTCCTAGTTCTCATTCCGCTGCAGACGATTTACTCGGCGCCGCTTCATAGCCGCTTCTCTGCCCCTCCTCTCCCCTGCCGACCCCTTTTCACAACTGTTATACCCCTCGCCACCACTGCTGCATCTTTCATAAGTTGCGCATACGGCTGATAACGGCGGCAGCGCCTTTACCAGGGGCGGTATTCTCGAGTTTTGTCCCTTTTGCGTCCCTTTCAGAAGTGTCCCTTTTGGCGAGCCCTGATTGGCTAAAAGCAAACAACAGGAAGTGACGTAACGCAAGTGCGGCAAACCTACTGCCAAAGCCCACTGCTTAACCGGAAGTACGTCACGACGAAAGGGACGCAAAAGGGACATTTTCAAAAGGGACAATTACGAGAATACCGCCCCAGATGATTGCGAATAATCAACAAAAGCTCGAACGGGCTCCAAAACGACGTAGCCGCCGCCGCCGGACGTTTCGACACCGTTGCTGACAGAAATGCCACCTCGTGTAGCAGTTGCGAATTACGCCCGTGTGTAAGCAACTTGCAAGCTTGGAACGCTTGGGCGATCCTATAATTGTTGTTCAGATTGAAAGGCTTTCCGAACGACATTTTTGTCGGTGTATTTCACGCCTAAGCACAGGTTAATCCCTGGTTGCCGGTTTATGCGTGCACGGTTTGGGGGTGGAAGGAGGGGGAGCGCACACGCAGCTAGGCTTCAAGCCCGTACCTATGCCCGTACCAACGATACGCCATTCGTGCTAGTGGGAGATTTAAGCGTGAAAGTGTGCTAGTGGGAGATTTAAGCGTGAAAGTCTCACGTTCAATGCAACCTTTCAGCTGTCCCCCGTGGTCGAGCGTTTTGGGTTTGTGCCAGTGTGCTACAGTGCCAGTAAGATTGCATGCTTCGACACGGCTGAAGGAAGCGGACATGTTTTACCGATGGAATAAAGCAAGAGTCCTTTCAGGTTTTTACTCGCTATGGAACGGACGCGTGTCATTTGTCGGAGGAAGAGGAGCGGGAATTAAAGGAGCGTCGGCCACACAGATGCAGGAATGGGCGCGACAACAAAGAAACGCCGCTGCCGCCGCCGTCACCGCGCTAGTTCCAGCTCGCCGAGTGGCTGCAAATCTCTCCAGCATAGACCGCAACTTGCCCGTTTAGATCGCCGATGTGAGCCAATATTTCTTGTTCAGCTTGAGTGGCTTTCAAAGCGCCACTTCCGCCAGTGTCTTTCACTTTAGGCATGCGCACGTCACCGATTGCCGGTTGATGCGTGCAAGGTTTGGAAGTGAAAAGAGGGTGGGCGTGCACGTGTAGCTATATGCGTTTGATCTTCACACATGACATTACCATTGTTGTGCTGGCGGGAGGTTTATACTTGGACGTCAAACGGCCCATCAGGCACCCTTCGTGGTCGAGCGCAGTGGTTTGGTGTATTACACAGACGATAAGATGCCTGCGACGCTGCATAGAAACAGACAGCCCTATGTTTGCGCGGTAGAGTAGTGCTCGAGACCGTCCAAGTGTCCTTCAGCTAATTTGCTCTGAAGTATGCTCAATGGCAAATTAAAAAGAAACATGTTTTGATTCACGCACTCCGTGGACAGCGCCCAGCTTTGCAGGTCTTCCTTTTTTACAGAGTGGAAGGGCACTTAATTTTTAAATGCGAGAGCATTATGCGGCTCATGGAGTAAAAAGGCCGTCCCAAAACACGGCGACCGAATCTTCGATGGCTGCGACCAGTTCCATAAGGCGCGCTTCATAAATTAAACTCAACTATGAAACGCCTGGGCAGCGCAGCTATTCGGCCGCCGTTCTCGTCGCGCCGAGCTTCGCACTACGGCCGCGTCTTCTCCCCGCGCCGAGCGGCGCAACAGTCATCAGCGACCTAAGGAGACGCGCGGCACTCAAATGGGCTCCCAGCAGTGTTTTAAAGTGGAGCTGTTGTAGGCCGATACCTTTCGTAAGTGTGCTGAAGGTCGTGCGTCACGCTGGGTAGGAGCAGGTTTCCAGACCCCCGATAGGAGGCGCAGTGGTCTCGCAGGTGCCACAACAGCCAAGGCAACCAAAACAGAGGCAAGGCAGATAGAAACGGATAAATGGAAAGAAAAAATGGAAGCTAAAACGTCGTTAGAGATGTGCAGGGCTGAGAAATTGGAAATCAGAAAGGAAAATTTCTACGATAATTCCCAGGGTAGTGCTTTGCTTTTTGAGGCTAGATCAGGTTGCTTGCGAACTAAGAGATTTGTGGAGAAGTATTCACAAAATGAGGAGGTATGCGTGGTCTGCAGAAGAGAAACATGAACTACGCAACACAGTGTTAGAATGTGAGGGTATCCATCCAAATCTACACGGGGGAAATATTTGGCTTCCAGAAGCCCTAGGATTTAAGGGTAGCACCGGGGAAGTTAACTTGAAGGCTTTCAAGGGGACTAAAATAAGATTAGAATGCTGGTGGGCGAAAAGCAGAGAGGGGAATATTGCCTAGGACAGTTACCACATGTAACAGGAAAAGTATTTTGTGCCTAATAAGATTTTTGTGTCTGCCATAAGCAGCGCTAGTATTAAACCGAGAGTATAAAACTAAGTATATTAGTCCTTTTTGGTAAGATAACATGTCAACACCCCGCTACAAAGGGGAAACCAATAGCAATCATGATCATCATCATGAGGGTCCCTCTCCCTCCCTCAGTTGACGTTTAGCTGCCGATTTATCTGCGCGAACCCTAGAATTTCCGCGGCGACTGCGCTGCCATTGTCGGGCTAGCGCTCTTTGACGTTCGATCCTTCACGAGAGAAGCACAGCTCCTGTGTTTCAGCAGGTTTCACACTGGGGGAACTGGGCTTAAAGGAGCCATGAAGAGAAAATACAACTTCGTGTAATTTGAAATAGGTAACTAGGATTCAGTATCTCACTCAGCTCCATTACAGCCCCAAAAGATGTTTTTTTAACGAAAAAAAAGCAAGAAGTATTTAAAACTTTGAAATTTTGCGCCACAGTGACGTGTTGTGAGCAAGATTGACGTCATGCGGGCCAACAATAAAACACAATTTTCAGTGCGTTAACTGCACGTTAGCATTCAAGTGATGCGGTCAAATGGAACTAGAGGCCGCATTACAGACGTCTGTCATGCGTTGTCGCGGCAGGTCAGTTAGGCGGCCGCCAATCGCACAAACAAGGTTCCGTGACGTCATAGAAAAGTTGCGGGAAATTCGCTAGGGGGTCGCGACTGCTTCACACGTTTTCTTTCATATCTCCGTTATTTGTTCGAAGATTGCGATGATATTGGTATCATTGTTATCGGGACTAAGCAGTCTTTCTAATAAACCCGACTTGTATTTTGTCTTCACGGCTCCTTTAATTTCGCCACATTCGTGTGTTTAGGCGTCCTCGGAGATTTCTGTTCGCTAGTGGTTTACTCGGTCACCGAATGTGTGCCTGTGCGTTTAGAGTTGCGCCATGCAAATAATAATAAAAAGAGAAGAAATAAAAAAATCCGGACGCGCTCTTAAAAAAATCTGCAAGGGTTTATTTGTGCGATATATGCTTTCGGTATATTTCGTTTCACCGTCTCACGCATTCTTTTTCGTTGAATGGTAGTCCTTTCATTTTGTGTAGTAATTTGAGTAAGAGAAAGAAAAAATGTTGGAAGCGCACACTAACGCGTAAGACGAAGGTAGCGAAGCTGTGCGCAACCTTCACGATCACGACGGTTTAAGTCCACGATTGCAGCCCATTTGCATTTTCTTAGCTACCGCAACGACCTTTGCTCCATCATTGTTGCTGTAAGTGGGAGATTCCTTCATTTTTTTGGAAGTGATAATCGTTGGACATCACCTTAGAGGGGCGTGCGCTGTGACGTGTCTTTCTCGTTCCGAGCAGGTGTTGCCACGATTACGTCAAAGGGTGTTTTTTTTTTGCCATTCTTGGCTAATCTTCTTAAGTGGGTATGCTTGGCTTGACAAACATTCTCCAGGGAGACTGGGCGGTCGTCGGGAGGCACGCACACATGAGCGCTAGGCCTTTTCTTGGTTTTGTTAACTGCCCGTTGGTCGCCGTGAGGCATGCGCTCACGTGCGCGCGGTCGGCAATCTCTTGGTATTATTAGCTGCAGGCACTAAAAATTACAATTTGTTAAACAGCTTCGCGGTTAAAAACTGTAGTTTTGGCTGGCGTGATTAAAAAATGGTAACGTAAGGTATAGCTATCGCTAACTTATTTGTAAGGTCGAGAACCAACATAAAGGTGTATACTTCTAGCGGGAAAAAATTATCGCGAAATCTCTTATGCCGGGAGGTTATCGGCGTTCAATGCTCATTCCCTTGTGCGTAGCTGAGAAAACGTCGATTGCAGAACATTTGCTCGGAGACTGCCAGCTTAAAACCAGGCCGTCTTAGTTTGAGATACGAAATTAGTAGTTTTGGTGGAGAGAGAGAGAGAGAGAGAGAGAGAGAGAGAGAGAGAGAGAGAGAGAGAGAGAGAGAGAGAGAGAGAGAGAGAGAGAGAGAGAGAGAGAGAGAGAGAGAATAAACGCTGATTTAAATCAACAGGGAAGATTGTACTGAAGCTTGAAGGAGGCGTCCTCAGTCCAAGATGCCTTGATCGCGGGTATACCATGAAGCGTGCTGCAGCTTCCGAGAGATAGTTTACGCGGAGGTTTTTCGCACCGTACCCTGCTCCCATACCAAGGAATGCCCCATTGAAACACCGTGGGAACAACGTCGTTGTCTTATCGCTTGTGGATACCCTATCACAATACAGCACTTTATTTTCGTAAGGGAGCCTGCAATCTACGTAGAGGGTGCGTATAAGATGTCTCATTGTCTTGGCGGGTTGAAGAGCGTGCGTAGCTTTCTCCCAAGTGTGGCCTCGACTGCGGCTTATCAGACACGTGCCGTTTGTTTGCCGATATGTGACGGCTTGTGACGCTGGACATTCGCCACTCTAGGCCCGTCTTTCTTCGAAACGAGAGAGGGAAAAGAATGCAGCTATAGACCCTGTCTCGGCGAGCAAACAAACGCACCCTGGCCTGCTGCGCAGAGAGAGCGCTTCGTAGCCAATATGCTGCGCCAATCTGGGCTATTCATTCAGTAGGTCGGATGTCAACGGACCGGCTGTTTTGCGCCGCTGGTGTGAATTGCTTTATTAGTGGCGAACGTCGGCCAGTACACAGCGAAACACCGTGATTACGCCCTGCCGATGGCGTACGAATGGATTTATTCGGGGAGTTCGGGCCGGACCTAAAGGAGAACAAAAATTCACGCGTCATCACGCAGTGGGCGAAGCACTGGGGATCGTTCTTACCGTAAATCACCCGTGAGAGTGCTTACTGCTGCTAAAACGATTTCCAATCCAATCCAATCCAATTCAATTGAATCCAATCTAATTCATTTCAATCTAATCCAATCCGAATCCAAATACAATTCATTTCAATCCAATCCAATTCAATGCTCCTCGCGCATGCGCAGCATGGCTGTCCAGGAGCTCTCTCTCTCTCTCTCTCTCCTCTCTCTCTCTCTCTCTCTCTCTCTCTCTCTCTCTCTCTCTCTCTCTCTCTCTCTCTCTCTCTCTCTCTCTCTCTCTCTCTCTCTCTCTCTCTCTCTCTCTAACCTTTTGTGAACCTTTTATTTTGTTCTTGTTAACCTTTCGTGAACCTTTTGTTCACAGATGTTTCGATTTACACGGTGCTGTGCCGTGAGCACGGACGCCGGACGCCGGACAAGCCTCGGCTTTAAGGTGCTTCGCCCCTAAAAAACGCGGAACAATGGACGAGCATCTTGAAATACACCGCAAAGTTGTCACGGAAACAAGAAGAAAGAAACAGACAGAGCACAATGCTGTGGTCTGTCTTATTCCTCCATCTTGTGTCCATGCCGAGTTTACGCTGCGTCAAGATGTTAAGAACCACTACCAACTAGCTCAATCGTCGATTCTTCTATTGGCGGTGAGATGTTTGAGTGGCGCCCCCTGGCTCGTGACGTCAGCTTAGGGACTCGCACCGCTGTCGTCTGCTACACTCCGCTTGAGAGGGACAGCAGTTCCTGTTCTAAACATTCCCAGCTTTGATGCTATAGTGCAGTAAAAGCGTTTTTTTAGTAATTTAGTTATTTTGCTAGCTTCTGACATCTCTGAATAATTTCAAGCTGTATCCCGCACAAGTTCGCAACACACGAGGAGATAGAGAACAGCTTTCTTCAGAGCATCGGTCAGAAGATCGTGTGTAACTCGTCCCTTCTGGCTTATTTGCGAGGTTCAGTGCTCAGAGCTCCTCGATAAGTATTCAAAATGCGAAGGCTTCCCTGAAGTATCTCTGAGATGCTCTTATGAAGACTCAATGGTCTGTAATGCTACGCACCAAGCAGCAGGCCCCAGCACGCGCATTGCACCGCAGGAAAAAAAAAAAACGGCTGTATTCCATTTCTTTCGTTGTTGTTGACTTGTATCAGATGAATGTTGTTTCTGTGCCCAACGCAATAATTTTTCTGCACCGTCACAAATGTCTCATTAGGAGGTTCAGCTATGTTTGGGAGGCTCACAAAGTTCGTGTGGATATTTTCTTCGCGCTGAACGGCATATATTCCCTTCTTCACAAGTTGGCTTTCGTTGTGGCTGCGTGCAAGAAGGTGCATATCCGCAGCGTGCGTTGCTTATTCACGTGCAAACACAATGATAAGGTTTGTGCTACGCTACCGCAAAACGGCGCAGACAACGCTGTCCAAAGTACTCGAAGGCGGCTTTTGTGCCCCGAATTTCAATCGTAACCATCGTTATCATAACGAACTGACACTCAACCCGAACAGTTAGGACATTATTGCGGTGTTGAAGGCTTGATATGCTCGCTAAAGAACGCAATAAATAGTATACGTGACGGTTTCCAGCATAACAAGAATCAAAAGCGATGAATATGTTCAAGTAGCTCTTCATAGTTTCCCAAGCCTTGCGGTCATAAAGAACAAAGCCTGGCATACTTGGGATGACGTTTCATGAATTGAAGAAAATTATTCTTGCTCTCTTGTCCTGGACTGAAGACCTCGCTCACTAACCAGCTCGATTTTACTGTTAAAGTTTTCTCCTCCTTCTCCTTCTCCTCCTCCTGAGTTTAGTTTTACCATAACGCATATCTTAATATTTCTAACGCATATCTGAAGTTTGCGGGGATAAATTGGTCGCAGTTACCACAGGACCGGGATAATTGAAGATCTATGGGAGAGGCCGTTGCCCTGCAGCGGGCGTAGACAGGCCGATGGTGATGATGATATCTGAATATTGGGAATATATGGCTGTGGGAATGTACCGTAAGTATCCCTCCAGGTCTGAACAAACAGTATTACTCTAGCTTTGCCGTACACGCGACTAGCATGCGTGTGTGCGTGTGCGTGCGTGTGTGTGTGCCTGCGTGTGTTAGTGGCTGCGTGTGCGTGCGTGTGTGATACTGCGGAAAAATGTTATGGTGGCGCACTTGCCGATACGATGGAAACCGACTAGGCCCTAGCTACTCTCGGTACTGACTCTTTACACTTCGTACTGGCTTTGTTTAAGGACAGAGAAGCAGTAATGAAAATGGGCGTGTCAATCCTAAGTTTCTATGATATTGTTTACTATGATTTGTAAGTTTCTATGATTTGTAAGTGCAAATATCAGACGAGGTTGAAACCACGAATACTTTGCGGATGAAGCGGTCATCCCGCCGTGCCCTGTATACGAGCACATCCTGCGAGGTTGATTTGATTTGATTGATTGATTGTAGGGTTTTAACGCGCCGACGCAACGCAGGCGATGAGGCGCGCCGTAGTGGAGGGCTCCGGATTAATTTTGACCACCTGGGGATCTTCAACGTGCGCCGAAATCTCGTACACACGGGCGTTTTTGCTTTTCGCCTGCATCAGAAAAGCGGCCGCCGCGGCCGGGAATCGAACCCGCGACCTTATGCTCAGCAGCGCAACGCCTTAGCCACTGAGCCACCACGGCGGGTGAGGTTGAACCAACCACGTTATTCGTATCGAGCTCAGTTGCTGAAGTTCTTCTGAGTAAGCCTCCATACTGGTTCTTCATACAGGCGCGTGCTGGTATATAACCAGCACGCGCCTGTAAACACAGTAGGTTATTTGAAATTGCGCCGACATTTTCGGCGCATAGTGCATTTCGGCATACCTTCATGCCACGAGAACTTAAAGTGATGTGACACAATACTTTCAAGCGTTCGGCAAAGTTGCAAAGAAGAGAGCGCCAATCCACCCTGTTAATTAAGCTGCTTGGAAAGTGAATCTGTAAACGACACCCACAACGATGACCCATGTGACGTTACTTGAATTCACACACGTAGCTCTACAAATAGTGAACCCAGGGGCACGTGAAATGCACTTAACCACACCCTTTATTACTTCAAAGAGATATTCTTCGCTAACGTTAAATTAATGCATGATCCGTGAACGTTGGTTGGTTGAGTTGCATTGGTGAAGCACGTGAGTGTAAAGACTTTTTTTATAAATTAAAGGAAGCTCACACATGGTGTTAGACGATTTCACTTCTCCGCCGTCTCTGCCGTCACCATCCGCGGCGACGAGATCGGCGGCAGAGGCAGAGGAGAAGTGAGATGCCATGCATTGGTGTGAGCTTCCTACTTTTACTAACTCCTAGCGCATGCGCAAGGCGCGAAGGGAGATGATGGGCGTGTCCATATATGCAAGGACACTGGTCTGTTCGTCTCTAACGAGTGGATGATAGGCCCACCTTGACGAGAGAAATCCAAAGCTCGTTCTGCTGCGTCAAGAGCCTTGAAAAGGAACCGTTGTACCACTCCTTAAGATAGCAGTAAAGTATATCTAAGTATCGTCAGGCTTTCACCCTCAAAACACGTAAGAAGACAAGTGCTCCGAGGGATTGGACTGCGTGGTTGCTTATCGGTGTTTTAATGTGAATAGCGTTTTTCATGCATTTTATCTACTATACATTGCCTCTTTCTACTATCGGTACCCTTGTTTAATGTATATTTTAACGCAGCGAAGAGCCACAGGAACCGACGCGTGGAGTCCGCCAGAGCTCTCGTTGTATTTGCATGACGCTCGAAAAGTTGCGCAAAGATCCAAGGGGAAAACATTGCGACTCCCGGCCCTATGTAGTTGAAAAATCCCGAAACGAGAGAAGAATTTCATGCTCACACACAAAAGAGAATTCACTGGCAATGCGCTTGTTCAGGGTTTGCGTCGCCTCTCAGCCGTAAATAAAAGCCAACTGATAAAAGGAAACACCGGTGAGCATTAGCGGTCATTTAGCATGCCTGCGAATGGTTTCACATGCAGAGAATCCGGCTCAGTCACACGGAGCACGGACGAGCCGTCCTACGCAAGATAGGTTGGCAGATCGAGCCAGTACCCATTAAGGCAGCCCTTCCGGAAGACTGGAAGATGAGCATTCTGACCAAACCCCTTCCCCGGAACATGACGCCAGGCAAGGACGACGAGAGGCGAACCGCGCGGGCAATGGCCCGGAAGCTGGAAGAGAACCCCAGGGTCCTCTACGCGGACGCCTCGCTCCGAAAACACAGCGACCGTGCAGCGGCGGTAGTTACGTCCAGAGACCGGCTGATCGTCAGAGCGTCCCTGAAGACAACAGACCCCGCAGTTGCCGAGGAAGTGGCCGTGGCCCTGGCACTCGCACAGCCATGCGTGCACACCGTGGTCACCGACTCAATGACAGCGTACGGAAGCTTCCGCAGGGGGGTAATCTCTTCCGCGGCCCGAGCCATTCTGTCCAAGTGCAAGCCACCGGGAAGAGCCATAGAGCTCGTGTGGGTCCCGGCTCACTCGCGGGTAGCAGGCAACACCATCGCCGACTACCATGCCCGAGAAATGTCAATCCGGGCCGAGAACGAGCCGGAAGAGCTACCGCACCCGGTTACCAGCTTTCGGGACATTACCCGGGTGTACCGAGAGGAGAGGCGCAGACTGCCGGAACCGCACCCCAAACTGACTAGGCAGCAACAGACGATCCTGCGTCGAGCGCAGGCGGGATCGCTTGCGCATCCCGTACTGATGAACCGCATGTGCCCTGCGGAACACGATACGCTCTGTCCGTTTTGCAAAAGAGAGAGGAGCACCCTGCCACACATCTTGACAGAGTGTACAAAACTCAAGACCCCCCCTCCTTCCCTTCCCCACAACACCCCCAATCCCCAACCCCTTGAGCGATGGGAGACCTTGTTGACCAGCCCCGCCCTGCCGACTCAGCTCGCACTGACAGACAGGGGCCAGGAGCTGCTGGGAACATGTGGGTCCCGTAACTAGGGAACCACCCCGTCTGGTGCCAGCGCGCACCACCGATTTCTTGGGCTCAGTAAAAGTTGATTCCTCCTCCTCCTCCTCCTCCAGTGGTGCCTCGCATTTGCGTCCCAGCATGAGTCCGCTGCATAGCGCCATGCGTTTGTAGATACACTTCTGTTGATGGGGGCCAGGAGCGCCTGTCGATCACTCGTAGCGTAAAAACAGGGTGCCGCCATCTGCTTATACAGCTGCCATAACAACGGTGGTGAAAACTTTACGAAGCCTCTGATCGGCTTTAAAAGAGCCATGAAGACAAAATACAAGTTGGGTTTATTAGAAAGACTGCTTTGTCCCGATAACAATGATACCAATATCATCGCAATCTTGGAACAAATAACGGAGATATTAAAGAAAACGTGTGAAGCAGTCGCGACCCCTAGCCAATTTCCCGCAACTTTTCTATGACGTCACGGAACCTTGTTTGTGCGATTCGAGGCCGCCTAACTGACCTGTCGCGACGACACATGAGTGGACGTCTGTAATGGGGCCTCTAGTTCCATTTGACCGCATCATTTGAATTCTAACGTGCAGTTAACGCACTGAAAATTATGTTTTATTATTTGCCCGCATGACGTCATTCTTGCTCATAACACGTCACTGTGGCGCGAAATTTGAAAGTTTTTAACGACTTCTTGCTTTTTTTTCGTTAAAAAACATCTTTTGGGGCTGTAATGGAGCTGAGTGAGATACTGAATCCTAGTTCTTTCGAATTAAACCAAGTTGTATTTTCTCTTCATGGCTCCTTTAACAATATTTCAAGCAATATATATTTAAATATAGGCTGAATTAACCTTAAATAGTTGATTTAAACTCTAGTGGAATAAACACACCGGACATGACGTTATAAGGTCACATGGAGTGCGTCTAGGTTGACAGATTTGTCATTCACGCCCCCGCAACCACGACCGCCGGCAAAATCGTCTCCATTTAACATGTCGCTAGACCTTGCGCTTAATATGGCATCTGGTATGACGTCACATCCTGTCATGACTTCACCGTCTTCCAAGTATCCTAACAGACACTTTTCGATCAAACGACCATACAATGCCTTCTATGCAATGCCTTCTATGCAATTCTATGCAATTCGTCATGCGACAACCCACCCGACCTCCTCGACCGGGAGGTCGGGTGGGCCGTCGCATGACGAGAGGACGGTCTTTTGTCTTGGGGATGCGGTAGCGCGTGGACGTTTCGGCGCGCTGGTCCGCGCCTGGGGAACGCGCCACAATGGGACGCGTCCGGGCGAGCTGGGAGACTGCAACCGCGCTCGCACGTGCAGCGCCCCGCTGCTCTGGTATCCATCGGTGAGTCGAACCATCTCGATCTCTAGCGTTGTTTAATGCCTCGCTCCCAGTGTTACCGTTATGGCCTACGATTAGTCTGTATGCAGTGTATTTGTTTTGCACATTGCAATAAATGCTGCCATTGGTGTTTTGTCCTCTCCGCCTCCTGCCTTTGTCTGTGTCCGCAAACAACGGACCCGTCCGCAGCCGGCGCTCGCAAGGCGTGTTTGCTGAGCACGGATGGCTGCGGGGTGGGAAATAACTAGTGTGTGAAATGTAGAATCCCACAACTTCTACCCCCCAACGGTGTCATCTCCGTTGGAAAAATTCACGCATCCAAGTGAATTATGACGAGTGGGCGAAGCACTGGGGATCGTCCTTGCCGTAAATCACCCGCAGCATTGCCCACTCGCGCATGTAAATGAGTGACAACGCGTCTGTACAGTATACACCAATCCAATCCAATCCGATACAATTCAATTTATTCCAATTCAATCAATTCCTATCCATTTCAATCTAATCCATTCCAGTTCAATCCAAATCCAATTCAATCCAATCCAATCCAATCCAATCCAATGCTCCTCGCGCATGCGCAACACTGCACATGGACGCGAAGCCCCGGACAAAGCGAGGTCCTAAGGTGCTTCGCCCCTAAAAATGCCAAGGCGCCAAGAATGCTTCGCCCGTCCTCAGGTTTCACGTTAGTGGAGATGGCCCGGGTTTTTTTTTTTTTTAGCGTGAGCTACACTGGCCGAGGTTGAGCAGCTTCGCGTGGCTCCTGGATAGCCGTGTTACGCATGCGCGAGGAGCAGTGACGTCTCAATGCGCACAGCTGGCGCGCCGGAGCCGCTGCCGCCGCGACTACATCGAAATTACATTACATTGGATTGGATTGGATTGAATTGAATTGGAAATCGTTTTAGCAATCCGCCGCGGTGGCTCAGTGGCTAAGGCGTTGCGCTGCTGATCACGAGGTCGCGGGCTCGATTCCCGGCCGCGGCGGCCGCTTTTCTGATGGAGGCGAAAAGCAAAAACACCCGTGTGTACGAGATTTCGGCGCACGTTAAAGATCCCCAAGTGGGCAAAATTAATCCGGAGTCCTCCACTACGGCGCTCCTCATCGCCTGCGTTGCGTCGGCTCGTTAAACCCTACAATCAAATCAAATCGTTTTAGCAGCAGTGAGCATGATAATCAGCTAATCCTAGACAACCAGGTAACCTAAGAATAACCAGCTGAACTTGAGCTCACGCTACGTATATCCTGCCATAGCCGAGCTAAGCCACTGTTAATTTTTTTTAAACGAAGCGTTCAGTGTCTCACGGATGTCTGTAGACCACTCAAAACGCACTGCAGGAAAGCAAACTTTCTCTGACGATGATGATCATTGGTGAACTGAAGAAAAATTCTCGCGGTCGGAATGAAGCCTGGGTCCCTCGCGTTATGAAGCTGACGCCTATCCGATTGCGCTCAGATTCGCACATGGTCGAAGTAGTTTTGGAGTTTTGCCCAAGGCTTCTTTCTTGTTGAGGAACAAACTTTTACAACGAAGCTGTATACGGTTAGGGTTTCGCGTATTTTTCCGGGTTCACCCTCTCTTTGTCCGCGTTCCTATCACGTGCGTGCCTGGTATCATCCGGCTCTCCAGGGTAGCGGTAGTCCTCCACTCTGGAGCACAGTTCCGAGGCTCTGCGTGTTTTTGAAGCGAAAGGCGTTCCCTAGCGCCAGGCTTTGAGGGCCTCGGTGGACGCCGTTTCGCGCCACGGCGGATGCTTCTTCGGTAGCGGCCGCCTATAAAACACACGAAAGCCTGGCGCTACAAAACACATGAAAATACCTAGTCGCGTGCACGGAGGCGACACAAACTAACGTGGTGCGGCGCAACGTTGGTGGAATTACCGCTAAATGTTACAGCAGTACAACCTGCATGCTGCAGCTAGGGCCGTGGTCCTTCCAGTAGCAGGGGGAAAGTGTTACCCCGATTTCTAGCCCCTTTGTACAAAATTCTGTCGTCTGAGCTTTACTGGTCATCCACATAACAAAAAAGAAAGAGTGCAGTAACACAGATGTTATGCCATACCCTGATTTGCGACGTTTCCTTGAACGTGCCACATGGAAACTGACCGCCACACTAATTTTGCTCACAAATGAGCTGTGCTGCACAAATGAGTTGTGCTGCCGAACTTTAATCAACCTCCAGCCCCGCAATTTGCGAGTTTTCGAATATTTCCCCCCCCCCCTACGAATGTTCAAACTGGCAAGCCAGCGACCGTAAACGAGTTAGTGGGCTGCCGACAAAGGTACTCAGTTCATTTTGTTTGATCGCTGACGCTAGGGAGGGTCGTTGGGTTCTATCATCTCCGGACCTGTCGATGAAGAGCTGAACCGTACCGTCACCTTTCTAACGAACTCGGTGGAGTGACCCTTTTGCTTGCTTTTGCTCCGTGAGCCAGATATCGACAACGAGGATGAGGAGGTTTTTTTAGAACGCCTGCGCGACTTTTTGCCTTTGGACTCCTTGGAACGCTTCGAGCGCCCGCTGCGCGGTCTGTCTACGGACGACGACGAAGACGACGACAAAGAGGACTTCTTGAGATGGCGCGACCTTTGCCGCCGTAGTCTCGAGTGTGCTCGCCTGTCGCTGCGGCCATCGTCGTCGTACGACGCTCTTTGAACATTTCGGCTCGGCACGGAGGCCTACTGTCGTGCGGCATGCTGTTTCTTATTGGACGAACACGCATGTCAGGTTCACCGTAATGGAGGCTCGCAGCGTCTCCGCGAATTTGCTCCTGCATATTCTTTGCGCGGTGCTCGTCGATGTCTTGCCGTATTCTGTCCAAAAGGTCTGATGCCCTGCTCATAGACCGCCTTGTAGGTCTATTTTCCCCAACGTAGGCCGTCCTCTCTCTCGAGCAAGGTCGCCTGGCGTAATTTCGACCCTCGTAACTGGGCCGCCCGCCCATCAGCGGTTCTTGCACCCCGTACAAACGAGGGTCTCGCGGGCAGGCCTCCGCGCTGTACCTACCCATCGGCGCTCCGTAGCCCGGATGCGGCGGTCTCTCGTAAGACTCCACCATGATCGACCCGGTAGGGTCTGCGTAGCCGCTCGGACGCCTGCCTGCGTGAGGCATGTTGGGGACGTGCAAAATGTGGTCTACATGGCTGCCCATGTCCAAGAGCCTCCTCACTTCGGGACCCATTTCGGCCATTTTAGCGAGGTCGACGTCGTGGCCGAGAGCTAAGTTGCGGAAATCCTCGCGACTTCGCTGCACGTTCAGCGGTGCCACCTTGTCCATAGGACGACCATGGCCGCTGCTCATGGGCGCGTACATGTAGTCCCTACCAGGTCCCATGTCAATGTCCGGGCCGTACCCAGTTCCCGGCAGAGGGGAAAACCTCCGCTCGACCGGCATGTTCCTGAGAGTGGTGGGGAAGCTCTCGACGAACATCTTGCCGAGAACAATGTTTGGCCCGAACTGCTGCTCCTGGGTCTTGACTACCACCAGGTACTCCTTGACTGGCTCGGAGACGGGGACCCTCTGCGCGTTGCCAGAGATGAATTGGAGTGGCTGACCCTCCGAAGGTCGGACAGATGCGACTGCTTTCGGAGGGGGCGCCTGCGCTCCGAGACCTACAACAACTTTTGGAGGGGGCGGCGGAGGCTCGGCGTAGTAGAGCCCTGCGACTGCCTTTGGAGGCGTAGCGGGTTCTGGGGAAGGAACGTGGGGCACTGCTTGAGGCAGCGTAGCGGAGGCCGGCGGGGGTCCGTCAGGGGCCACTTGAGGCGGCGTAGCGAAGGCCGGCGGAGGAGCTTCCGGTGCCGAACGGGGAGGCGTAGGCGTAGATTGCGCGTCATGACCGCCCGGTGCTGCTTGGGGAGGCGCAGGATGATCGGGGGCGACGGCTACGCCTAGCACTGGATTCGTCGACATTTTGATAGCCGAGTGTGCGCAGGCACGACGTGTACCCTCCGTGAGTGAAGCCCGGGTTCACGTGAAGCCGCCGCCGTTCAGTTCGCTGAGCTGCTCGCTGGGTACTCTGTACGAAGGGGCGGATGGCTCGGTAGCGAGCAGCCTGCGGAAGGAACAGTGGACGTTTACTGCACGAGGCTGACGTGCAATGACCTGGCCGGCTTTATCGCCAACGCGGCGTAACCGGAAGAAAGCGGTGCTTAACCGAGACTCGCCGTACGTTCATTACAAGGAAAGCGTCGGTGGCTGGCGTTGTGCTCGAGCATCAGTATCGCAAAGCACCGGGGCGAAACATGCAGTTTAGACTGAGCGACTACACCACCGCACGCTAGCGAGGGTAAAACGACGAAAACGGTAGTGGCACGCCTGAGTCTTACAGGGATACGACGTGACGGGGCGCATGGTTATATTTGAGGTTGCAGAATACGAAGAAGGGGTACTCATAACGCTTTTATTGAGGTGTGAGCACTGCATTTTTTCGTGTATGTTCGCAGTGGATCTTGGGAGGTCGCCATTGGAACTACAACCTATAGTTCTAACGGCACAGTGGCCCGCCGCTTACCCCATTTGTGGCCTACCATGGCCAAAGAGCTTGCTCCGTGACGCCACGTACTTTGGCTCGCCCATTTAAAATTCCACTAAATTCCAGTCTGGAATCCGCGCAGTTTAGGGCCTCCGGGAAATTTCTGCCGCACCGCGCACGCGTTTTTCATGTCTCGCTTTCGACTTCTCAATGCAAGAAATCTATTTTTAAAAGCGAAGCTTTACTACTTTCGTCCAGCGATTTCGCGACGGATGCGCCTCTCACGCATGCGCCGCTGGGTCGTCTCGGGCTATGTGACTCGTCTTGCGCCGCGTTCGCCGTGAAAGAGGGATGCCTCATTCGCGGAGAGTGAAAGCGAGGCCCGGCCTCTTCCCATGAGCGTTTCACGGTACTGAACAGCGTTGAGCCGCGGTCGGCAATAAAGCTACATCAAAGGTTAACCAAGCGAAACCAAGACTTAACCAGACTAAGCCAAGCTTTTGCTTTACATATCCTAGGTTATTAGAGCTAAGCCGCCACCATTTTTTTTTGCTAGAAATATGCGCTCATTTTCGGAGCCTATCATCATTCTCGTACAAAACGTCGATAAAGTTGCGTTTAAATTCCGCCACGTAAACTGGTTTTAGATCAAAAAGCGCCCGATAATGTTCTTTGAACGCGTTTACTAGTTCGTTTTTGTTTATTGTCCCCTTACCATTCCACTCTGATCAGGTTGCGCTGTGCGTGCTTGTTTTTGTTTTTGCGCAGTATTTCTCCCATGAATGCCCCCTCTAACCGGTCACAAGCTGCTGCCGGTAGAATTTCATAAAAATTGTTCTCCCGGCGCCGGTAGACTACACACTACCTCACACTCGTACCAAGCATCTTGGACACGGTTGTTGGCTACCTGAAGGACAAACAGCATCCTAAAAGTGACTATTGACTTGGGAAGGATAACCAAACGCGCGGTGCTTTTGCGAATAACCGAAGTATCGACCATTGGACGGGGAGGATCGACTCAATGACTGCGCGCCTCTCCTTATGGCTTGGGAAGGTTTCTGAGCAGCAGGTAGGGCAAAAGCTCCAGCGCCCGCTTTGTAATACCTAACGGAGTACCTCATGAAATGCCTAACTTTTGTAATGCCTAATGTTAATACCTAACGGAAATTCCTCTTGCAAGTACGCTTTAAGTATGCTTGAAAGAGGGGGGGATGTCCAAACTACAGGGTCATGCCAAAGGACAAATTCGTCTTTGGCTATGAAGCCCGCTGTAGTAAGGGCTATGGGTTCAATTAGACCACGAGGGGAGCTTTAACATCCACCGAAATATCAATACATGGATCGAAGAAATTTAAGCTTGTTGGTTGAGGACCTTAAAACTGTAGCGCTGAAGACCAACGACAAGAGACGTTCTTTCTCCCTGTTCTGTGCTAGCGCATGCGATGTTACAGGCATTAAATCACTTTCTTATTCGCGTGAATATAGAAAAATGAAGGTTAGGCCGCAAGGCTTGCATTGGCCAGTACGCCATAAATGTGCATGCGAGTAGGATATGGTACCCAAGTGTAGGCCCTATGAAGGCAGTGGGCATTACCAAGCACCGTCCCGTGTTGGCCTTCCGGTGCTTGGCCAGAGCAGGCCAGTCGTCCTTCCCAAACCCCAGTCAAAAATGGCGGCCGAGATCTGTGACTTCGGGTAGAAAATGGGCGGCGACAGCTGGTGTAATTTCGGGAAAATTATTTTGCCGGCGCTGGCAGAATAGACACTGCGGAAGCTACGTGCACACTAGCGTTTCGAACTTGCCGTGCCGGCCCTGTCGACGGCCGCTAGCGGCGTGGCGCCGCAACCTTCACATGCTGGCGGCCGTCGGCAAGGCGGCACGGCAAGTTCGTCTCTGGAGGACTCACTCTAGTGTTGGCCGGGCAATTTCGAGGGCGCAGGGCTCTCCTAGAGGCGGCTCATGCGACTGGAAAAAGCTGCGCTCGCGTCTCCGGGTTCGGCCAGGGCCGGGATCTGGAATGGAGCTGGACCACCCAGTTGCCGCCGTCGAAGAACAGCCCCACGGAACGAGCACCGCCGGAAGAGCACGCACACACGGACCTTTTCTTTCTCTTCCACGACACTAGCGCCCCCCCCCCCTTCCCCGCGTGGCCAACACTACAAAGAACAAAAATAAAGCCGTTGTGTTTGTGAGGGGCGACGTATATATTGCCCCCTTTTTTATTGGTTTCACAGGGAAGCGATCGCGCCGACCACTGCTGCCAGGATTTCTTCTGTTGCTCTTGTCCCGGCCTCCACTACACTTGCATACCCAGAGTTACTGGATATATACCAGTAACTCTGGGGCAAGCGGCGTTACCGGAGCGGGCTCCCTTCGCTTGGCTTTCCTTGCCTGGGCTTTTACCGAGAGTCAGTAGCGTGAGGAAAGCGTAAAAATGTGTAAAGCACCGTTATGCACCGCGACTCTGGAAGTAAAGGACAATATATTTGCCGCCGCGGGCCAACCGTAAAAGTGCCGAGGCGCTGCACGTATCTAGTAGGATTATCATCCATAATCTGGATGGTAATCCTGTTAGATAAGTGACGAAAGGTAAAGAAAGGATACAATGAGTTAGCTAGAAAATTTCTGCTTCGTTAGGCGATAAACTTGTCATAAAATAAGGCTGCACACTTGACACTGGTAAAGAGGATGATTTCATCCCACAATAAATCAATTGGGAAGTCCCCGAGGATATATTGCCGTCATTCCCCCGCTTTCGTTTATTCCTCCTCATGTCTTCATGAGTATGGAATCAAAATCCCTCTTTCTCGAGGAAAGACGATGCCGTGTAGTCCATCATTTTGCTACGCTTGCAGCTTTTCAGACTCGTCAGTGTTTATTGAAAAGCACTTCACTTCAGCACTTATTGGCATGAGTGAGGAACAGCAGAGCCACTGTACACTACTCCCTTCTGAAATGAAACTTTTCTTTCCGCGGGGCTGGATTTACATCAACAGACACTTCTCCGACTTGTAGCCAACCTGAGTCCCTGCAATATGGTTTGTTTGAATGTCGCCGCTTCTGCAACGAACGGAAACAAATAATCGTGCTGGCCCATGGATTGTCATGGTCTTGAGGTGAGCACTACCGTACTTTGTTCATTCGCTGCTAGCAGCATTGGGCAGCAAAAAGAATGTTTACTCCCTCCTCCATCAATTCGTATTCTCCACTCCAAGACTCCTCTTCTGGTAGGCCTTTCCTTTGATGTCTCCCCTACCTATACACGGAGTGAATAATTCTTTTTCCAATCATAACCTTCACATCTTTGTCTAAATAGCCCGGTCACAAAACCTGGTCAATCCTTCTCTGTGGGTAAACACTAATACTGTAAAAGAGGAGAAGAATGAGCCAGAAACTGCGTCGGCAGGTGGATTCAATGGGATTTTAGAAATTTCATCGCAGTCCATTTAATGTCATTCAAGGCGCGTATTTTCTTCTGTGAAAAATGAATTCAACCCATAAGCTCCAACAGAGGCGAAGTAGTCCTCTCCAATCCCCACCTGTGGTTAGGGGCTAAGCACTTCAAGGGCACCATCACCATTAGCGTCTTCAACTTGTGATTGCCATCTTCGCTGACCAAGCCCCCCGAGTGAGTATGCAAGTTTTGTGGAGGCCGGAACGGGAGCGGCAAAAGAAACCCTGGCTAGCGGCAGTGGCCATCGCTATGGCTTCGCTGGGAAACCAAAAAGGAAGGGGGAATATAAGCGCCGCCCCTTACTTAGGCACAACATATTTCTTGTTGTTTATTGTGTCGGCCACGCGGGGTAGGGGGGCGTCAGTGTCGAGGAAGATAAAGAAAAGGTGCGTGTGCGCATGCGCGTGCGGCGGGGCTCTTTCCGTGGCGGTTCTTCGACGACGGCAACTGGGTGGGCCAACTCCGTTCCAGCTCCCAGCCCTGGCCGATACCGGAAGTGAACCCGCAGCTGTGTCCCGTCGCATGATCCGCAGCTAGGAGACCCCTGCGCGCTCGAAATTGCCCGGCCGACGCTAGAGTGAGTCCTCCCGAAACGAACTCTCCGTGCCACCCTGCCTACGCCCGCAACCGGCGTCGCGCCGCCCTGCTTGTGAAGGTTTTGGCGGTTCCGGCGCGTCGCCGCTGGCGGTCGTCGGCAGGGTGCACGTAGCTTGACGCAGTGTCTGTTCTGCCGGCGCCGGCAAAATAATTTACCCGAAATTACACCGGCTGTCGTCGCCCATTGGCTGCCCGAAGTCACATGACACGTGCCGGTAGAATTCCGGAAAAAGTAGTCTGCTGGCGTCGGCCGAATGTTTTTCGAAATTTTCCCGGGGGTGGAATTTCGAAGTGTAGAACCTAAAGAAGCATAGCCAAACCAGCCTCATGTAACCTATCATGACCTAAACTAACCAAATCCTACGTAACTGAACCTAACTTGACCCAACTACGCCGAACGCAAACTATCATAAACCCAACTTAAAACACAGAAGTCCTTTGAAACCGTAGTCTTCAGTTTAAAAACGGGCACGAGGCCACACCCACACGGCAGCAGCTAAAAGGTGGATTATTGCACAATATTTATTCCATAAAGGCTCCACGTCAACTAATCACAAGCGGCTGCCGGTTGAATCTCGGAAGAAATTATTGTGCCGGCACGGTAGAATAGACACTAAGTACACCCGTACCAAACATCTTGGGCCCGGTTGTTGGCTACCTGAAGGACTAATAGCATCCTAAGTGACTATTGACTTGGGAATAATAACCAAACGCGCGGTGATTTCGAGAATAGCAGAAGGATCGACCACTGGATGGGGAGGATCGACTCAAGGACTGCGCGCCTGTCCTTATGGCTAGGGAAGATTTCGGAGCAGCAGGTAGGGCCAAAGTTCAGGCGTGGATTATGTGGCCGGTGTCGTTTGTCAAGACCTCGGCCTGGGTCCGAGACTGGGGTTTTTAAAGCCTGACAGGCCTACTTTTGCCAAGCACCGCAAGGGCAGAACTAGGCGGTGCTTCGTAATGCGTATTGCCTTCATAGTGCCTGCACCTGGGTGCCATGTGGTACCTGAATACACATTTTTGGCTTTTTTTTGGACATTTGTATGGCCAATGCAAGCCTTGTGGACTAATATTTATTTTTATATATACATGTGATTATAAAGTAATTTAATGCATGCAATATGACATGCAGCAGCTCAAAACAGGGACAAAGAAAGTTCCTTGTCCCCGTGGAATTCGGTGCTACAGTGTGAAGGTCATGCAATCAACAAGCCCAAGTTTATTCTATCCCGATATTTGGGCGCATGTTAAAGCTCCCCACGGGGTCGAAGTTAATCCGTAGCCCCCACTGCGGCGTGCCTCATAGCGCAAAGCCAAATTTGTCCTTTGGCCTGGTCGTATAGTTTGTGAGGCTCCCCTTTCAAGCACACATCAAGGGCGCTTGCAAGAGGAAACTGTGTTAGGTGTTGCCGTTAGGTATTAAAAAGGTTAGGCTTTGAATTAGGTACAAACACTCAACTTTCTGACATCCTTTTTGGCCGAAAAGCTTGTAAAACTATAGTCCCATGGCGAACAGCTTTAAAAGGTGTTTAGTTTAAAACATTGTGCAAAGACGGAAAAAAGGTGTTCGTGTGAACTCCCGAAAAGAGCTGCAATGTTGCTCGACACCCTAAATAAGGGTGTGGGCAGCGTAGCTACGCGTGACGGTGTGGATGGGCCGAGCGCGCAGCATGACATACCCATTCCATCCGCACACGTCACATTTGACCATCAAATGAATTTAGAAGGAAAACCAACGGGATGCATGGGGACGGCGAATACATACTTACTTGGAAATACATCTGATCTTGATTTTATAGCCAGCAGAGGAAAGTCCTCCGATAGTAGGGGGGCTTTTCGCAAAAATATATTTAAGCGCTAATTTCGGAATTATGTGTTCTAATGTGACCATGTACAAATCAGCATGCGAATTTCCAAAAACTTTTTAATCGCGAGGTAGTTATTTTGTTCAATAAGACATAGAATTTTTTTAAATACCAAACAGTTATTTCTTGCCATCTCAACACCATTCAAAAAGGGTGTTCATTATTTCAACACCCTTTTCCCAAAAGGGTGTAAAGCTGCAAATTCGGGTTTTGGAAACTAAGACAAAGGGTGTAAAGAAAAAAGGACCTAAGAAAACGGTCGTAATAAAAGACAGCGAACAGAGAAGAGGGTGTAACGGACCTCCAACTTTGTAGATATTTCATACCCGTTACACGGCTGGACAGAGCATTTTCCACAAGCGGAGTATGTTTTGTACCGCAAGAAGTTTTATACTATAACAATTGGCATAATTTAGTACAAGCGAAGCTGTTTAAGCTTGAACTAGGTTCAGTATCGTTAGCGGAAAAAGACAAAGAACTGCGCCCCTGTAAAAGGGGCGTCACCGTGGATAAGGTATGAAGACAGTGGAGCCGGCTTTGGAGCCTGTTCGAGTGCGGTCGCAAAGTCGCAAGGGATGAGCACCTTATACAATACCATTTCAGGGCAACTAGTCTTTTTTTAAATGCGAATGCATTTCTTAGTCGGGGGTTGTGCGGTCTGTGCTGGCGTCCGCACGCAGGTGTTATCTCTCCGCGCTCCTCTTCGCCCCTAGCAACAGCTGTGGCGCGCCTAGCAACCGGAGCAGGTGGTAGCTCGGGCGGGAGTAGCGGAGGGCAAGGGGAGAGGAGGAGCGCGCGCGGGCGTGTGAAGGCGCTCGCATTGCGGAGCTCGGGCGGAGTAGCGGAGAGTCAGTGGAGAGGAGGAGCGCGCTCGGGCGTGTGAGGGCGCTCGCATCGCGGAGCTCGGTGGAGAGAGCTCGCGCGCGGGGCGTGCGTGTTGCGCGGGTCTCTCTCTCCTCTCCGCGTACCCTCTCTCCGCTCGCTGCGCTCGGAAAAATATATATAAATGGAGTTGAGCGCGAGCCTCTCTCCGTGACTGCTTGCCGCAGCGCACTCATCGGTGCACCCAATGCATTCGCATTTCCGCACAATCCCCTTCGGGGAGGTGGGGGGAGTTTTTTTTATTCTTAAACCCCCCAAAAGTGGCGCAGCTTTCAATAGTGGTGCAAGTCTCTAGCTCGGGGTCGACCTAATTTGCTTCCTTTTTAGATCCGCTGTCAGTGCGGAGGAAACACTGGAACAGCCTTGTAAAATCCGGTTAAACTTGACCTCATCCCTCAGTGCGTATCCTAGCTTAGCTAAAACAACCCAAACCGTAGCAAAGCGTAGCAACTCCGGAAGAAACTAAGGTGACCACCAGCTGCACTGTTCTTTTTTTGCAACTGAACACCTATTTACACCGTTTTAATACCCTACACAAAGCCACGCGGGCTGCAGTCAGTCTACACGCTTTTCATCACACAACTGTCGTCTTTTTTTATTTTAAAGATCAAATTGGTATTTCACGTGCCCAAGCTAAATTTGGGGCCTGGGGCGCATCGTATATGGAAACGAGCGATTAATGCTGGCGAGCAATTTTTTTTTTGCTTTTGAACATTTCTTACGAGTAGACGAGGGTATGAGGGGTTGTCTTGTCCTTTACAGTGCAATATACACGCATGCATGGCCTCACTTAATGAACAGCTGAACACCTTTTCCACACCCCTTCCACACCCTTTCAACAGCCTAAGAAAACCCAAGGCTGTTGAAGGTGGTCAATACCATTTTTTTTAACACAAAAAGGGTGTAGAGCTAGGAAAAGGTTCTTGCGATTCAAGAACAAGGGTGTAATGGGCTCCCAACACCCTTTTTTGGCCAAAAAGGGTGTAAAAGGGTTTAGTGTGGTACTCCGTTTGGTAGTATTCAACGCGGGCGTTTGGAATAAAAAAGAACCTCGGCGAACGCAGCATGATTAGAGTAGAACGGTAAGGCAACGACAAACAAAGACGAAATAGTAAACGGGTTCAAAGAATATTGTCAGGCACTTTTTGGTTTAATACCAAGCTTTGTAGATATTTTGCTTCCATGGATGCTGAAAGAAAAGAATGGCTACAAAGGCTTTAATCGGTAGAAGGTAAAGACGCAATAGATAACTTCAACCTAGGCAAAAGTCGCCAGAACCAGATAGACTCAGCGCGGCCT
This sequence comes from Haemaphysalis longicornis, assembly GCF_048455015.1. Classification (NCBI taxonomy): domain Eukaryota; kingdom Metazoa; phylum Arthropoda; class Arachnida; order Ixodida; family Ixodidae; genus Haemaphysalis; species Haemaphysalis longicornis. Next base: position 82,333,069 of record NW_027526225.1, on the reverse strand, counting down.
TTGCAAAATGTTTAAATACGAGCTATCCTGGGTTCCCTCGAGAATGTACAAAGAAGCCTATAAATACAACGCTCTGCCTCCGTCATACGCTGCTACGCATAGTACTCTAATCCCCAAAACAGAAGAAATAGAAAAGCTAAGGAATGTGAATTCCTATTGGCCAGTTTCTTTAACCAATGCAGCTGATAAAATATTTACAAAGCAGGCTTCAACAAGTTCGTGATTGAATTGTGGGCCCGTATCAAACATATGCGGTATCAGAGGCCGCAGCATGTTTACAAACATCCACACGGCGAGCTGTGTGTGTGCTGACGCCGCGAACGCCGGAGTGGCGGTTATCCAGATTAACTCGGAAAAGGCGATCGTCTGCGTATGCCACAACACTGTTTTCAGCTCTCGAACATGTAAACGTTGGTAATGTTAGTGAAGAAGGTTTTGCCATTGCATACAGCAATTGCATTACTCGTCTGGTGGTGAATAACAAGTTGCGAGCAACCATCGATGTGCAATGTTCTGTACGGCAGGAATGCCCCCTTAGCCCCATGTTCTGTACGGCAGGAATGCCCCCTTAGCCCCTATCGTTTTAAATGTGCAGTGGTCGCCACATCCCGAACTAGGATAAGTTTATTGCAATTAATTTCAAAATTCTGGTCGCTCGTTATGTTATCAGTTGATGTATTTTAAAGTCACTTAATTCTAACTGCTGGATTGCGTAAATTCTGTTAATTCGTATTTTTTGCTTGTCCTTGCCGCAAACCATTTCGACAATTTGCCGCTTCTAGCTACACATCTGCATCCCAATGTCGCTAACAGTCACAGATAAAGCCGATAACCTGTATACACGCGTTAAAGCGAAACCGCGCAAGCCAACAATCGCGTGGCTATTGAACTCGTTTAAAAACAGCGCGGAAGACAGGACTAAGGTAGGATCAGACGACACAAGCGCTTGTTTTCAACCACAGGAACTCGGCCAGTTGGGTAGCGGTTCGCCGGTATCGGTGAAAACGCTGATGTCCGCCACCAGGTGGGGCTTCACGGAATCATGAAGCACGGAGGCAGCCTCTGAAGAAAGTCATTCGGTTCCCCGCCTCAGAATGTAAGGAACGGCACAACCGCATTCGGTGCCCTTTGGAAGGGCCCAGGGGTCCGACGAGGAAGGAGACTTCAGGAGGAATTACGCAGTTCTTGATCGAGTAGGTGAACAGCGTGCTAGGCACGTCGCAACTACAAAAAGATCAATTAACATTGAAGGGTTATGCAAAACAATATATGTGCGAAAGAGCCCGATGTAACAGGAATAAATTGCCAAAGGGTGTAGTGAAGCGCTTGTTCGTACATGATATCGTTTGAAAACAGCGCTTGTGTTGTCTGTTCTTTCCTTAAATCCGTCTTATGCGCTGTTTTTAAAAGATACAATGCACCGAAAATCCCTTCCGTACACCCTTTTGGGTTCAACTTGCTGCGCTTGCTCGAATCGTGAAGTTACTTTTGAACTCTCATACAAAGATAAAGCAATCATTCATTTGTCATTTTCTGCAACAATGAATATGATTGCTGGAAATGAGCGCATATTTTTACACAAAAAAAGGGGAAAAGGCAGGTTTTCAGCTGTACGTAGTCGAAAGCCAGAGATGAAAAACGCGTCCGCAATGCGGGAGAAAAGCCTCGGATGGCCTAAACTGCGCGGTTTCCAGGCTGGCGTTTAGCGATATCTCAAATGGGTGAGCCAAAGTACGTGACCACCTAGCAAGCTCTTCGGTATGGTGGACCACAACTCGGGTAAACGGCGGGCTATTGCGCCACTGGCACTACAGGTTATATTTACACAAGGCGATCTCCCAAGAACCACTGTAAACATGCACGAAAAAATGCAGCGCTCATACCTCAATAAAAGCAGCATGAAGGACCCCCTTCTTGGTTTGTGTGAACTCGACTATAGCCCCGCGTCACGTCACGTCGTATACCTGTAAGACTAAGGGGTGCCACTAGCATTTTGGTCATTTTACCCTTGCTAGCGTGCGTTGGTGTATAGTAGGTCAGTCTTAACGGCGTGTTTCGCCCCGCTGCTTTGCGATACTGATCCTCGAGCTGAACGCCAGGCACCCACGTTTTCGCTATCATGAATGAAGCCCGGGTCTCGGTTAAGGAAAGCTTTCTTTCGGTAATGTAAACGTTCCGTCGGCATCGAAGCCTGCCCCGACGTTGCACGTCGGCCTCGTGCAGTTAACGCCCACCGTTGCTTTTGCAGGTTCCTCGCCACCGAGCCGTCCGCCCATTCGTACAGAGTACCCAGCGGCCAGCTGTGCAAACTGAACTTGCGGCGGCTTGACGTGAACCAGGGCTTCACTCACGAACAGTACAGTTCGTGCCTTCGCCCTCTCGGCTTTCATCAGAATGTCGCAGAAGCCAACCCTAGGCGCAGTCGTCGCCCCCGATCATCCTGCGCCTCCCCAAGTAGCAGCGGGCGGTCATGACGCCCAATCTGTGCCGACGCCTCCCCGTACGGCACCGGAAGCTCCTCCGCTGACCTCTGCTACGCCGCCACAAGTCGCCAATGACGTTCCGCCGCCGGCCTCCGCTACGCCGCCTCAAGTGGCCCCCGACGTTCCCCCGCCAGCCACTGCCACGGCGCCTCAAGCAGCGCCCCAGGTTCCTCCCCCGGAAGCCGCTACGCCTCCAAAGGCAGTTGCAGGACTCTCCCGCGCAGAGCCTCCGTCGCCCCCTCCGAGAGTTGTCGAATCTCGTCGACCTCTGGAGGGTCAGCCAGTCCAGTCCATCTCTGCCAACGCGCAGAGGGTCCCCGTCTCCGAGCCAGTCAAGGAGTACCTGGTGGCAGTCAAGACCTACGAGCAGCAGGTCGGACCCAACATTGTTCGCGGCAAGATGTTCGTCGAAAGCTTGCCCACCACTCCCATGGCCACGCCGGACGAGCGGAGGTTTTCCCCTCTGCCGGGAACGCGGTGCGACCCGGACATGGACATGGGACATGGCAGGGACTACATGTACGCGCCCATGAGCAGCGACCAAGGTCATCCGATGGGCGGGGGGGCACCGCCGAACGTGCAGCGAAGTCGCGAGGAGTTCCGCAACCTGGCTCTCGGCAAGGACATCGACCTCGCTAAAATGGCCGAAATGGGTCCCGAAGTGAGGAGGGTGTTGGACATGGGACGCCGTTTAGACCAAGTCTTGGACGTCGCCAACATGCCTAACGTATCCAGGGGTCGAAGCGGCTGCGCACAGCCTAGCGGGCCGATCATGGTGGAGTCTTACGGGAGACTGCCGCCTACCGGTTACGTTGCGTCGATGGGTAGGTACAGACTGGAGGCCTGTCCACGAGACCCTAGTTTGTACGGGAAGCACGAACCGCGGGTGGGCGGGCGTCCCAGTTACGAGGGGCCAAATTGCGCGAGGCGACCTTGCTCGAGAGAGAGGACGGCCTACGTCGGGGAGAATAGGCATACAAGGAGGTCTATGAGCAGGGCATCGGACATTTCGGACAGAATACGGCAAGACACTCACGAGCACCGCGCAGAGAATATGCTGGAGAAAATTCCCGCAGAAACTGCGAGCACTGATGACGGAGAATCAGACGTGCGTGTTCGTCCCAAAAGACACAGCATGCCGCACGACAGTAGGCCGCCGAGCCGAAATGTACGGCAAGACATCGACGAGCACCGCGCAGAGAACATGCTGGACAAAATTCGCGCAGTCCTGGCGAGCACTGATGACGGTGAACCAGACGTGCGTGTTCGTCACAAAAGACACAGCATGCCGCACGATAGTAGGCCGCCGAGCCGAAATGTACGGCAAGACATCGACGAGCACCGCGCAGAGAACATGCCGGAGAAAATTCGCGCAGACGCTGAGAGCCTGGATGACGGTGAACCAGACGTGCGTGTTCGTCCCAAAAGACACAGCATTCCGCACGACAGTAGGCCGCCGAGCCGAAATGTCCGGCAAGACATCGACGAGCACCGCGCAGAGAACATGCTGGACAAAATTCGCGCAGTCCTGGCGAGCACTGATGACGGTGAACCCGACGTGCGTGTTCGTCCCAAAAGACACAGCATGCCGCACGACAGTAGACCGCCGAGCCGAAATGTCCGGCAAGACATCGACGAGCACGGCGCAGAGAACATGCTGGAGAAAGTTCGCGCAGACGCTGAGAGCCTGGATGACGGTGAACCCGACGTGCGTGTTCGTCACAAAAGACACAGCATGCCGCACGACAGTAGGCCGCCGAGCCGAAATGTACGGCAAGACATCGACGAGCACCGCGCAGAGAACATGCCGGAGAAAATTCGCGCAGACGCTGAGAGCCTGGATGACGGTGAACCAGACGTGCGTGTTCGTCCCAAAAGACACAGCATTCCGCACGACAGTAGGCCGCCGAGCCGAAATGTCCGGCAAGACATCGACGAGCACCGCGCAGAGAACATGCTGGACAAAATTCGCGCAGTCCTGGCGAGCACTGATGACGGTGAACCCGACGTGCGTGTTCGTCCCAAAAGACACAGCATGCCGCACGACAGTAGACCGCCGAGCCGAAATGTCCGGCAAGACATCGACGAGCACGGCGCAGAGAACATGCTGGAGAAAGTTCGCGCAGACGCTGAGAGCCTGGATGACGGTGAACCCGACGTGCGTATTCGTCCCAGAAGAAACAGCATGCCGCACTGCAGTAGGCCGCCGAACCAAAATGTCCGAAGAGCGTCGTACGATGACGATGGCAGCAGCGACAGGCAAGAAAACTCGAGACCATGGCAACAGAGGTCGCAACGTGTCAAGAATTCCTCTTTGTCGTCTTCGTCTTCGTCATCGTCCGTAGACAGACCGCGCAGTGGGCGCTCGAAGCATTCCAAGCAGTTCCGGATTAGGAAATTTGAGGGCCATGGGCTACCTCATGAGCCCATTCTGTTAATCGTGGGAACCATAATGATAATAATGCTGCTGATGATGATTGTATTAAAACGGTGAAACATCTAATCCCGCATGTTGCGCTAAGTTATCAATAAAAAACAATAAGAATTAAAATTCATAATGTTATGGTTTCTGGAAACTGATTTCTGGGTGTCCTTTGTAATAATATTTAAAGGAGCCATGTAGAAAAATACAACTTTGTTATACTATTCGGAATATTTCGTGTTTTACAGCGTCCCCAGCGCTTGGGCGGCAGCAAATGATGCCGTATTCACTGAGAAATTAAACAATTTAGGTTGAAATATTGACTCTCCCGCCAAATCGTGTTTTGGGGACGTCTATAACGAAGGCATAACCGCGCGTATACGAACTTCCACTGCACCATTCGGCTCTGCAGCCTTGCTTCCGTCAAACCTCCCAGATGGCGATAGCATACGCAGCCCTCCGCCGTTGCTTTGTTTTAGACCGTTTTACACCTAGCTTGTTTTTATTACGGTAGCAAGCAATCGCTTCGTGAAACATGGGGTATGCTTGACAAACAGGGTCACGTAAGGCAACGTCCCTTACGCCAATCGGCCATGTAGCATGTAGCAAAGTACGGCGTAGCAAAGTACGGTACATGTAGCAAAGTACGGCGGCCGCCGCCGCCTTGCCGCTGCGCTGCTGTCAGTGTGGCTAGACGAGGCAAATACATTGAAGTGAAACACAGGAGAAGCAAAAAAAGCCGTCAAGACTATTATTATTGCTTTTTAGTTGCAAAACCCTCTTGAAAGGCGTAAAATGTTGTGAAGAAGAAGTTTTTAATTTTTTTGTCTCGCCACATCTCGCGAGATTGTTGCTATGACGACGACAAACGCTACTGCGTCAGGCTTAACAGCTAGAAAAACGCCCTTCTATCTGAAAAAAGAAGGCTATTTGTCGCTTGAAAATTGATGTGAGGGCAAGAGTGGACAAATTTAATTCGAAGTAAACGGTTTAGAACACGATATCGCATTGAGGGATTAGCGACGAAGCTGTTATCGCTGTGAAGCGGGCGGAGAGGGCGCCGCCATGTTTGGCAACGCTTTGCCGCTGCCGTCGACGGCGACGAACTTTTTCTGCCCCGGCTAGATCGGCGGCGGACGATGTTTTTCCGCCGCCGGGCGTCCAGCGGACGCCGCCGGGCGAAGTTCGTCGACTATTCGTCGCATAAACGCTCCATGTATTCCGGGCATTAAAGAGTATTACGTTGAGCGATAGCCTCAAAGATATGGTAATCTGTTCTACACATGTGCGTTAAAGGGGTCCTGAAATACCTTCCGGCGATGCATGGATGTACATGTAACCAAATAAGACAATGTATTATCAATCTCCTCCCGCAAGAATTTTGTTAAAGCGAAGAGTATTAGCTGAGAAATCGTAAATCAAAAACCGCGCATTATCGTCGCGCCGCGTCTCCTCCTCTTTTCAACTGTTGACGGCGCGCGAGCGCTCCCTCCCATGATGCTGCGCTAGTCAGCGGTGACGTACTTCCGCATTACGCTCCTCCGACTGCCGTCTGCTACGGGCAAGTTTTGTTGACACCATGAATTCCGCACTCCGCTCAAGGATGGATAAGCGAACGAAAAATCTGGCCGCATGTGTGCGGTGGCCTGGCCTTGCCCTTTCGCGGTGTGCGTTGCTGCCGTGCAGCACGTGACTTTTAATCGGCGGCGAACTCGCAGCCGCTGGGGAGGATCTTGCGCTCGGTCCCTTTCATGCACCGCGCACTGTTTATCCAAAAAGCGCCGTATCAGATGTGGCCCCGCTGGTGCCGGGTCTTATTTTGCGGTGGTGGTAATTCCTGCCGGCGCCATGTGAAAAAGATACAGAACCCGTGCACAAAACGCTTCAATCATGTGACCACTTCAGCTTGGGGCGACGCGTGGTGGAGAGCGGCAACGTTGGCAAAACATGCTCCGGCGCGGCTCTGAGCTTTCTAGCGCTGGAGCGAGCGCCTTTCTTTTACGATCTCAAACATCGGTTGCCTTGGCAACAAGGCGCAAACCGCCCCAGAGGTCAGTTACGGTTGCGTGATCCCGGTTCAGCTCGGGGCCCCACCTCGCGACATGTGGGCACTGCAGACGTACCACTCACTCTCATTAGGAAGTGTGAGATGCGTTTGGCATTACAGGAGGCGATGGTGTGTGTGTTGTGGACGCCTTTGTTTCGCGATGAAATGCGACGTTGTGCTTCTGCGGGTGGATAGTGCTTCCCATGGTCTGGATTATCTTTCTCGAGCGACGTACGACTCAACCTCGCATGGGGTATGTGCAGTGTGCGTGGCTAAAAGCCATTTCGGCTTGCGCGCCAGAGTTACGTGACTTGCTGTTCGTCCCCGCAAACCGCGCGCGAGGTGAGTGCCATTTACGACGGGCAGGAGGAGGCAACCCATCGTCTGTCAATCGCGGTTCAGACTTGCAACGCATGTTGTGACGTTGTGTTCGTTCAAAACGCATCTCTGGATTGTTTTGAAGTGGAAAAAAATGTATCCGTCAAACCCGGGCATTCGGCTCAGGGCGTTCTCTGCGATTGCACGAAAGAAGTGCCACGGGGCTTCAACGCTTTCTTTATGGAACGTACTCCGGTAAGAGAATATCCATGTCGTGTTATGGCCGTGTTGCATTCAATACGAACAGTTAAGCGTTTGTTTACACTTGTTTCGTTTGTCGTAAAATGTCCAAGCACTCCGGCAGTACGCTGGCAGATCAGCCGGCGAGTCGACGCTGAGCAGACGACTCATCTCTTTGCCGAAAGTGCGTGAAAAAGCCGCCCAATAGCAGGATGTCTAGCTCATGACGAACATCGGGGAATCGATGATGTAGACATGTGAAGATGGCGGCGTCCAAAAACACGAAGGAAAGGGTGAGAAAAAAGCGACAAACTTTGCAACAAAAGTGTGAGCTTTCCGCTGCGCGTAAAAGAGTAATACTTGGCCCAGATGACCTTGACGACCCAATCTAACGATTGCGCTACTTCATTTAGTGTGCTCAAAATGCCTTTCAGGGCCCCTTCAAGTTACAGTTTCAATTTCAGTCGCAACAAATAAAACAACTTGAAGTCAGATGCACCCCGATTTAATTGTATTCTTAAACGTATTTCGGTGACCACAGGCAAGCCCAATTTTCCCTATTTTGGACCCAAGACTAAAGAGATTTAAATTTTCAATGACTGATATCGAAGGCCATCCATGTCTAAAGCAATGATGACAGGTTTCATGCTTGCTTTGGACATGTACACACTGCAGCTGTTTTCAGAGGCCCGTTCTTCCACACGAAAATATGCGAGACTTGTCCGTATGAAAAAAAAGAAGGTGGCGACAACAGTGTTTGCAAAATCATTTTAGTGTGACAGCGCACAACCTGCATAAAACTCCTCATAAGATTTTCTGCGTTTTGGGGGAAACCGAATGCTTGTAATGCTGCTTTCTTTAGATAGTGACAGTGTGTCTTTCGTTTAGAGAAAACTGCACAAAGAAGGAATAACACCATCGTAAACGGCGGCTAATTGTTAGCTGAGTTGCACGCCGCAAAAAATTGAAATCTTGTATATTAAAAAAAGGCATGTGTGTAAGAATATAATCAATAGGATGCATAACAGGTGTTCCTTGGACGTGGTATCAAGCAAAAATATACAAATGTTCAACTTCTAAAAATGACTGGCAAAATCAAACACGGCGCCAATATAAAAATGCAACCACTGCGCTCGATTGTTGTCCATAACCCACCCTATGCGGAAATAAAAATATAATTGCTGTTCCAACAAGCAAGCACCCGATAATTCTGTAGCCGAGAATTTTTCGCACCCAAATATTCGCGCACCTGAATGTCCGCACAGAAATGTCCTGCACCGATCAAGCGCAGCAATCACAGCGCGATTAACTTTTCAGTGCTGTTCCTCGAAGCTTCTGAGACAAGCGGACTTCATGACCCGGTAGTTCGGTTTGCCAGCTCAACAAAAATAAAGCTGCAACACAGTTACGCGAATTCCGGCCGTGAAAACACGCAGCAACTCAGGCCCCACAAAGCCGGCCAGGGGAGTCGGTGCAAGCTGCCGAACCATCGGCTAACACCGCCACCTCGCGGCGCGTTGCGGAGTTAGCCAAATTACATGTTTTTGCTGGGGGACGCGCCGAATGGGACGGCCGGAGCAACGGCGCGCCGCCGGCAGCCGATCGCGGAGGCCACGCCGCCGGCAGCCGATCGCGGAGGCCACGTACTGACTCTCGGTAAAAGCCCAGGCAAGGAAAGCCAAGCGAAGGGGGCCCGCTCCGGTAACGCCGCTTGCCCCAGACCGCGCCACGCATGCGCAGTGGCGCTCCCGTTTGCTATCGGAACCGAGCGGAGCGGAGAAAAACGGGAGCTGAGACTCTCTATTATCTATTATCGCGCTACGCCGGCTTTCGCCACCTTCGAATCGTGGCATACTATATGGCAAATCACGCATTGGGGCCGGCGCGCTTCCAAACACAAGTGGCCAAAACTCGTCATCGTCGTCGTCGTCGTCGTCGTCGTCGTCATCATCATCATCATATCTATGCCCACGGCAGGAGCTGAATAGCAAACTTCCGCAAAAAAAAAAAAATAAAGGCATCTCCTATTAATCTCCAAATATCCAGGTCCTGTGCAAACTGCGACCTCGTTATCTCCGCAAACGTCTTGATCTCATCCACTCATCTAACTTTCTGCCGCCCCCTGCCACGTTTGCCTTCTCTAGGGATCTACTCTGTTACCATTAAAGGGGCCCTGAAAGGCATTTTGAGCACACTAAATAAACTAGCGCAACCGTTAGATTGGGTCGTCAACGTCCTCTGTGCCAAGTATTACTCTTTTACGCGCAGCGGAAAGCTCACACTTTAGTTGCAAAGTTTGTCGTTTTTTTCTCACCCTTTCCTTCGTGTTTTTGGACGCCGCCATCTTCACATGTCTACATCATCGATTCCCAGATGTTCGTCATGAGCTAGACATCCTGCTATTGGCGGTGAGATCTTTGAGTGGCGCCCCCTGGCTCTGACGTCGGCTTAGGGATTCCCGGCGCTGTCGTCTGCTACACTCCGCTTGTGAGGGGCAACAGTGCCGGGCTAGAAATCGCCTGCTTCGTTGCTGCAGTGCGTTAAAAAGTGTATTTTTAGCGACTCAGTTATTTTGCCAGCTTCTGACGCATCTGAATAATTTGAAGCTGTATCCCCCACAAGTTTGCAACACACGAAGAGATAGAGAACAACTTTCTTCAGAGTATCGGTCAGAAGATCGTGTGTAACTGGTCCTTTCTTGCTTATTCGCGAGGATCAGCGATCAGAGCTTCTCGATAAGTATTCAAAAGGCGTAGGCTTCCCTGCAGTATTTTTGAGATGCTCGTATGAAGACTCAACAGTCTAATACTACGTACCAAGCAGCGGCCTCTGCACGCTCATCGCACAGCAGGAAATAAAGCGGCTTTCTTCTGTTTCTTTCGTTGTCTTGTATCGGATTAATGTTTCTTGCTTTTTTTTTCTGCCCAACGCATTAATTTTGCTGCGCCGTCACCAACTTCTTATTAGGAGGTTTCGGGATGTTTGGGAGCCTCACAAAGGTCGTGTGGATATTTCCTTCATTTTGTATGGCATACATTCCCTTCTTCACTAATTGGCTTTCATTAAGGCTGCGTGCAAGAAGGTGCATATCCGCAGCGTGCTTTCTTTATTCACATGCAAATACAATGAGAAGGTTTGTGCTACGCCACCGCGATCGCGCCCTAAACAACGTGGTCCACAGTACTCGAAGGCGGCTTTTGTGCTCCGAATTTCTATCGTAATTTTATCGTTATCATAACGAACTGACTCTCAACTCGAACAATGATGACATGATTACGGTGTTGAAGGCATGATATACTCGCTAACTAACGTAATAAATAGTATGCCTGCATATATTACAAGACTCGAAACCGAAGAAGAATTCCAAGTAGCTCTTTATTGCTTTTCAACCCTTCCAGGCGCGAAGAACAAATCCTATTCTACTCGGGATGGCGTTCTATGATTTGAAGAAAATTACTTTTACTCTCTTGTCCTGGACTGAGGACCCGGCCCACTAACCAGATCGATTTATTTGTTAAACAAAGTTTTCCCCTCCTCCCCTTACTCCTCCTCCTCTTCCTCTTACTCCTCCTCCTCTTCCTCTTGAGTGCAGTTTTCCTATAACGCATATCCGAATATCGGGAAGATTTGGCTGTGCAAAATGTTCCGAAATATCCCTCCAGGTCTTAACAAACATATATGTGTTACTATAAATTTAACGAAGACGTGACTCGTTTTGCTCAATAAACCTCCACACTGGTTAGATGCCTGGTATAGAATCAGCACGCGCATATATACACACTGGGTTATTTGGAACTCAACCTACAGTTTTTGCAGTCTATAGTGCATGTCGGCAAACTTTCATGCCTTGACAACGTAAAGTGATGTGACAAAACGCGTTCGAGCGTTCGGCAAGGTTGCAAAAACTGTTTTACCTTACATATGATTACCGGGAATCGTGATGCTTTCTGCCAAAGCCGACAGCCCTGAAGGCGTAGAATTTGTTTTGGTCTTCCATTTTCGCTGTTGTCGGTTATTAGCAGCTGACTGTTCCTTTTGTTCGAATGCTTACATGAGAAGCTGACGCCTAGCTCCGACTCTTCGCGCTCCGCACGGGACCGGCTTCGCAAGGAATGGGGTGGCGCCGGCAATGTTTCTCCCGTAGCGGTATCGAAAGCTATACTTAAATTGACACCATGAGCTAGTGTGTGCGATTGTAAGCCTCTTATTACGATAAAAAGTTACCCACACGCCAATTCTGGTGCGGACAAGCATCAGACGTTGACCGAGCGCAAGGAAACAGCAGGGAGAGCGGTCCTGAGTGAAGCAGACGACAAATGCGAGAATCCCTAAGCTGACGTCACGGAGGCGCGCTTCGCAGCGCCGCCTGTGTTCGCGCTCACCGCCAATTGGGCGGCTTTTTCACGCACTTCCGGCAAAAAGATGAGTCGTCTGCTCAGCGTCGGCTCGCCGGCTGATCTGCCAGCGGAGTGCCGGAGTGCTTGGGCATTTTACGACAAACGAAACAAGTGTAAAACAAACGCTTAACCGTTTGTATTGAATGCAACACGGCCATAACACGACATGGATATTCTGTTACCTGAGTACGTTCCATAAAGAAAGCGCTGAAGCCCCGTGGAAAATCTTTCGTGCAATCGCAGAGAACTCCCTGAGCCGAATTCCCGTGTTTGACGCATACATTTTATTCAACTTCAAAGCAATCCAGAGATGCGTTTCTAACGAACACAACGTCACAACATGCGTTGAAAGTCTGAACCACGATTGACAGAGGATGGGTTGCCTCCTGCCCGTCGTAAATTCGGTACTCACCTCGCGCGCGCTTTGCAGGGATGAACAGCAAGTCACTTAACTCTGGCGCACAACCCGATGGCTTTTAGCCACGCACACTGCACATACCCCATGCGAGGTTGAGTCGTACGTCGCTCGAGAAAGATAATCCAGACCATGGGAAGCACTATCCACCCGCAGAAGCACAACGTCGCATTTCATTAAGAAACAAAGGCGTCCACAACACACACACCATCGCCTCCTGTAATGCCAAACGCATTTCACACTTCCCAATGGGAGCATGGGAGTGAGTGGTACGCCTGCAGTGCCCACATGTCGCGAGGTGGGGCCCCAAGCTGAACCGTGATCACGCAACCGTAACTGACTTCTGGGGAGGTTTGTGCCTTGTCGCCAAGGCAACCGATGTTTGAGATTGTCAAAGAAATGGCGCTCGCTCCAGCGCTAGAAAGCTCAGATCCGCGGCGGAGCATGTTTTGCCAACGTTGCCGCTCTCCACCACGCGTCGCCCCAAGCTTAACTGGTCACATGATTGGAGCGTTTTGTGCACGGGTTCTGTATCGGTTTAAAATGTCTTTTTCACATGCCGCCGGCACGAATTACCACCGCCGCAAAATAAGAACAGGCACCAGCGGGGCCACATCTGATACGGCGCTTTTTGGATAAACAGTGCGCGGTGCATCAAGGGAACGAGCGCACGACCCTCGCCGTGCGGCTGCGAGTTCGCCGCCGATAAAAAGTCATGTGCCGCCAGCAACGTACACCGCGAAAGGGCAAGGCCAGGCCGCCGCATACATGCGGCCAGATTTTTCGTTCGCTTTTCCAGCCTTGAGGGATTCATGGTGTCAACAAAGCTTGCCCGTAGCAGACGACAGTCTGAGCAGCACAAGAGCGGAAGTACGTCACCGCTGCGGAGCGCAGCATCATGGGAGGCAAGGCTCGCGCGCCGTCAACAGCGGAGAGTAAGTCGAAAGGAGGAGGAAACGCGGAGCGACGATAATGCGCGGTTTTTTATTTACGATTTCTCAGCTAATACTCATCGCTTTAACAAAATTCTTGCGGGAGGAGATTGCAAATACATTGCTTTATTTGGGTACATGTACATCCATGCATCGGCGGAAGGTATTTCAGGACCCCTTTAATGACAAACAGTTTATATTGGCTTCGCATTGCAGCCCTGCCCACGTCCATTTCTTCTTCCTAATTTCTACTATTATGTCCTTGACACGTTTCTGTTTCCTGACCCAGTCCGATCTCTCCTTGTCCCTTATTGTTACACCTATCATCTTCCGTTCCACTGCTCGCTGAGTCACCCTCAATTTAAGTCGAACCCTCTTATTAGTGAGCTTCCAAGTTTCTGCCCCGTAGCCCCGCTAAGCTGCAGCTGAGCGCTGCCATTCATTATCTGAGAATGCCTGCCGAATGCACTCCACCCCATTCTTATCCTCCTATTTATCCCCGACTCGTGGTTGGGATCCAGTTTCACAACTTGGTCTAAATAGACTCATACTCGAAAACATAAACAGGAGAGGTTGAGCGAGAGGATGCTAGCAATTCTTTTAACTTGTAGAAATTGGTGTAGGCACAGTACAGGATACTTCTTCGGGGTGGGTGGGGGGTGTTATTCAGACAAGCCTACAGAAGACCCCTCGGTGAAACAAAGGGACCGGCCGCACCGTAGCGAAAGGCGCCTGTAGAGAAAGGTCACTTAGTTCTGGCCGGTGTAAATTTTTCCGGTAATCCCGCTGCGCAGTTAGTGTGGACCCATTGAGCTCCGAACATCTGATGTTGTTGTTGTGGATGATGATGTCCTAGAACTTTTTCGGACATACACATAAGGGAGTAATCGCCAGAGCTAAATCGCTTAGTAAAATTGGTGAGGACTTCAAAATTCCGAAAAAACAGAGGCCGTAAGAGGAAAGTTCGCTATTATTAAGGCCCCCATTATCCATTAATTAGTACCTCTCAGCAATACAAGAAACCTGAAGCAGCAAAGAAAGCTTGAGTACAATTACATTTATATCCCTTTTTGCATATCCCAAATTTGTTGCCCCAATAGATAATATAAGTGGAACAGATAGAGTGAACCGCAAACCCTCGATAAGGTCTTTCAAAAGCAGTTGTCTAGCTGTCGAGAAGCGGCGACAGGCGAGAAAAAAATGTTTGTTCTGTTGATTCCGGTACCTGGCACCGCACACACAGTACCGTAGGGGAAAGCCCTGTTCTAAAGAGATGGGAATTCAACCTCGGTATCCTACAGCGCATCTCGGTGCAGGCCACTTCGCATTACCGCGCACCACAAAAACGAAAATTGCACAAGTTTAAACGTTCATACTTTTCAAAGGATAGCAGTGCATCTGAACGCGTAGCGTCTAAATGCTAATATCGTGCAATCCTGAAGATGCAAAAAGAGCCAGATTGGGCCTTCCCAATTAAACGGGAGCTGTGACAACGAGATCAGCTAAATGGTCCACTAGCTCGTCCGTATGGCCAGGGATCCAAGGAAAACGTATACCTGGTTCACATGGCTGGGGACAGAAAACAATAAGTGCGGAAGAATGGAGAATCGGAAGAAGAAGTTAATTGCGATATAACTGACATCGAATCGGATAACATGATGATTTCTCATATATGTTGCGGTACTTCCACATAGAGCGAGAGCTATTACTAGGATTCGGCCATAAAAATGGGCGCGTAGACCGGGAATCGTAGCGAATAACTTCAATCTGCGGAATGCGACAAATAACAATCCCAGCTTTCTCCCCATTTTGACATCAATCTTTTTAAATCACAGGAAACGCAGTCCACTTGGATAAATACTCATTTAAAATAGCGGTTAATAGGGAGCGTGGAAGAAGTTTTGCAGCCGAAGGGAAGGGGTTTTGAAAGGAAGACTCAGTTTTTCGTCCAATAGCAGAAACTGCGATCACTTCGTATATCTTAACAGAAATAAAATCAAGGCATGTTTGAACGAATTGCCCTTGGGGGGTGGGGGGGGGGGGATGCGTTTCGGCGACGGAGATGTAAAAAAATAAAATAGTTCCACTTAACGAGAAAGCGGTCGGAAGTGCAGACCTGGGATTCGTCAGTGTTTCCCTTGTGTTATCCTTGTGGGTGTCTTGTGTTTATCTTGCTTTTGGTAATTTTCGTACGTTTAGTTGGCTTGGCTTGGATTTGATTTGATCAGATTGGCTACACTGGCCGAGGTTGACCAGTTTTGCGTAGCTCCTGGAGAGCCATGCTGCGCAAGCGCGAGGATTGGATTGGATTGCAGTAGATTGAGTTGGCTTGGTTTGGCTTGGAATGGTTTTGATTTGAGTTGAATTTGGAATGGATTTGGATTGGATTTGGATTGGATGATGGGCAGCAGTGAACATGATAATCAGCTAATCCTTGACAAAGCTAAGAATAACCAGCTGAACCTTAGCTCACGCTACGTATATCCTGGCTAGCCGCTTGGATTTCGAAGCCTCTGGGTTACGCCATGGCGAACGGCCCGTGACAGGCTACACCGTAACGCCGTGGCGATATTCTTGGTTCCAGCGAGTGAGCTAGGACAAGGCGAGCGCCTAAAGTGTTCTTCACTTAGAAATATACTCGGAGCACAAATAAATACAGGCTTGACAGCTCCAGGGGCGTCTTCGTACATCTGGAGGTAAGTTTGAACCGTCAGCAAAAGAAATTGGACCCTGAGTTCTGGAATGCGTGCCTATAAGTACAAACCCGGTTCGAGACAAACCGAGGGAGGCCAAGGCACAATAGAAGGATGCGCCTCTTGAACAGGTATTACGGTCGCAGTTTGTAAATAGGGCAATTGCAAAACAACACGCAGCCAAACTAAATGTCTGGCCGGACGTAGGATCGCTACAGCCGCAAGCGTGTGTCCCGCCGCATTCCTGCTCGTTTCCCATATAGCCTGTTCACGCTACGAATTGCTCTCTCCGCTTTAAAGGAGCCATGAAGAGAAAATGCAAGTTGGTTTTATTCGAAAGATTTCGTGTTTTATAGTGCCCCCAGCGCTTGTCCGGATACAAACGATGCTTTATTCACTGAGAAATTAAACAATTTAGGTTAAAATTTTGATTTTCCCGCTAAATCGTTTGTGTTTGGGGTCTGCAATGACATCACAGGAACCGACCGCTCTGCAGCCTAGAATACCTTCATTCACGCATCCGCCGTACAGGGTAGAGACAAGTATACGCTGGCGCCGCCATTTTGGGTCGCTCGCTCGCCACCGAAGCAAGTCATTGTGTCAAAACCGCTCTAAAATTATCGCCGCAAAGCGGTTTACTAAAGAATTT
Source organism: Haemaphysalis longicornis (assembly GCF_048455015.1). NCBI lineage: Eukaryota > Metazoa > Arthropoda > Arachnida > Ixodida > Ixodidae > Haemaphysalis > Haemaphysalis longicornis. The sequence goes on along the minus strand of NW_027526225.1, from coordinate 82,316,473 downwards.
TGAATCATATTGTCTGTTTCGCGTTGCTAGGTCTCGTGGGAAACGAAAAGAACAACGCAGTGAGCACGTTGGCCCAATCGCGGCGGCACGGAACCGTTGAAAGGTTGTCTCCACCCTGTATAGCGGTGTTGGTTTGTTCCCGCGTTTCTTTACGTTTCCCGAACCTAGATGGCGCCACCATACCGTGGCAAGCGTTTGGTTTGTTTTTTCCCGTATTTAAACGTGGCTTATTTTTGTTCTGGGAGAAAATATTCGTTCCCTGAAACAGTGCTCGCTCGACAAATGTGGTCACGTAAGACACCGTTGCTTGCGTCAATCGGCCAGTGTCGTCTGAGACAACCCCAAGCCCCGTAGTGCTGTGCAGCTAAATCAAGAATGCTGTGCGCAGTACGAACAGGAGTACGCATCAGTACTTCTATGTTTACATGTGCTTTCGTAACTTCCACTATTTCTCCCATCATTCTTATTCCTTTGTAAAGAATGCGCCCTAAATTTACGCGCAAATCGCTCGTTCGGCTAGTTTGTAAGCTCTACCTAATTTGCGTCTGCTTCTGCCGGCCTCCGCCAATCGCAGAGCTGAGCTCATGTGACATCATAGGTTCAGTTGCGGGAAATGAGCTGGTGGGTCGCATGGCCATTTCCTTTTTTCATAATTATGTAGCTTATTTGACCGAAGTTTACGTTAAAAGTGGTGTCAAAATGATTCTAACGAGGCAATCTTTTGAATGAACCAAACTTGTATTTTCTCTTCATGGCTCCTTTAATTACTGGTGCAGTGTATATATTACAAAGATACTTCAGCGAATCCACTTGCGGAGTCACTTGATTTTGTAAGCGAGAAAAATTGAAACTGGCCCTGCAACCGGGAAGAAGAGTAGTGCACTGTTCGACACATTTAGCGTTAAATGAATACTGCAAAGCCATGTCTCCAAAAGAGATAAATAGACCTCCGTTGCCAACCGCTGGGGCCGACGAAAGCTTGCTGCTTGTCCCATCCGCCTTCTGTCTGGGCATCCGCATCTGTCCCATCCGCCATCTGTCTGGGCAACCACTGCAGGACAGCCCAGCAATCAAAGTCCTGGGATTGCTGATACACCAGTCAGGAACGGCGACAGCTTGGCTTGCTCAGGCTAAACACCAAGCTGCTCAAGCGCTGTCACTAGTACGCTGTATTGCTCCCAATGCTGGGGGAGCCAGCTCACACGTGGCGCGACAAATAGTGAGAGCAGTTTTACAACCGCGCTTGGTGTACTCTGCTCAGTTCCAGCATTTGACGGCAACACAGTGGGATCGACTGGAAGCGATTAACAGAGAGGCTATGAGAGCAATTACTGCGCTACCAAGCATCACCCCTATAGTTGCTCTCCAGGAACAAGCCCAACTGAACACGTTGGATGAACTTGTTCATCAACGTCGCGAAGCTCGGAAATTGAAGAATGCACTGTGTGATTCGGCGCGAGCATTAATAGCTTACGCAGTCTCTCATACGCTACCAGCCCTACCGCAGCGAGTACTTCACCCGTGGCAGTTCGTGCAATTGAGTGGCAACAAACCAACTGACCTTCGTCGTCCAGATTCCAACATTTCGGCGTCTGCCCTCAAACAACGCATCGCCGACACGGATAGCCTCCTGCCACCCGGCTCTATCATATTATATACTGACGCCAGTATACAAGAGACTGTGATTGCCACTGCCATTCATTGCACTAGCCATCCAGCCCTCAGCAAGACGTCCAGATTTAAGGTTCCGGAACCTCCATCATCGTTCTGTGCAGAACTTGTAGCCATTAGAGAGGCTCTGATTGCTGTAACCGGAATCACTTTGCAGCCCGGGGCGCGCATCGTAGTTCGCACCAATGCTCTACAAGCAGTCCGCCTACTACGGTTAGTTAGTCGTAGCCCTGTGCTGGCTCAGAGTATTCATCAACTTGCGGCAGAAATCGCTCACAAGATCCTGATTGAATGGGTTCCACGTGACCTACTCACAGAACACTGCAAGGCAGACGTAGCAGCCCGATTGGCAGCATCCGTTCCATCTCCGACTTCCCCGTTAGAGCTGGATGGTGCCACTCTCCTGGTGACGAGAAAAGAACACCTCCGGCGCCGCACACGTGTTCTCAATCCACCGTGTGCTGCCACCCTCCCCCCGGGTCTTACCCGTGCAGAGGAGGTTGCGCTCAGGTGGATTCGGGTGGGGGTGGCCTTAACTCCCGCCGTGACCCGCCACTGGCCTCAATACCGAGGTTCGTTTACAAACCCTGGTTGCCCAGTGTGCCACCGCAGCGACGCGATCGCCGACCTTCACCACTTGCTGTGGTCCTGCCTCGCCTTGAGGCCGACGAGACTGCGGCACCTTGCGGCGACGGGCCTCCGCGTAGACGACGCCTCCGCATACGCCGCATGGATACATGGGCGCCATCATCGTTCCCTCCTTGACTTCATCCGCGAAGCGAACATTTTCATTTTCATCTAATCACCATTACCTCATAATCCCATATATATGCCCTGTGGCAAAATAAACGTTTATAAAAAAAAGTAGGCATAATGATCTGGGGATGCATGTTAACCGAAATACTACAACAGCACATTTGCAACAGCGAACCGAAATACTACAACAGCGTGCCTCGCGACGACCGCCCTGCGCCCCGGCGCGTGTTCGTCAAGCCAAGCATATCAACTTAGAAGATTGGCCAAGATTGCCACGACCACCCGGCAGTTAACGAAACCAAGACAATGCCTAGCGATCGTGTGTGCGTGCCTCTCGACGACCACCCAGCGTCCCCAGAGCATTGTTGTCGAGCCAAGCATACCCACTTTGGGAGATCGGCAAAGATTGCTGCGACCACTCGGCAGTTAGAAAAACCAAGAAAATGCCGAGCGCTCGTGTGTGCGTGCCTCTCAGCGACCGCACATCGTGCGCGGCGCATGTTTGCACGCCAAGCATGCCCACTTTTGAAGACCGGCTAAGATTTGAAAAAAAAAAAAAAGAATCTCCAGGTGTGATCTTATCAAAACACCCCACTGCTTACCCCCAATCCCAACCCTTCAAAAGAGCAGTGGGAGGGCTTGCTGACCAGCTCCCGCTAAGCTGACCACATCTTTCTGGTGACCCGTGCCGGGCTACACCCAAGTCCCAAGGGCATCTGGACAAGGGCGAACGCACACCAACGAGTGACGGCTCAACCACCACCGTTTGCTCTCTCTCTCTCTCTCTCTCTCTCTCTCTCTCTCAATCCGGGGTTCGACTTAGTGGGGGTAACACTTTCTCGGATCGAGAAAGACACGTCACAGCGTACACCACTCAAAGGTGATGTCGAATGATTATCGCTTCAAAAAAGTGAAGGAAGCTCACACGTATAGCGTCAATGATGAAGTAAAGGTCGCTGCGGCAGCGAAGAAGAAGCAAATCGGCTGCAATCGTGAACTTAAATCTTTGTGATGGTCGTGAAGGCTGCGTACAGCTTTGCTACCTTTAAGTCTTACGCATTAGTGTGAGCTTCCTCCATTATTCCCACACGCATTCTTCCCGCGTTCACCGAGTATGCGCGAGCTCGAGCGGGCAAGTCTACACGCGGTAGAAAACGCAGGGGTGATCCTGTATCTCTCGGCGGGATTTCTCACGTTGTGGGACACTCTGTGCATGTACGGCATGACATCCGTTATTTGCGGACGGCAGAAGTCTCTGGCCTTGCCCTCCCCTTTCACCTTTTCAGCAACGTTTTTACCACCGCGACGACGACAGAGCCAGAGAAACCGGCCTAGTGAAGCCTGCTAATTTTAACTATCTTGCATCTTCTGAACACAATATTTCTGTAAAGCAGATTCCAGAGGGTGCAAAGCAATTGCCCTTGTCACTGTTTTAGAAGGCGCCGATTCAAAGATAAGGAGTTTTTTCTGAGTACGAGGATTGTACCAACAGGGTTGTCAGAAAACATTATAAATGTATAAAAATTCCAGTTCATTCTCAACAGGTACTTCGTGGGTGAAGGCTAGGCCTCTGCAGTGTAGATTTAACATCTCTAAAATCTTTCTTACCGAGGCAAGGTACGTGATGATGCCCTTGTTTGTAATGTTGTTCTTGCCGTTTTTAGGAACGTTGATGACTTTTTAGTTACTTAGCCCCGATGACGTAGCCTGCCACGGTAGGAGATTTCAGAGCTGTTTAATCGACAGGAGAAATGCCTAGCCTTCACCCATAAATTATTTGTGGACAATGAACAGCAGTTTTAGACATTACCATGATGTTTTGTGACGACCATATTTATTGGTGGCACAATCCACGTGGTCAGACACAACTTCTTCCCCATGAATCGGCAGATTCTAAAACACTGAAAAGGGCAATTGTTTCGCATACGTTGGAACCTGTTTTAGAGAAGTTGTGTGTTCGCAAGACGCAGGATAGTTTTAACAGTCAAATTAGTTGATGTTACAAGGCCGCTTTATATATCTGGCTCTGTCATTGTCCAGGTGGCGAAGACGTTGCTCAAAAAAGCGAAAGGAGAGAATGTCAAAGGCGTCTGCCGTTCGCAAAAAACGGATGTCATGCCGTACACGCACAGAGCGTCCCACAACACAAAAATCACCCCTGTGTTTTCTGCACTGTGTAAACTTGCCCGCTTGTGCTCGCGCATGCAGGGTGAACGCTGGAAGAAGGCATGGAAGAAAACACTCACATAAAAACTCCCACCTCCCCTCGCGGGAACCCCTGTGTAGATGCGACGCGTATGGGGTTCCGTTGTTGTTTCCGTTAGGTTGATTTTCCCATCGCGTAAAACGTGCCGTAAACCCCCTGCCGCGGCTATGACGCAACGTGCCGCGGCTATGACGTAACACAATCCAACACAATCGACTTTAATCTAATCCAATCCAAATCCAATCTAAGCCAATCCAATCGAATCCAATCCAATCCAATCGAAGCCAATCCAATCGAATCCAATCCAATGCCCCTCGCGAGAGAGTGTTCGCTATCGGAGAGGAGAGCCGCGGCTATGACGCAACACAATCCAACACAATCCACTTTAATCCAATCCAATCCAAATCCAATCCAAGCCAAGCCAAGCCAAGCCAAGCCAATCCAATTCAATTCAATCCAAGCCAATCCAATCCCATGCCCCTCGCGAGAGAGTGTTCGCTATCGGAGAGGAGAGGGGGTGAGCGGCGGAGAGCGCAGCTGGCGCGGCGAGGAGAATGGGGGAGGGGCGGACAACGCCGACGACGACGACGCCGGAGGGACAAGGCGAGTGAATCAGATGCTCTGCATCTGAAAATGTCGATTGTGCTGTCGGTGTTGTCTACGAAATCCCGCTATCTTGCGGAAGATATTACATCGGCCAAACGGGGCGTTGCGTCAACGGGAGAGCCAGGGAACATGAATTGTCGATTGGAAAAGGTAAGGGAGCAAGCACATTTGCCTACCCACTGTCATGCCAGCGGTTGTGAACCACAGTTTAATGAGGTCTAAATACTGAAAAATGAATTAGCAGTGCCTTAGCTCGGCTATGCCAGGATATACGTAGTGTGAGCTAAGGTTCAGCGATCCAATCAAATCCAATTTAATCCAACCCAGTCCAAATCCAATTCAATCCGATCCAATGCTATGCTTCTTGCGCTTGCGCAGCACGACCCTTCTTGGTCCACGCGAAACTGCTCAACCCCGGCCAGTGTAGCTTACGCTACAAAAGCAAGAACAGGGAGGCGAGGTAGTTAGCTGAAGTATCAGAAAGAAAGCAAGTGATTGTGTGAGTGACACTTCGATTGCACGGTACAGTAGCGAAATGGGTTTTCTCGAAAACGTGCTGTGAACATATTCATCGTTGTTTTCTGCTGTGAATGCGTTACTACCTTTCTTTCTCGCCCTCTCGATTTCTACATGAATATAAGCGCATGAGCAGTGCAATGAAGTAGTTACAAGTCAGAGCCTGTCCTCGCTACTATGTGTTCACCGTCCGTGTATTTACTACAAAGCAGTGTATGTCTCACCCCCCCCCACCCCTTCTGTTAAGTGCGAATGCACTTCTTAAGCGAGCCTGAATCGTCCGCCGCCGTCGTCCGCATAGCAACAGCTGCGGGTGCGCGCGCTCCTCGTCTTCCCTAGCAACGGGGGGAGATGGGCGCGCGCTACTCTCCTCCTCCTCTCTCCGCTCAGTGACTGCGGGTGTTGGGCGCCTCCTCTCCACTCCAAGATCACGATATCCACCGTAATCGCGCAATCAACAACCGTGCATTCGCACTTACACACTCTCCCCCTCGGGGAAGTGCGAGGGAATTTTTTTCATTGCGGTGTAGCAGATTTACTCGGCACCGCTCCGCGCCTCCTCCTCGCCACCGTCGATCCCTTTTTTACAACGTTTATTAGAATGGTTATTCCCCTCCCCACCGCTGATGCCCCTTTCGCAAGTTGGGAGTCCGCTGACAGCGGCTGTAGCGCCGTTGTCAGATGATTGTGAAGAATCAGCACCAGCGCGAATCGGTGTAAAGACGCCAGAAAGCCGTTCGCACCGCCCCGCCGAGAATGTAGCCGCGGCCGTTGGAGCTTCAAATTCCACTCGCCCACTAACTGCGCACCGCGGTCCATTGAAAGCAACTTGCCCCTCTGAAGCGCCGGCGTGAGCACATTATTCTTCTTTAGCTTGGAAGCCATTCCAAGCAACATTGTCGGGTCGGCGGCCCTCGTTGACCAGCTGGTCATAGTTCTCCTGGTGGAATAATAATAATAGATCTTAGTCTGGTCGCATATAAGGTCTTTCTCTCTCCATTTCTTTCTCCATTCGGCAGTGTATTTCACGTCTAATGAGGCGCCTGTCCACCATTGCCGGTTAGGCGAGCACGGGTTCGGGGTGAAACGAGGTGGCAGACATACACAGCAGGTCTTAATGCCGCTACCGATGACATACCCGTTGTGGTGGTGGGAGATTTAAACATGGCAGCTACATGGCTCGATGCCCCTCAAAGCCCCTGCAATTCCACTGCCAGACTTTAATTGGCTTATGACGCTTGTCCATTGGCGGGATTGAAAGGTGGGATGGGAATATTTTGCGCAAGGATTGGGGCAGTATTGCTGGCTACCAGTCCTTGTATGGAGTTATGCATTTCAGCACGTAGCGCTTCAATGTTAGCTTCCATAGTGGATTGGTTAGTTAAGAGGATTTGATGAAGATTAATATATTCCTCTTTTTGTTCAGCCAGTGTATGCATTTTCGATGCATGCAAGTCGTTCTTCCGAAATGGGGGAAATAGTTGTAGGAGTGGAGTCGGCCGAGACTGCTTTTCGTTTTAGCTGTGGTTCGGGGGGAGTTCCGTTATCATTTTCAGTATCAGGGCTATTTTGTGAAGGCTCCACAGGTCGAGAGTTAATCTGCTGTCTTAAGGCATTATTTTCGCGTTTCAACGCCGCGTTCTGCTGACGTAACATAGTGATTTCAGTACGGATAGCTTGTAGTTCTTTAAGAACATCAAGGTGAGGGGTAGATGTCAAAGAAGGGTGATTTGGGGATTGAGGCGAGCTACTGGATGGCGCAGTCATTCAGGCAGTCCTAGCCGTTATTCAGGCATTACGGAACCAGGGTGTAGATGAGCATTATGTAAGAATACTAGATGATATATGCAGTGGGTCTACAGCTACCATCATCCTCCATAAGGAGAGCAGTAAAATACCTATAAGGAAGGGTGTCAGACAAGGAGACACAATATCTCCAATGTTATTCACAGCATGCTTACAAGAAGTATTCAGAACGTTGGATTGGGAACAGGTGGGAGTAAGGGTTAATGGAGAATACCTCAGTAACCTCAGATTTGCTGATGACGTTGCCTTGCTAAGTAACTCGGGGGACGAATTGAAAAGCATGCTTTCAGCACTGGGCGAACAGAGTAGAACCGTGGGCCTGAAAATTAACATGCAGAAAACTAAAGTAATGATCAATAACCTCGGGACAGCACAGCAGTTTGAGATAGGTGGCGAGGCAGTGGAAGTGGTAAGCGAATATATATACTTAGGCCAAGTTGTGACCCCAGATCCCAACCATGAGGCAGAGATAATTAGAAGGATCAGAATGGGGTGGGGTGCACATGGCAGACATTCTGAGATAATGAATAGCAGCCTACCATTGTCGCTGAAGAAGAAAGTGTATGACAGCTGCATCTTATCGGTACTCACCTACGGGGCAGAAACTTGGAGGCTCACTAAGAGGGTTCAACTTAAATTGAGAACGACTCAGCGGGCAATGGAGCGGAAAATGATAGGTGTAACATTGAGGGACAAGAAGAGAGTGGAGTGAGTCAGGGAGCAAACTGGTGTTAAAGACATATGAGTAGAAATTAAGAAGAAGAAATGGACGTGGGCAGGGCATGTAATGCGAAAACAAGATAACCGCTGGTCACTAAGGGTAACAGAGTGGATCCCTAGGGAAGGCAAGCGTTGCAGGGGGCGGCAGAAAGTTAGATGGGCAGATGAGATTAAGAAGTTTGCGGGGAGAAATTGGTCACAGCTGGAACAGGACCGAGGTAATTGGAGAATAATGGGAGAGGCCTTTGCCCTGCAGTGGGCGTAGATAAGCTGGTGATGATGATGATGATGACTGGATGGCGCGCTTGGGCAGCTCACCTGGTTTCCGAATGGGTCTTCTTTTCTGGGCTTGCCGCGTTGTGGCATGCTCTTGGAAGGAATATTCTTGTTGGGGGGTGAGTTTGAGCGCTCTTGCTGCTCCTTGCCCGGCAAGGGGGGAAGTCTTCTTTTGTCGGTGTCGTGTTCTGGGTCCCCGCCTGCGCGTATGACTTCGGGTGGCGGCGTGGTTGGTACCGTTTAGGGCAGTGCACAGTTCCGGTAAGAAGGGGACCTCCACAGACAATGCACTTTGGTACACACGGGTGGTCCTCGGGAGCAGTCACCAGTCCGCAGGTGGGCACCGTGGAGGTGCCTTTGCGTTGGGGCAAACGTCCCGGCGATGTCCAGGTTGCCAGCATGCCGTACATGCTTCAGATTTCCTGCGGAAAGGCTTGCAACGGTAGGTTGCAGCCCGGTATCGGATCCAATAGGGAACTTTGCTTCCACCAAAAAGGATTTGTGCAATATTAGAGGAATTGAGCCGCTTGGCGTCCAGTATTCGGAGGCCAGGGTTGTATTGACAAACATTGTTGAGGACTTGTTCTGGTGTGTCATCCTCGGGAATGTTAAAAATGACTCCCGTCACAGTGTTTGCTGCGGCCGACGCGTGCGTGGAGATTTTGTATTGATGGCCTTTCAGCACAAGAGAAGTGATTTTTTCATATCGTCGAGCGCGAGCTTCCGAGGGTGTGCTCACGACGATGAAATTCGATGTAGCTTGAATACGGACCTGATCGGCGTTGTATGGATCAAGACCCGCTTGTTTGTGAACAGTGTCTGCTAGCGTGGCTAGAGAGATGGCCGTGAGTGCCAGGCCACCATGCGGGCGCAGGATTATCTTAATATCATCTTCGGGTAGAGGCTCAGCGGGAGGCTTGCGCTTTGCAGTGCGATGCGCACTCTTGCGTAAGGGATTATTGGTGTGGTGTTTTCCATTGCCTGAAGGGCAGCTTGTTCCGCTGCCTTGAGAGATTGTTGCTTTCGGCGGACTTCGGCCCAACCTGGGCGGACGAGATCCGCCGGGTCGATGTCTTCGCCTTCGACGATACTTTCCATTGGGCTTACGTGGCAGTTGCGACGAACCGCAGCTGGCGGGCCGGCGGCGCCGGCGTCGGGGTAGGTCGGTGGCGTGCTATGCCTGGTTAGGCCTAGCCCATGCGCAATAACCGAACCAGGCGGAAGATGCCGCGGTGCCGTCTGCTACGTCGCTCCGCCGGGCCGCTCAGCTTGCGAGAGCTGAGGAATTTCACATTCGAAGGATGTTTTGCGTCACGGCGGACCGCCGTAGCAGACGGCACCGCGGCTTCTTCCGCCTCGTTCGGTCGGTGCGCATGTGCCGGCTGTCCGAGTGTCGCCACTTCTCGGCACCGGCGCCCCGCGGAGCGCGGCGGCCACGCGCTCACCGTTTCCCTTTAACAGTGGGCCGCATTGCACGTATACACTCTCGCAGCGCCGTCGTTGTGAAATCGAGGAGAGAGGTTACTTCGACTACGAAGATTGGACCGCCAACCCCCCTAGTGGTCCGCCCTCCACCGCAGTGCTACCAACACTGCCGACAAGTCAGGCAGAGCCTGCAGCCGGTACGTTGGAGGCGGTTTTGCGACGCCTGATGTGCGGCATCCAAACGAACGTTGTTACTCGTTCCCCAGGTGCGCTCTCTCTGCATTCTTGGAGTTACGTTCCAAGCAGACGGCTCCGGGGCCGCTATTATTCCTCAACATCATGTCACTTCACTCAGGTCGCTATCGGAAGAATCTGCACACAGCGCCATTGTCAGTGAGAACAAGACACCTGCCTCGTTTTCCAAGCACTGCTTAGCCGCATCCTTTGGTACTCTGTGCATCATCCTCAGACCCACTTGCCCTACCTCCAACTGTCGGCGATCCCCAGGGTATCCGACATCAGAGTACTGGGTATGCTTCTCAACGAGAAGGGCAACAATGGGGGAACAATGGCGAAGATCGCCGGCAAGGCGGCCAGCGCCATTCGGCTCATGAAACGAGTTTCCAACAGGAAGAGGGGGCTGCGCGAGGAGAACCTCATACGACTAGTGCAGTCATTCGTAATGAGCCACATAACATACGTGGCGGCGTTTCACAAGTGGAAAACAAATGAGAAGAAAAAGCTGGAATCGCTCATTCGAAAGGCGTATAAGACGGCCATCGGACTACCCGAGTCTACAAGTACCGAGCGACTGCTAATCCTGGGCGTACACAACACCTTGGACGAAGTCATCGAGGCCCAACGGGTGGCGCAGCTAGAGAGGCTAACCATAACCAAAGCGGGCAGAAGAATCCTGGACAAGCTGGGATACAACTACCATGAACAGCAGGGAACCAAGACCCAGCTACGAGGCGACACCAGGGACAAAATCCAGGTGGATGCAGTTCCGCGCAACATGCACCCGGAGTACAACGAGGGCAGGCGGCGAGCACGGGCCAAGGCGCTGGCGGAACTCCACGCCGGGGACGCTGGAGCCCGCTACGTCGATGCAGCAGAATACTGCAACGAACGTGGCTTCGTGGTGACGGTGGTCGACGCCGAGGGCAACCTCCGAGCGGCGGCCAGCGTTGCAAGCGGGAGACCCGAGGAAGCAGAGGAGGTGGCGATCGCGCTGGCCCTCAAAGATCCAGGCTGCACAACGGTCCTGAGTGATTCCAGGCAAGCTGTCAAAAACTTCTCCAAAGGCAGGGTTTCCCCCGTAACGGAGAAACTACTGCGAAGACAACCAAGCCTCACGGGGAAGACGAGAATCAAGTGGTTCCCTGCACACGCAGGTACGGTGTCGGCACGTGCTCAGAACCACAATGAAACCGCACACGCTCGTGCGCGCGAACTCACTAACCGCGCCGGGCAAAGTGGCGGAGAGCATTTGTGGCACAGCACACGAGACCGAATGACTACCTACAAAGAAATTACTCAGGCCTATCGACTTGCCAGACGCAAGCTCCCGCCGCCTTGCAAAGGATTGAGCAGGGAGCAGGCGGTCATCTATAGGCAACTCCAAACAAAGACGGTCCCGAGCCCCTACCTAAAGCACAAGATGTACCCGGAGACATACCCTGATGCAACCTGTCGGGTGTGCCGCAAAGCTCCAGCAAGGCTCGAGCACATCGTCTGGGATTGCCTCGCGTACCCGGACGAATCAAACACAAGAACGATGCCACCTGCCTTCGAGGAGGCGGTGCGGACTGAAGACCAAAATCTTCAACTCCAGGCTGTCCAGCGAGTCATCGTGGCGCTGGCCAGGCAGGAGGACCCCGGCTACCCGGTGACGGGGAGCGGAGGACCCCTAGCCGGGTTGGCTACATCTGCGGTGACGACTCTGGCCAAGTCATGAAGACCTAGCAATAGGACTTCATTCGCAGGCCCCAAAGAAGTTTTCCCAATCCAATCCAATCCAACTGCCCTTACAACGCATAAGTACATCACCTTGAGGGGAGGGGCATCCACAAGACCTGCCACCTTACTTACGCTCCGGCATCGCTTCCTAGGAAGACTGGCTGAACCTGAGTCATAGCGTGGACATCACGTCAACGCAAGAATTCGTGGCGGCCCACTACCTCCCGGGTAGTGAAGGATTCAGGGAAATCTACGGACCGGCCGTCCCCTAATGAAGTGGCAGTGACACGACGGCCTGGACTGGGGATGTCCAGAAAATAAAGATTTTAACAGCGAAGCAGTTGAGAAAACCGTTTGTGAAAGGTGTCCGCAGTTAAAAGTACCAAGAAAATGCCAAGCGCTCGTGCACGCGTGCTTTGAGCGCACGTTCGTCAAACTAATCAGGCCCATTTAGGGAGACTGGCCAACATTGGCCAAAAAGAAACTCCAGCGTCCTCCGTATCGCACAGGCATGGTAGACTTGCTTGGAAGGAGAAAGACACGTCATAGCGTACCCCCTTATTCATTCATCCTCGTGTCGTCATGCGCATGCGCTCTGCTTCATAAAAGAGCCGTGACTTGAATGTCCAAGTGGCTGTCGGTGATCATTGGCTCCACATGGCCCGGTTGCGGATAGTTCGCACGGCCGAGGAATAGGCCGCGTTTCCTGATGCTCGGCGTGCCGAAAGCATCCGCTAGAGACAAGAACTCTCGCTTGCAGAGTGGCGTACGAAAACGACGACCGAAAGGACGAGCTCACTCCGGCCTTTCTCAACATGAGGTCATTGAAATCCCAAGTCGCCGACGTGAATCCCGACACCACAACGATACTGAAACTCAACATTGTCAGTCAATGATCACCCACAACAGCTTCGCCATTAAAATCTTGCGCGGGGTTGCAAGCCTCTCTGAATATTTCTCTTTCTGTATCTCAAATTGTACGGCCTGGTATTCGCATTCAGGCTTCCCACCTTCACTACCAGTGCCCAGCAAAGCGTGCCGCTAAATCACTTGCCTATGGTCCGCACTACCCTCCACAAGTGACCCGCCCTGCAAAACCGCAGTGCTGAATGGCCCTGTAGGGATCATATCGATGATGGCCTCATAGAAAAGGTGTTCTGCAAACCTGCGCGCCGCCTGTCAACATTGCTTTCACCGATGTAGGCGTACATGCATTGCCCAAGCAGTGACGTCTTCAGAAGGTCCTCAGCAGAAGGATTGGCAAGGACATCAAGTACGACGGGAGCTGATGGGCGTGTCCATATATGCCAGGACACTGGTCTGTTCGTCCCTAACGAGTGGATGATAGTCTTACCTTGAGGAGAGAATTCCAAAGCTCGTTCTGATGCATCAGGAGACTTGAAAATGAACCATAGTACCGCTCCTGAAGAGAGCGGTAAAGTATATCTCAAGTATCGTCACGCTTTCCCGTTCAAAGCGAGTAAGAAGGCTTAGGTGCTCCGAGGGATTGAACTGCCCGGTTGCATATCGGTGTTTCAAAGTCAATAGCGTTTTTTACGCATTTTGTCCAGTATACATGGCCTCTATCTACGGTCGGTGCCTTTGTTTAATGTATATTTTAATGCACCAAAGAGCCCCGAACCAACGCGTGCAGTCCGCCATAGCTCTCGTTTTATTTGCACTTCATGCATGACGTTCGAAAAGTTGCGCAAAAAAGATCCAAGGCGAAGACTTTGCTACTCGCGGCCCTATGTAGTTGACAAATCCTGAAATAAGGCAAGAATTTCATGCTCACACACGAAAGAAAATTCACTGACAATGCGCTTGTTCAGCGTTTGCATCGCCGCTAAGCTTCTGCCGTAAATAAACGCCAACTTATAAAAGGAAAAGCCGGCGAGCATTAGAGGTCACTTAGCATTCCTGCGAATGGTTTGAAATGCCAGTTGTGCCTTGCATTTGCTTCCTAGCATACGTCCGCTGCATAGCCCCGCAACCACAACTGTTTCCCTTATGGCCTTCCTTTATTAGGTCGCTAGACTTCACATGAAGGTATACGGTATGACATCACATCCTGTCATTACCTCATGCGTCTTCATAACGGACACGTTTGGAGCAACTAACCGTATACAGTCACCTTGCAATGGCCTGTACCCGTTTTGAATGCCCTGGCCACGTGCTCTTCAGAACCGGCGCTGTAGGAAGCTGAACTTGTCGGTTTTTAGATGCGAAGCAGCTTATGGTGGCGCCTGCGCCCTCCGCCGTTGTGTGGGCGCCGTTGTGCGGCGTCCACACCCCCATGGCACTGCGCATGCCTGGTTAGGCACCGCTGATGATGATTTTGGCAGGATGCCCCTAGAGATGGGCCAACCAAAGAATCCGTCACGAGATAGCTTCGCGTTCAACCACCGTCGTCATCTTCCCGTGGGAGAACCTCCTCCCGCAACGCCGCGATGAGCGCCACGGGCAACGCTGCCGGTAACGCCACCTGCAACGCCAGCGTCGACGCCAGTGTCAGCGCCGCGCACAGCGCCGCGGAGAAGAGGGCACAAGAACAAGAAGAAGAAGAAGGAGCAGCACCTCCTCCTGCCGTGATCGTCTACCCGGAACACGAAGGTCCGACCTCATCCCGAGCCAATACACCCGAGTCCGTGCGCGGCCGTGCGGGAGCGCCAGGACATCATGGATCGGGACGAATAGTACAATTTGATGAGGACGACAAACGCGGAACAACATGAGCTACTGCGCGAGATCATCCACCGGCAGACGACGCCGTCAGCACCTTCGTTACGGGTCTTGCCGTCACCGGACCGGCCGGTTGCGGCAAGACGTTCGTCCTCCGGCTTGCCATGGACCTCTACAACCGGTACAGCAACACCGGCAATACCGCCTACAACGCGTTCGTCATCTGCACGAGCACCGGAAAGGCGGCTTTGGCAGTGGGAGGAACCACGGTGCAGGCGGCTTTCAAGCTCTATCGGAAGACCACCGGCCCCAACAAGGACGGAGGCCTCAGCGCCAGCGACTTGAACACATTCCGCGTGGCCTTCCGCAACGTGAAATGCGTGATCATAGACAAGGTGACCAAGATGTCTGCGGACAACCTAATCGCAGTCGACTTGAGTCGACCCGATGGCTGCTTCGCATACTACTCAGGGTTCCCCTACGGCAAGATGGTGAAATTTGTTTTTAAGCTTTTTGTTTTGTTTTGTTTTAAGCTTTTTTGTTTTTGTTTTGTTTTTAAGCTTTCAGCCTCTTCCTGAAGCCTCTAGACCACTCCAAAACGCACTGCAGGAAAGCAAGCTTTCTCTCACGATGATGATCATTATTTATTGAACAGGAGAAAAAATTCTTGCAGACGGAATGAAACCTCGGTGCTTCGCGTTATGGAAGCTGACGTCTATCCGATTGCGCCCAGATGCCGACACGGTAGAAGCAGTTTTTCCGAAGGCCCCTTCCTCGTTCAGGAATGAATTTTTACAGCGAAGATGTATATGGTTAGGGATTTGCACGCGCTCTCATTGTCCGAGTTCCAATCACACACTGGCTGGAATAGTCCGGCTCCCCAGCGTGGCGGTAGCCCTCCACCCTCGAGCACAGTTCCGAGGCTCCACGTGTTTTTGAAGCGCTAGGTGTTCCATAGGGCGATGCTTTGATGGCCTCCGCATACGAAGTTTCGCGGAAAGCTAGAAATAAAACATGAAAGCCCTATCCTGGTGCCCGGCGATGACACCAAAAATGGTGTGGTGCACCATTGGTGGTGTCGTCACCTCTAACTTTCACATCAGTACTACCTCCGTGCTGCAGGGAGGGCCGGAAGCCTTCCAGTAGCAGGAAAAAAATGTCACACCGAGATCGTATACCTTTATCCAAAGTTCTGTCGCCTCAGATTTATGGGAAAAGGTGTGGTAACAATTTTCTGCCATACACTGTGATCGGAGACGTTTGCTTCAACGTACCACCAGAAAACTGACCACCACACATATTTTCCTCACAAATGAGTTGTGCTTTTTAACTTTAATCAAGGTCCGCCCCGAAATTTGGAAGTTTTCCGTTATTTCCTCGCCACGAATGTTACAGCTGACTCGCCAGCGACCTTCAAAGAATTGGTGAACTGCCGACAAGAGTACTCAGTTCATTGGCCAGGTAGGGAGCAATGGTCGTCGAGAGCCGCTAGGACCCATGTTCGTCGACGTGAAAGTTGCGCCCTACTGCGGATTGACTTTCGGAGAACTTTCCATGACCCTGATGGGGCTCGCCGGGCGGACCACAGGCCGGCCGGGCATGTCACTGCCTTGCGATTCTCTTGGAGGGCTGCCGCTGTGGAGGGCCGTTGAGCTACATCTCCGGACCGGTGGATGAAGAGCTAAACCGTTCGGTCACCTTCCTAGAGAACTCGATGGAGCGGCCCTTTGGCTTGGGCTTGCTCCGTGACCCAGATGACGAGGACGAGGACGATGACGAGCTCTTTTTAGAACGGCTCTGCCACTTTTTTTTGCCTTTGGACTCTTTGGAACGCTTCGAGCGCCCGCTGCGCGGTCTGTCTACGGACGAAGATGACGACGAAGAGGACTTTTCGAGATGACGCGACCTTCGCCGCCGTGGTTTCGAGTGTGTTCGCCTGTCGCTACGGCCATCGTCGTCGCACGACGCTCTTCGGACATTTCGGCTCGGCGGCCTACTGTCGTGCGGCATGCTGTTTCTGGGACGAATACGCACGTCGGGTTCACCGTCATCCAGGCTCGCAGCGTCTGCGCGAATTTTCTCCAGCATATTTTCTGCGCGGTGCTTGGAGATGTCTTGCCGTATTCGGTCCGAAAGGTCCGATTCCCTGCTCATAGACCTCCTTGTATGCCTATTCTCCCCGACGTAGGCCGTCCATTCTCTCGAGCAAGGTCGCCTAGCGCAAATTTGGCCCCTCGTAAATGGGCCGCCCGCCCACCTGCGGTTCTTGCGGCCTGCACAAACGAGGGTCTCGCGGACAGGCCTCCGTGCTGTACCTACCCATCGGTGCACCATAGCCGGTAGGCGGCGGTCTCCCGTAAGACTCCGCCATGATCGGCCCAATGACCTCTACGTAACCGCTTGGACGCCTGCCTGCATGAGGTATGTTGGTGACGTCCAAAATTTGGTCTATACGGCTTCCCATGTCCAAGTCTCTCCTGACTTCGGGACCCATTTCGGCCATTTTAGCGAGGTCGATGTCCTTGCTGAGAGCCAGGTTGCGGAACTCCTCGCGACTTCGCTGCACGTTTGGCGGTGCCCCCCCGCCCATCGGATGACCTTGGCCGCTGCTCATGGGCGCGTACATGTTGTCCCTGCCATGTCCCATGTCCATGCCCTGGCCGTACCCCGTTCCCGGCAGAGGGGAAAACCTCCGCTCGGCCGGCATGTCCCTGGGAGCGGTGGGCAGGCTTTCGATTAACATCTTGCCGCGAACTATGTTGGCCCCTACCTGCTGCTCGTAGCTCTTGACTGCCACCAGGTACTCCCGCTTGACTGGCTCTGAGACAGGGACCCTCTGCGCGTTGCCAGTGAATGACTGGCCTGGCTGGCCCTCCGAAGGTCGACGAGATGCGACTACTTTCGGAGTGGGCGCCTGTTGTCCGAGACCTGCGACAACCTTCGGAGGGGGCGGCGGAGGCTCGAAGTGGGAGAGTCCGGCGACTGCCTTTGGAGGCGTAGCGGCTTCCGGAGGAGGAAAAGCAGGGGCCTCTTGAGGCGGCGTAGCAGTGGCCGGCGGGGGAACGTCGGGGGCCACTTGAGGCGGCGTAGCGGAGGCTGGCGGGGGAACGTCAGGGGCGACTTGTGGTGGCGTAGCGGAGGCCTGTGGCGGAGCTTGCGGTGCCAAATGGGGAGGCGTAGGCATAGATTGCGCGTCATGGGCGTCCGGTGCTGCTTGGGGAGGCGCAGGAGGATCGGGGGCGACGACTACGCCTAGCATGGGCTTCTTCGACATTTTGATTAAAGCCGAGAGTGCGCAGGCACGACCTGTACTGTCTGTGAGTGAAGCCCTGGTTCACGTCAAGCCGCCGCAAGTTCAGTTCGCACAGCTGTCGGCTGGGTACTCTGTACGAAGGGGCGGATGGCTCGGTTGCGATGAACCTGCAAAAGCAACGATGGGCGTTAACGGCACGAGGCCGACGTGCAACGTCGGGGGAGGCTTTGTGGCCGACGAAACGTATACATTACTGGAAGAAAGATGTTCTTAAAGGAGTCCCGGCCTTCATTTATGATAACGAGAATGTCGGTGCCTGGCGTTGAGCTCGAGCATCAGTATCGAAAAGCAGCGGGGCGAAACACGCAGTTGCAGTTTAGACTGACCTACTATACACCACCGCACGCTAGCAAGGGTAAAATGACGAAAATGCTAGTGGCACGCCTGAGTGTTACAGGGATACGACGTGACGTGACGCGGGGCTACACTCGAGGTTGCACATTACCCAGAAGGGGGCCCGCCATGTCGCTTTTATTGAGGTATGAGCACTGCATGTGTACAGTATGTATGTGTACAGTGGTTGTTGGGAGATCGCCTTGTGTAAGGATAACCTATAGGCACAGTATACCTCTTAGCCTAGTTGTGGTCTACCATATAAAAGAGCTTTCTACGTGACGTCACGTACTTTGGCTCGCCCATTTGAGATTGTGCTAAATGCCAGTCTGGAAGTCCCGCATCTTAGGGCGTCCGAGACATTTCTTCCACACTTCCACGCGCTGTTCATCTCCCGCTTTCAACTTCGTACGGCGAGAAGCCCGCTATTTTTTTTTTTTTGTCTAAAAATATGCGCTCCTTTCCGGCGCTCATTTTTATTCTTGCAGGAAAGAATTCACCAACGAATGACGGCTTTGTCTTTGCATGAGAGTTCAAGGCAAATTTTTCGATGGCAGCAAGCGCAGCCAGTTCTATCCACAGGCGGTTGTTGGTTCGCGCTGATTCGCTTTGACGCGTATATGCAGGTAATCGGCTTTATTCGTGACTGTTACTGATTTAGGGATGAAAATGTGCAGCTAGTAGTGGCACATGCCGCAGATATTTTACGGCAAGGACAAGCAAAAAATACGAATTACCGAATCTATGAAATGCAGCAGTTTGGATAAGCGGCTTTAAATGATAGCATAGAGAGCGAGCCAAAATTTTGAAATATATTTCATCATCGTCATCCTATCAGCCTACCTACCCCATAGATCTTTAATT
Source organism: Haemaphysalis longicornis (assembly GCF_048455015.1). Taxonomy (NCBI): domain Eukaryota; kingdom Metazoa; phylum Arthropoda; class Arachnida; order Ixodida; family Ixodidae; genus Haemaphysalis; species Haemaphysalis longicornis. Next base: position 82,297,340 of record NW_027526225.1, on the reverse strand, counting down.
TTCCGGGTCCTGTGCCAACTTCCACCAATTTATCCCCGCAAACGTCTTGATCTCTGCTGCCCGTCAAACTTTCTTTCGCACTCTGCCACGCTTGCCTTCTCTAGGGATCTGCTCTTATTCCTCGGTTAGAGCTGAATATCGATTCTGCAGGATCGCGCTGCAGAACCCTTATTCAGCTCTAACCTAGAGACCAGAGTTTACGACACAGGAAGCCAGGGACAATCGTACACGCATTATCGAGGAGTGGGCAGTAGAAGTCAAAGGCACGATCGCTAGATAGGATACAGCTAATCTTTCACAGCAGACGAAAGATTTAATTAGGAAACGGCAAAGCATGGCAATCTCCATCCCATCTAACAGAACAGAACTGGGGGAGCTTTTGAAGTTAATAAGCGTAAGACAGCTAACATACGGAAGTATAATATGTAGAAGATTGTGCATGGTGTAACGAACGGAGGCAGCCTGAAAGCGGTGAAGAGGCGCCTAGGCATGGCGAAAAATCAGATGTATGCACTTGAAAGAAATTTATTTGGATTAACCTGAAGTTTGAATTATCACGAGTTTGAAATGTCGTGACTCTACTGTATTGACATAACAATAGGTGGCTGACGGGGCAGCCCTGCCGCCGATGGGTGCTCTCTACTACTTATTCACGATCACACGAGTAGTGCAATTCCTGTATGCAAGCGCCACGTCCTCTTTAATAATCGTACCTACATTAATATGTTCGAGTACCGAATACGGAATGTTGTGGGGCACGCAGACAAACGCCTTTTTCATAACAGTCTGAATAACCGCGACTTTGATGTTCACGGCGTCAGCGAAATACAGCACATCGTGTGTATGTTTGTGAACATGCTGCGGCCTGTGATGTCGCATGTTTGATGCGGGCCGACCATTCGATCAAGAACTGTTTGAAGCCTGCCTTCAATAACCTTCATTAATATTTTGTAGTATACATTGGTTAAAGAAATTGGCCGGTAGGACTTCACATTCCTTAGCCCTTCTATTTTGTCTTGAGAATTAGAATCGCATACGAAGCAGCCTATGACGAACGCAGAGCTTTAGGCTTCGTTGTACATTCTTGAAAGAGCACAAAATAGCTCGCATTTAAACATTTTGCAAAAGGCTGTGCTTAGTCTACCTGTTCAGGCGTCTTACCTGGGTTTCAGTTATCTATTGCATCTTTAACTCCTGCCGATATGGTTCTTTGTAGCCATTCTTTTGATTCATCACCTGGGTGAGGCGAAATTTCGATGAAGTTGCGTTTAACTTCCTCTACGGTAACTGGTTCTAAATCGAAAATTGCCGAATAATATTATTTGAACACGCTTACTACTTCGTCTTTGTCGTTACCTTACCGTTAGTATGATCAGGTTGCACTGGGCGTGCTTATTTTTTATTCCAAGAGCCCGCTTTGTATACAACCTAACGGGGTACCTAATTGAATACCTAACCTTTGCAATACCTAATAGTAATACCTAACGGAAGTTCCTCTAACAAGCATGTTTCAAGCATGCTTTAAGGGAGAACTTCACCAGTTATAGCACCAGGTCAAATGACTAATTTGGCTTTTGGCTATGAGGCATTCCGATACTACGGATTAACTTAGACCACGGGGTGAGCTTTAATGTGCGCCGAAATCTTGATACATGAATAGAAGAAATTTGGGCTTTTTGGTTCATAACATGAAAAGGAACATTCGTCGTCCCTCTTCGGTGCTACTGCATGCCATGTTGCATGCATTAAATTAAATCAAATCAAATCAAATCTTTTTTATTTCCAGAATGAATTCTCGACGGTTCCCTGACTAAAAGCTGTGAATCAGCTTGACGAAGGCCAGGGAACTGTTCCATTACATAGCAGCCAGCGTAAACACACCAGTGTACTGTGCTCGATAGCAGGGCCGTAGAGAAACACACAGGAAAGAAAAAAAGGTAACAATTTGTAATAAAAACAATTAAGCTGAAATAAATAATTAAGCTTAATCGCCTGTATATATAAAAATGAAGATTAGGCCGCAAGGTATGCATTGGCCAATGCAAATGGCAAACAGCCGCAAATGTGCATTCGAGTAGCCCACGGTACCCAGGTTTAAGCAGTGTGAAAGCAATATGCATTACCAAGCGCAGTGTTGGCCTTGCAACGGTTGGCCAAAGTAGGCCTGTCGTCCTTCCAAAACCTTAGTCAATAATGGCGCCTGAGATCTTCAGAGGCTCATAGAAAACGGCCACACATTCCACGCTTGAGCGTTGGCCGTATCTGCTGCTCCGGAAGCTTCTCGCACGATAGAAAGTAACTACAGGATGGCTTGGTGGGCTGGTTTGTGGAGCATCATGAAAGGGTTAACAGCGCACGAAGACAACGACACACAAGGTGTCTCTCCTGGCGTGTCGTCGGAAGAGGAGAATACAGGGCAAGACAGGACAATGAAGAGAAGACAGGACAGGCGCTGATGTATTCATCGCTTGTCCGTTCTTCTCTTGCTTGTGTGCGGACGTCTTCGTGCGCTGTTAACCCCCTCATGCAATTAGAGACTAACTATGGACGGCCTCAGAAGGAGCACGAGGACGGCCACAGCCCTTGAGTCGATCATCCCCATCGAATGGTCTATACTTCCGCTATTCTCGAAAGCACCGCGCTTTTGGCGATCATTCCGAAGTCAAGAGCCACAACTTTAGGAAGCTGTTTGTCCTTCATGTAGCCAACAACTGTGTCCAAGATTCTTGGTACGAGTTAAGGGCTAGGTATTCCACTGGCGTCGGCCGAATAAAGTTTCCTATCTACCGGCAGCCGCCTGTGATGGGTTAACGTGGAGCATTTATGGGAGAAATACAGCGCAAAAACCCGTCCTTTCGGCTGCTACCGTGGTGGGTGTGGTCTCGTACCCGTTTTTAAACTTAACACGGTGGTTTCAAAGGACTTCTATGCTTTAACTTGGGTTAACGATAGTTCGCGTTCGGCGTTTTTGAGTCAAGGTAGCTCGGTAACGTTGGGTCGGGTTAGTTTAGGTCATGATAGGTTAGGTTTTATCAGGTTATATTAGATGAGGCCGGTTTGGCTACGCTACTTTAGGTTCTACTCTCCCAAATCCAACCACCGGCAAAATTTCGAAAAAATTCAGCCGGCGCCGGCAGAATTATTTTTCCGAAATTCTACTGGCACGTGTCATGTGACTTGGGGCAGCCAATGGGCGGCGACAGCCGCTGGAATTTCGGGTAAATTATTCTGCCGGCGCCAACAGAACAGACACTGCGAAAGCTACGGGCAGACTAGCGTCGAACTTGCCCTGCCGCCCATACCGACGGCCGCTAGCGGCGTCGCGCCGCAACCTTCACCCGCTGCGCGCCTCTGCGCGGCTGGCGGCCGTCGGCAAGGTGACACGGCAAGTCCGTTTCGAGAGGACTCACTTTAGCGTCGGCCGGGCAATTTCGAGCGCGCAGGCGTCTCCTAGCGGCGGCTCATGCGACGGGACACAGCTGCGGGCGCGTCTCCTGGGTCGGCCAGGGCTGGGAGCTGGAACGGAGCTGGCCCGCCCAGTTGCCGCCGTCGAACAGCCGCCACGGAACGAGCCCCGCCGCGCACGCACGCCCACACGCACCTCTTCTTTCTCTTCCATGACACTCCGACGCCACTTCTCACCTATCAGGAAATTACTCAATTTTACCGGACCACCAGACAAAAATTCCCTTGCCCTCACCCGTCCCCCAGCGAAACTCAGGAAATAACACTCCGACAATTACAAGCAGGCACGTACGTTCACCCGGTTCGAATGAATTTATTGTTTCCCACACAGTACACCGCGCTATGCAAGTTTTGTCCACAGCTAGGTACCCTCCAGCATATAATTGTGGAATGCGCTCACAACCCAGCCCTACCACCCCTCTCCACCTGTTCCTTTCCTGAGCTGTGGGAGACACTGTTGACCAGCTGTCAACCGGAGGACCAGACTCTCCTGGTGACATGGGCCAAGGCGGTGAGGGCAACGCATGGATTCCCGGACTAGGGTTCCACTCGCATATTTGAGCTCATTAAAATGTTCTCTCTCTCTCTCTGGCCGGGCCTACGCTCTCCAAATAAATGTAGGAAGACGATCAGCCAAACCAACCGAGTCTGCTTCCCTACGAAGTGTTTGGGCCCGTATCCACACGGCGGGTTGGCAAGGCTAAAGCGTTGACTTTGCCTCCAGTGCAGGGTTTGTGAGTTGCATTCTGTGGACCAGACCACAGAATAATGTTTAGCTTTATTTTGTGGTCCAGACCACATGGTAATGTTCTGATTGATTGATTGGTTGATTGATTGATTGATTAAATGCAGGGTTTAACGCGCCGACGCAACGCAGGCGATGAGGCGCGCCGGAGTGGACTGCTCCGGATTGATTTTGGCCACCCGGGGATCTTTAACGTGCGCCGAAAACCCGTAAAGACGAGCGTTTTTGCTTTTCACCTCCTTCAGAAAAGCGGCCACCACGTCCGGGAATCGAACCCGCGACCCCGTCCTAACAGTGCAACGCCTTAACCTCTGGGCCACCGCGACGGGTCCAGGGTTACGTTCTGTTTTTCGTTACGGCTGGAAGGGCTTCGTTCATCGGCTTCTGTGGCGCAGAGGTTGAGTCTTAGTTTTTAGCGTTGACGCCGTGGGTTCGAGTCCGAGCAGTTATGTAGTTTCTTTTACAGGTAAACTTTTTCCTTTAAGCCGTTCTCTAAAGTCAATTATACGCATTATTTATGTAAATAAGCGTGGACTGGTATTTTTTCAGTTGCTTTAGACAAATAAGGATAAGCTGTGCCGTGGTAGGGCCCACATAATAAAACTGAACATTACCGTGTGGTCTTGTCCACAGAATAATGCTGACCATTATGTTGTGTTCATGATCATCATCATCCAATGGTACTTGTGCACAGAGTAGGTACTGCCTTTGTCAGTAAGCTATTTAGACAAAAAGTAAAGCAAGCTCACGCTAACTATTGAAGGTAGCGAAGCTGTACGCAACCTTACTCGACCATAACGATGGTTTAAGTCCACGATTGCAGCCCATTTGCTTCTTCCTCGCTGCCGCAACGACATTTACTCCATCATTGTTGCTATTCCTGCATTTTTTGGACGTGATAATCATTGAACATCACCTTTGGAGGGACGTACGCTATGACGTGTCTTTCTCGCATCGACCAAGTGTTGCCACGATTACGGCGAACGTTTGATTCTTTTTTTTTTTTTGCCAATCTTGGCCAATCTTCCTAAGTGGGTGTGCATGGCTTGAACGTGTGCACGGGATCCTGGGTGGTCGTTGCGGGACACGCACACAGGTGCGCTCGGCATTTTATTGGCTTTGTTAACTGCCGAGTGCTCGCCACGAGGCCTGCGCTCACGGGCGCGCTCGCTCGGCGATTTCTTGGTATTTTTCGTTGCGGGCAGGAAAAAATTACGATTTGCTAAACAGCTTCGCTGTTAAAATGTGAAGGTTAGAGGTGGAAAAAGAATGACAGATAAATAGAATCGGATTTTACTCCGTAGGGGTAGGGGAGACATAATAGAAAAGTCCTATCAGCACAAGAGTCTTCAAGTGGCCAAAATGACTTCATGATGGAGGGAGTCAATTTCTCTTCGCGTGCCCGAGGCTGCTTTACTCCGCTAAAGCTTCAGAACGGCAGCGGAAGTTGCCGCGCTTCGCCTCATCACTGCAGCCGGATGTTACTCGGCGCGGCGCAAGTAGTGCGTTACTGGGAATATTTCGAACATGTCACGAGACGTTTCCGTGATTTTTTGGACTGAATACGCTTATAAACTACTGCAGAGATGACAAAAAAACTACGTGAGAAAAGGCAGACAGTGTCAGGCATCCATAGCAGTCTCCTTTCAAAACGCGCACGCCCGTTAACATCCGGGTGCGTCGCTCAGGCGGAATGATACCGTACATGAGCTATTGCCGTTCTTAACTTCTTCCCGAGTATAGCAGCGAATGAATGGAGTACGTTAGGTTTTACCTCAAGACCAGGGCATTCAATGGGACAGTGAGATAAATTTTTCTCTGTACGTTCCGGAAGACCCCGTAGTGGGTGGGAGAGTAAGTAAGCCAAGGCTATCTTTGTAACCAGCTGCAGCGGAAGTTGCCGCGCTTCGCCTCATCACTGCAGCCGGATGTTACTCGGCGCGGCGCAAGTAGTGCGTTACTGGGAATATTTCGAACATGTCACGAGACGTTTCCGTGATTTTTTGGACTGAATACGCTTATAAACTACTGCAGAGATGACAAAAAAACTACGTGAGAAAAGGCAGACAGTGTCAGGCATCCATAGCAGTCTCCTTTCAAAACGCGCACGCCCGTTAACATCCGGGTCCGTCGCTCAGGCGGAGTGATACCGTACATGAGCTATTGCCGTTCTTAACTTCTTCCCGAGTATAGCAGCGAATGAATGGAGTACGGTAGGTTTTACCTCAAGACCAGGGCATTCAATGGGACAGTGAGATAAATTTTTCTCTGTACGTTCCGGAAGACCCCGTAGTGGGTGGGAGAGTAGGTAAGCCAGGGCTATCTTTGTAACCAGCTGAGCTGGAACTTCCTTTTCCACCCCAGTTATCTTCGAGATGCTCTTTGCCCCGGGGCTTCTCCTCCAAGCCGCAGCAGCGCTGACGATCTGACCCCGGGTATCCTCAACCAACAAACTCAGCCTCCGATACAAAACTGTACAATTATTTACAGCCCAGCGGGTGCAGAAACAGTGCTCGAGTGGAGCCCGAAGGCGACGGCCCGAGGGCTCCGGCGCCCAGACCTCGTCCGTCTGTCTTCATCTTCCCTTCATCTTGGCGCTGAGGGCCGGGGAAGGGAGAAAAGCGAGTCCTCTTCATCGGGGTCCATCCCCATGTGGTGGCCAATCCATCCGGTGCGAGCAGGCGCGGCCTTTCTTGGAATGCGCGGTGTTTGGAAGCGCCGCACGACACGTTCTTTCCATTTCCGCGCTGCTCTTCTGCCGGGACAACACCAGTTAGTGTGTCGAAATTCCCGACAAGCCCTTACCAGATATGACCATTGGAAAGTTGTAACTGTTTTCTGGAGTCTATGGTTTAGTGAGCCGGTCCCGTTTCACAGAATCGCATCAGCCCTGGCCTCTTGTCGCGCAGTACGAGCCTATGTCCAGTCTGCCCGCTAAAGCGAGGCTAGCTGTGCCGAACGTTCCTGCACAACATTTTAGCAAAGTAGGCAATAAAAGTTTTGGGTGCTGCTATTACAATTCATAAGTCGTTTACACAACAAGCGTGATTGGCCTGCGGTATTTTAAAGCGGTAACCTGCCCAACTCCATGTTTTAGAAGTATGCTGATGTTAACTTTAAAGAGCAGTATGTGACAGAAAGGAAAGTGGTTATAACTATGGTTACTCCCCCATAAAGTGATTTTGTAGTGAAGCATACTATGGTTTCAGTAGGCATTTCGGCGACGTTATGTTTAATAGCGACCATTGGTATTATATAACGAGCGCCCAATTTAGCTTCACCAAAACTAAGAAAATACGGGGAACGAGAGCAATGAGTGTAGAAGTTACGATATCCGAAAAGCATCGAGCGGAGACAGGGTGTTTCCAGTATGGAGCTACGAACGGCTTGAAAGGCAAGCGTATGCTGGCTCGTTAACATAAAGCGGAACAGAGTCTATACGTCGCAAAGAACAGCTTTGAAGGCGAGTCCGTACTGGGCCATAATACCGAAGCGGAGCAATGCCTTAACGATTGGCCACTGAACAACCGCGGTACTGAACTGTGCCGAAACATCACTGTGTTGCATTGCACATGAACGACGTCGATACATGGAGTCAGAAGCAGCAAAAATCAGCGTAAGCATAGATAGCAGCTTCGCTGAAACTGCGGTTCCCTAACATGCCGACATCTGCATGATTATTTTCTCAACAGCGGATCTGTTGTAATAATGTGCGGTGCGTAACGAGTTAAAAATACCAAGACAATGCCGAACGCTTTTGAGCGCGTGCTTTGCGGGGACGGCCGACCACCCCCGGCTCGCGCAGTGGCTCTAGCAAAAAAAGGAAAACAAAACTAGCGAAAACCCCGAGGAGCGCCTCGCGTTGCCTAGCAACCAACAGCGTCACAGCTGGCGCAACACCTGCACCACCGAACCTCTACGCGACTCCAGGAACGCCGCGCATGCGTCGTGCACGTACGCGTCACCGCTGCGCCCTCAGATGTCGTCAAGGGCTACCGCTCATGTAATGCTTAGCGTGAGGCTACCATTCATGTAATGCTTAGCGTGAGGAACATGACAATATCGATGCATATCAGGATGACGACTACTACCACAGTGCAAAGCGACGACAGAACACGAAAATAAACAATTTCAAAGCCTTCGCGACTTAGTGCAAGCTTCGCCAGTTTTTTTTCATTGCGGTATCTTTTTTTTTTTACCACGAACCAGCGAACTCGTTGTAAAATAAAGCAATGATTACACGCAATTCCGCCAGACTTGGAGTAAAGTTGCTCTAGAGTAAAAATATTCCCAGCTTACTCAGGTGTTTGCAGGTCGGTGGCCGAGGCAGAACTGTATTCGAGCGAAGCATGCAAAATAGGTTCTAAGGTCTCGAGAGCAGAGAGTGAAGGAGAAACATAAGGCCAGTAAAGACCCAAACGTGCCAGCGACGTAGACAGGGCCGTAACACGAGACGTGGCGTCGCCGCGTTGGTGCGACCGTGATGCTAACGCGAGCGGAGTGTCAGTATGCAGGTACGGGGCTGCAGCATGTGGGTGCACAAGGCTCATATAATTTATTAGATGCGACGCTCAGAGCATCTCTTGTCGGCGGCCCTGTCCTTCCTGCGAGCGTCCGTTGTTGTCCGCGTGCGTCCGTTGTTGTCCGCAGCCACACTCCCCCTCTCCTCTCCGATAGCGAACACTCTCTCGCGAGGGGCATTGGATAGGATTCGTTTGGCTTGGCTTGGCTTGGCTTGGCTTGGATTGGATTGGATATGGATTGGATTGGATTGGATTAAAGTGGATTATGTTGGATTGTGTTGCGTCATAGCCGCAGCACTCTCTCTCTCTCCGCGGTCTCCTCTCCTTCGGGCGCGCTGCGCATATAACCGGTGTGCCGCTCTCCGGCGGCCTTTCGGTCGACGGTTGCTCTCCGCTTGCGCTTGAACCCCCCTCAGCGTCGCATCACATCAGGGTTCCCGCGAGGGGAGGTGGGCGTAATTTTTTTCTTTAAAACCAATTTCCTCCCTGGAAAGGCGAGCATGATGTATTGACCGATATAAATGAAATGCTATAAAATAAAGTATTGAATAGCTCTGCGGAAACCTATTCTAAACGAAGTTCAAAACCCTACGAAGTTAAAAATTTGGATAGAGAAAAACATGTTCATAGAGAAATAGTACCAGTTAGTTTTTGTGGTCGAACGAGACGAAAAAGCTCTTCAAGAAGCAAATCGACTGCCGTTTACGTTGGGTAATACGCTGTCTTCTGTGAAGTTTATCATTAGTATGTTCGGCGCATGCGCCAACTTCGTCTTATATTTGGGGGAGTTAGCCCTTGAATAGATCAGTCGTTAATTGCGCTCGTGCTGTTGATTTGTTTATGTGTGTCGTTCTTCCTGCGCAATTCTCACGGCTTTTCAAGTATCAGACCGACTCGGTCTGACGCAAGGAACGGGGGCGACGCCGGCAATGTTTCTTCCGGAGCAGTATCAAAAACTGTACCTTAAATCACGCCCTGAGCTACTGTATGCGATTTCAAGTCGTTTATGATGATAACCAGTTACGCACACGCAAAATCTGGTGCGGACAAACATCAAAAATAAACTGAGCGCAAAGAAACAGCAGGGAGTGCGAGCTCCACTGAAGCAGACGACAAATGCGAGAAACACTAAAGGCACATTCCCACTGGCGATGCGCCTCGTCGCGCGACGAAAAGCGACGTCGCAAAGCGACGAGCCGGCCGTCGCTTTTCGGAGTTTTGCGACGGCGGAGCAGATCGCTCCCGGTCCGAATTCCCTCGTCGCGCGACGGCCCCGCAAAACCGGTAAGCCAATCATGGCCACGGAGTAGGCTGACGTAGCCGGAAACGAAACGTTTCTTTACATCCGGTATGCAAACGCTGTGGGCGGGCGGGCGAGCGCCGCCACCGCCGCTGGCTCGCTCGGCCAGGCGCTTGGCCGGCTTGGCCCGCTATCGCTGTACCCGCCCGGGTCGGGCCGGCAAGCAACTTCCCGTGTGCATCGGTTCTTTGGTCAGTGGCTTCAGCGTACGCGTGCACTAATCAACGAATAGCGTGGAACTCATCAGTGTGGAGAAGCGTGTATGGATTGTAAATAGAGCTAGGTGGACAGCGAGACGGTAGGTTGACTTGCAGCCTCTTCGTCTATCGGCGACTGGTAAACACGCGTAGAGTTCGGAGGCGTCAGAACGTTGCGCCTGTGAAAAGAAGCGACATTTGTGGGCCGTGATGCGGGTGTTGTGGCGTGAAAGCAAGCGTGTGCATTTCTTCGTGCAATAATATGTTGAAAAGAGCCTTCGTGAGTTTGTTATTTTCTGCTCCTCCCGCAACCCGCAAATGCTTTCGGCATTGCTCCAGGTTAGTAGCATGTGTTTTAGTTTGATTTCTACCTGTTTTTGTCGCGTATTCTTTGACTTCGAATGGTTGACGCACCAACGAGGTCGTATGTACAAGTCGGGAAGCAGCTGCGCTGAACGCAGTCGCATCATCGCTCATCGCAAGTGCGAACACCACCTCAAGGCCTCATCGCGCGACTCGCGCCGTCGCGCGACGAGACAAATCGCCAGTGGGAATGTGCCTTAAAGGCACATTCCCACTGGCGATGCGCCTCGTCGCGCGACGAAAAGCGACGTCGCAAAGCGACGAGCCGGCCGTCGCTTTTCGGCGTTTTGCGACGGCAGAGCCGATCGCTCTCGGTCCGAATTCCCTCGTCGCGCGACGGCCCCGCAAAACCGGTAAGCCAATCATGGCCGCGGAGTAGGCTGACGTAGCCGGAAACGAAACGTTTCTTTACATCCGGTATGCAAACGCTGCGGGCGGGCGGGCGAGGACGAGCCGCCGCCGCCACCGCCGCTGGCTCAGGCGGCCAGGCGCTTGGCCCGCTATCGCTGCACCCGCCGGGTCGGGCCGGCAAGCAACTTCCCGTGTGCATCGGTTCTTTGGTCAGTGGCTTCAGCGTACGCGTGCACTAATCAACGAATAGCGTGGAACTCATCAGTGTGGAGAAGCGTGTATGGATTGTAAAAGCAAGTAATCACCGTATAGAGCTAGGTGGACAGCGAGACGGTAGGTTGACTTGCAGCCTCATCGTTCTATCGGCGACTGGTAAACACGCGTAGAGTTAGGTGGCGTCAGAACTTAGCGCCTGTGAAAAGAAGCGACATTTGTGGGCCGTGATGCGGGTGTTGTGGCGTGAAAGCAAGCGTGTGCATTTCTTCGTGCAATAATATGTTGAAAAGAGCCTTCTTGAGTTTGTTATTTTCTGCTCCTCCCGCAACCCGCAAATGTTTTCGGCATTGCTCCAGGTTAGTAGCATGTGTTTTAGTTTGATTTCCACCTCCTTTTGTCGCGTAACATCATTTTCTTTGACTGCGAATGGTTGACGCACCAACGGGGTCGTACAAGTCGGGAAGCAGCTGCGCTGAACGCAGTCGCATCATCGCTCATCGCAAGTGCGAACACCACCTCAAGGCCTCATCGCGCGACGCGCGCCGTCGCGCGACGAGACAAATCGCCAGTGGGAATGTGCCTTAAGGCTGCGTTCAAATTCGCGGACAGCTTGGTAGAAAGCTTAAGAATCAGTGTAGTTTGACAACTAGAGGAGGAAGAATCGCAACGGCGCAGCGGTCACCAACGCAGACAACAACGTCAAAGCAGAAATGTTGAGTGACGCAAGCCGCACGTCTCGTAAATTATATTACCGCGATTATTACAAACATTAAGTAATTTAAAATTAAAACTAAGCGCCTTCAGCTCTAGAAAGTCATGCTAAATGTTTTATTAAATGAAGAAGTTAGTTTGTAGGCACGATAATACGCAAAAAGGTGGCGCTGGCGTCACTTTTAGGGGCGAAGCTCCTAAAGCCGTGGGTCTGTCCATCCCTTGTGTCTCGTGGTGCGTGACCGCCTAGTTCGATGACTCACTCGCAGGTGGCGCTACGTGACCGCCTAGTTCGATGACTCACTCGCAGGTGGCGCTGATGTGAGTGACGTCATGATGACGTCACTCGCACGTGACTGACACTACAAAAGGCAATCGCTGTTGACGCGCTTCCTCTTTCGCAACAATCGCTCCAAACTCTTTGCAACTTTCGTCTCATTACGCCTGACTCATACCACGCCCACGGATCTCCTATTTCCCAAGGCCCACCCCTCAGTTCAAGAGAAAGCACTCGGGTCCCTCATCACCTTCCTGACGGAAACGCCCCTTCATACCATCCTCTAATCCCCTCCCCCTCCCAAAACCCCCTCCTCATTCCTCTATAAATACACTATCCCTTACTTCTCTCTCACCTCCTTCCCTCCCTATCTTCTCATTATTCTCCTCCCGGTTGAGGTGTCATCCTAACATAAACAGTTACCGGGTGGCTTCCTCCCACTTCACTTATATATATATATATAACCACACACTCCCTCTTTCGCAACGAGTCACCGGATGGAGGAGGTGGTTGTTGGCAAGGCTGCGGAGCGGAGGGCGCGCAGGGCGGCGGCAGCGCGCGCTCGCCGACAGGATCCCGCCGTGCGCGAAAGAGAGGCCGAAGCATCTCGTCTAGAAACTCGCGCTTAAACCGCGCGTCGGCAGCTTCGGGCTGAGCTCGCTTGATGCGTGTCGCAGCCGCCTCGCGAGCTCTCACTGCATCGGGGTTTGCCTGCCGATACGAGCGCTTGCTTGCAGCCTCACGAACCCTACAACAACAACAACAAACGAACAAGAACAAAATAAAAGAACAAAATAAAAGTTGATTTGTACAATGTACGCACACAGTCTTACGTCTTTCTTAATGATGTAATGGGCGAACTTTCACGGGAGAGTTACGGTTACCGATGATCTTCCCCTCTCGAGCTTCGCCCCACTTATCATCATTCATTCCGTGGATATGGCGTGATTTTTTTTAGTTGAGACAGGAAGGTAGTCTGCATCGTTGCTGACTTCGATGCTGTCTCCTCAAAGCAGTCTTCGCTGACTACTTCGTTCGACTTGTAACGGGTCTTAGCATGGCGGGCTGTCGGCGAAGACGGCAACGAAGCCGTCTAAAGCGTTAATTGGAACGCACCCTAAGCCGAAGTCAAGGAGACACGCGTTGCAACGCCGTCCGTCGTGGCATTCACCGCCAATAGAACGGAGGGCGAAAAACCTAAAAAAAATATAGAAAAAACCATTGTCGTTTTTTTTTTATTTTTTGTTTTTGTGCAGAGTGATTGTAAAATGGCTGATCGCTTCGGCAAGCAAAAGCATCGCTTGCGACAGAAGAGAATTATGGGTAGATTTACAGCGAATCTCATTTCTCGGGATTTTGCCGTGTCGTGGTAGGCCAGCAGAATTACTTTTGCGGGAAAGAACGTTTTCTCGAATGCCCGATGCTCGCCAATATTCCCACAAATGTTTGTAACCAGAACACCACAAAACTCGGTGTATATTTCAGCATTGAGAAGTTCGCTGCGACTGCGCCATGCCTGTCAATATATTTTTAAATAAAGTATCACGAAATCGCAATTCAAAACTCATTTTTCCCTCCACTTGTAATACCATTTAACTGGCACATACATAAGCAGCTTCGTTGTTCAAGTATGTTAGCAAGGTTTAGCGTCAGCCGTTTCTTTAATTAGATGATAGTCAGAGCTTGTGGCTTCGTCCGAAAAGGTAGTAGTATAAATCCACGTAACACGTAATCGATCCAAATGACTGCGCTAAAAGGGCACTGCTTCGATATCCACAACACCATTGGTTTCAAGGGAGCCTGTTGAGATTTCCTCCAGGTTTTATAAGTTACCGTTGAATAGTGACCACCTTATTGGGCTGCCCTCATGAGATGCTTGAAGCAGTCAGTGTGGATCATACGCATCATCCATACTCTTACACGCGCTCTCTTTCTCCGACACACTCACGGGCGGTCGGGGAATTCCCCACTCACGACCGGGCGGAAACCACTGCGCGCAGCAAACGTGGACATTTGATCAACATTATCATCCTGCCCACGAATGCTACTGCACGTATTTTTGGAACCCAGTACGGCGGCTGCTGATCACGGGGTATAGAGTAGGCGGCCACGTCGTATAATCGAAGCGAAAAACAAGAAACAAAACAAAAAAATCCCGGGCCATCTCCACTAACGTGAAACCTGGGGAGTGGCGAAGCATGCAGTGTATAAGCGTATTCTTGGCGCCTTGGCGTTTTTTCCAACGGAGATGAAAACGTCGCGGGGTAAGGCTACACAGCTTTTCTGCAAAAGTCTCATGTTGGTACTCGCTGGCTCTTACTGAAAAGGAATTGGTTTTCTTGGCCGCCGCATCACCGAACGTTTAATCTATCTTTTTGCTTGCGCATGCGCGATCGTCCTTTGCAAAGTGTATAAAGTTGACACAGTGGCAATAAAAAGTAGTCGGAAGTTTGCGCCGTGTGTGTCTGTCCTCACTCCGTCCGTGTCCCCCTTTTTAGCGCAATCTTTTTATTTTTTATTGAACTCATGTCTTTGAAGCACGAAGCTCTCTAGCGCGAGGCGTCAACGACTGTCCCGGTGCGTTTTTAGCACGCGTTACGTTCTAGTGCGAGGTGTAAGCTAGTTCCCCAGTGTTTTAGTACCGTGACTACATGAGACGATGATTACGACGACAGGAGACGCCAACAGCCCCAGACCCTGAAGGGCTTCGCCCCTAAAACGACAGTGGAGTGGGTACAAGACATGTGTGCACGTTAAATCTCACCAGGTGGTTTTATTAATAACCCCCTCTAAGGGCTGATACATAGCACAGCTGCATGCATCTTCAGCACGTAAAGCCGCAACTGGGTTTAAAACTACGTCAATGTTGTCGCTACGTCACTACGTCACTCCGTACTAACGTCACTAACGTCATTAACACGGAACACCAGTGTTCGGAGTAAGTTGTCAGGTGTTTCTGATGCATTCGTTGTTGATCAATGGAGCGTGTTCTTGGTTCTAGCGATAGATGCATACAGTATTCTTTTTTTTTTTGTGTAGTGCTCAGTTTTTTCTCGCAGTTTAGGAATCATCCAGACAAGGTCAAAGAAATTTATTCTGCAGGCTTTCGCGTGGAGTCAACGAGGCACGCTGTCAGAAGAATTCAGGGGGATTCCCGCCGAATTGTCTGAGTAGTTGGTGTACTGATCATCTTAATCGGCACACACTAAGGGTGCGGGGCTGGCTGAAGGCTAAAAGATGTGCGGAAATCCTCAACCAACGGCACACAAAACAAAACTGCCAGGAAATTGGCCAGTGTATACATGTGCCCGTAGCGCTGGATTCAAACTGGCGTTCGTTCACCAACTTAAAGTTCAAGTTGAAGTTTATTGCAGTAATATACACATGCTTACAGTTGGGTTGTAGTACAGGGGAAGGTCCCAAGGCTGAAGCAGTACGCGGCACCTCCGCTCAAGCGCACAACATAAATAATTCGAGCGACATAGCAAAAGAAAAACATGTACATAACAATAGCATTCAACATAACTATATAGATAATCATAAACTACGCAAAAGCATAAATACAACTGACACGAGTCGAGATAGATTCGACAAGGATCGCACCCCCTTCCCCGACGGAATCATGGGAAAAAACGTTGAAGCTTCTTGAGCACATTAATTTATACACCCGCGGTCCCACCCAAAAAGAACACGCGCGTTTCTTTCTCGCTTTTCTTAGTTTACATCTGCTGCGGTTCTTTGACCCATAACTGCATTCAGCGGCTACTGACACCGTGTGAACTTATCCGCGATCAAACAGCGCGTCTTACAAGAAAGATAGAGAACGTCTTCTTCCTCGAAACTGCGTGCGTCGCCTTTCGCCACTTGGAGCAGGAACTCGTGCACGTGTGCAGGTCATCGCACGACATCACGCTAAATGGCTGGTTATCGCGACGAGTAGCGCAAGCTCGAGAGGTTTCGATGCATGTCCACTCTCGACGCTTCTCGGGGTTTGAGTATGCGCTGAGTCGCGTCTGGCTTGCGTAATGCAGTGCCCTCCTCGACCAGTGCGAGTCATTGGCGTCAATGATACATTTGCGATTCCGCTGCCAGCAATGTCAGCAAGAATGCAAGCAGAGGCGGAGAAGGCCCACCTCTTCAAAGTAAGCAATTTTTTCAGGGGAGAAGCCCCTTAGCAGCTCGCGCTGTCGTCGTCTCATGTCGTCGTCGTCGTAATCGTCGTCGTCGCATGTAGTCACGGTACTAAAACACAGACACACTCGTTTACGCCTCGCGCTAGCACGTAACGCGTACCAAAAAAAAAAAAACACCGGGATTCTCGTTTACGATGCTTGCTAGAACGTTTCGTTACGCGTACTAAAAAAACACCGGGACACTCGTTTACGCCTCGTGCTAGAACGTTTCGTTACGCGTACTAAAAAAACACCGGGACACTCGTTTACGCCTCGTGCTAGAACGTTTCGTTACGCGTACTAAAAAAACACCGGGACACTCGTTTACGCCTCGTGCTAGAACGTTTCGTTACGCGTACTAAAAAAACACCGGGACACTCGTTTACGCCTCGTGCTAGAACGTTTCATTACGCGTACTAAAAAAACACCGGGACACTCGTTTACGCCTCGTGCTAGAACGTTTCGTTACGCGTAATAAAAAAACACCGGGACACTCGTTTACGCCTCGTGCTATAACGTTTCGTTACGCGTACTAAAAAAACACCGGGACACTCGTTTACGCCTCGTGCTAGAACGTTTCGTTACGCGTACTAAAAAAACACCGGGACACTCGTTTACGCCTCGTGCTATAACGTTTCGTTACGCGTACTAAAAAAACACCGGGACACTCGTTTACGCCTCGTGCTAGAACGTTTCGTTACGCGTACTAAAAAAACACCGGGACACTCGTTTACGCCTCGTGCTAGAACGTTTCGTTACGCGTACTAAAAAAACACCGGGACACTCGTTTACGCCTCGTGCTATAACGTTTCGTTACGCGTACTAAAAAAACACCGGGACACTCGTTTACGCCTCGTGCTAGAACGTTTCGTTACGCGTACTAAAAAAACACCGGGACACTCGTTTACGCCTCGTGCTAGAACGTTTCGTTACGCGTACTAAAAAAACACCGGGACACTCGTTTACGCCTCGTGCTATAACGTTTCGTTACGCGTACTAAAAAAACACCGGGACACTCGTTTACGCCTCGTGCTAGAACGTTTCGTTACGCGTACTAAAAAAACACCGGGACACTCGTTTACGCCTCGTGCTAGAACGTTTCGTTACGCGTACTAAAAAAACACCGGGACACTCGTTTACGCCTCGTGCTAGAACGTTTCGTTACGCGTACTAAAAAAACACCGGGACACTCGTTTACGCCTCGTGCTAGAACGTTTCGTTACGAGTACTAAAAAAACACCGGGACACTCGTTTTCCAGCGCCTCGCGCTAGAGTCCTTCGTGCTTCAAAGACACGAGGATTTTACAGAAAAGCCGTATATCTCTACCCCCAAATGATTTTATCTCCGTTGGCAAAAACGCCAAGGCGCCAAGAATACACATATACACTGCATGCTTCGCCCCTCCCCAGGTTTCACGTTAGTGGAGACGGCCCGGGATATTTCTTACAGACGAGGCCATTGGCATGGTTTCCAAAGAAGGTATGCAAAATAGAAGATTCAAAGGTCACAGTGATAAATAAGGACATGGTTAAACTGTTAAATTCTAGTGCGGTCACAGTATAGGTTAAGGTTAACACATCTGAGCAATTATTTTATTTCAGTCACCCCTTCCTACCTACCCCTCCCGGGCCTGTATGCGCTCGCTCTTAATTTATTTATTTTATTTATTTATTTATACTTACTGAAGCCCTTAGGGCTATTGCAGGAGTGGACCTACAAATGATCAAGTGATAAAAAGCAGAAACAAAAACACGAGCGCAGTGCACAGATTGTCTGGTTCGCAATGCTACACAAGATATAGAATCAACAAATGCAAGACCAAAGAAATCAAGAGAACACAGAAATGTCTACATTTTTCATAGTATTCATTGTATTTGCTGCCTTTAATTTGACGCCTAGAACACGGGCTATCAGGATGGAGTGCAACGCCGGCAGAATTCTGCTGTACACGCGGTGAACTCGGTGGACCCGATTGGGGGTCGTTCTTTTCACGCCACTTTGTCCGCTCACTCTTGCGGCGTGTGGGTCTTCCATGCGTTGCTTTGTCGAGTTAAGACGGCACGATGCGGCGAAAGCTGATGAAACAGAGCTGTAAACTTTTCTTCCCGAGTGAAAATAATTATAGGTCGCTAAGTAGAGGAAGACGAAGGTAGACACAAATGACATACAGTTGAACCTCGCTATAACGAACACTGATATAGCGAATTATTGCTTATAGCGAACAAAGTACGAACTTTGGTTGGCCGCGCGCTTCGTTTAAATGACACTTATTCTTTTATAACAAAGGTTAAACTGTGAGACCAGCGCGCTATCGCATATACCGAAGAAATATTTGACCAGGAGGCTTAGAAGCTATACCTGGAAAAACTTTTGGCATCCGAAATTGCAGAAGTATAAAAGGCCCCTTTGTTCGTTGGACACTGTGAAAAACTTGATCATGCTCAGTGCACTGAATATTCACCAGACAAAGATTACATCCTTTATCGAAATAATAGGAACGCATGCCTGTTTTGTCATATGAACTTTGTTCTGTTATAATTTCATAATTCTATGTTCTGGTTCATTGAGCTTGATGCGCCACAAGGAGAAAGATAAGGGTTACCTTCTCTATAGTGGGTTCGAAGACTAAAATAATGCGTTTTTGTATCAAGGATTTTTGTGGGAGCCAGATTGCCGATTGGTTTGAACCGATTTTTAGCTCTACTGTTACAAAGAATATCAGATATAACGAACTAAATTACTGTCCCGAGACTACTTCGTTGTAACAAGGTTCGGCGGTACACAGAGGCCAATTTTGAACAGTTTATTCATAAAATCCACGCTTATTCATACACAGAACCCAAGTACAGATAATGTGACGACATACTGGCAAGAGTAAAGTTTGCCCACACCAGATCTTAGATGAACAAATGACAGCACAGACGTGCCTTGAACCATGAGCTCAGGGACACACGCGCATTGCAACATCGTCTGTTAAGCGCCCCATTCTATTTACTGCAGAAACGAACCAACTAGCTCAACAAGTCCTGTTTTCTCGCTCACACTGCAAGTAACGACGGCGGCCATTTTCGCGCGCGCCTGTGGACTCTGGCAGCTCGGGCGCAGGAACGGCTTGCACAGAAGGGGCGGGCCCCGCTTCTCACACTGGTGACGTCACCAGCACCGCCTGCCCGCGACTTCTGGCGTCAGCGGTCGCCCTTTGGAGTCATGTTGTGCAGGCTGAGCAGTTTTGTAGCGTGAGCTACACTAACCAAGGTTGAGCAGCTTTGCGTGGCTCCTGGAGAGCCGTGCTGCGCATGCGCGAGGAGGAGTGGCGTCTCACGGCGCGCAACTGGCGCGCCGGAGCCGCCGCCAGCGCCCCTACTGGACTGGACTGGACTGGACTGGACTGGACTGGAGTGGACTGCACTGGATTGGATTGGATTGGATTGGACTGGATTAAATTGAAACAGACTGGATTGGATTGGATTGGGTTGAATTGGATTGGAAATCGTTTTAGCAGCAGTAAGCGCGATAATCAGCTAATACTAAGAATAACCAGCTGAAGCTAAGCTCACGCTACGTATATCCTGGCATAGCCGAGCTAAGCCACCGCTATGTTTTTTTTACTGCTGATCTCTGGAAGATCTTCCTTCCAACCCTGCGCGGGAGTTTGCTGCG
This sequence comes from Haemaphysalis longicornis, assembly GCF_048455015.1. NCBI lineage: Eukaryota > Metazoa > Arthropoda > Arachnida > Ixodida > Ixodidae > Haemaphysalis > Haemaphysalis longicornis. The sequence continues at coordinate 82,277,359 of NW_027526225.1, read as the reverse complement.
CTAAAAATATTGGCCGCGTATCTGCTCACTCCGTTGCAAATGTCGTCCCAAGAGGATAGTCATGTGCCGCCGATGTCTCGTGAATGCCTCTTTTTTCTCTCTCATTACCCAGCACGCTCTTTCCTTCCCGCCTCACTCCGCCCACGAAAGACGCGGGGGAGGCTTCCTCACGGTAATTCAATTTTACCGCGTTCCACTGCTCGCGCGCCATCTACTGGAACCTTTCGTTACTGTTGGACTTCTTGGACTGCCGCCAGGAAGGCTACAGTCGCACGCGAGCGCTTTTTGTTCGCGGGGGTCAAAACAATTTTTTCGAGCCTATTTTTTATTTGCTGTCGCCAAAATCCAGCAGCCATGCATTTTTAAGAAAAAGAAAACTGCAAATACCACTCATGTTCACCTTAAAGGAGCCATGAAGACAAAAATACAAGTTGGGTTTATCTGAAAGACTGCTTAGTCCCGATAACAATGATACCAATATCATCACAATCTTCGAACAAATAAAGGAGATATTAAAGAATACGTGTGAAGCAGTCGCGACCCCCTAGCCAATTTCCCACTTTTCTATAACGTCACGGAACCGTGCTTGTGCGATTGGCGGCCGCCTAGCTCACCTGTCGCGACGACACGTGACTGGACGTCTGTAATGGGGCCTCTAGTTCATTTGACCGCATCACTTGAATGCTAACGTGCAGTTAACGCACTAAAACATATGTTTTATTGTTGGCCGTGTGACATCATTCTTGCACATAATACGGCACTGTGGCGGAAAATTTCAATGTTTTTGAATAATTCTTGCTTTTTTTTTCGTTAAAAAAAACATCTTTTGTGGCTGTAATAGAGCTAAGTGAGATACTGAATCCTAGTTCTTTCAAATTAAACGAAGTTGTATTTTCTCTTCAGAGCTCCTTTAAGCGCACAAAAAACACACGGACGAAGAACAGAAGGACAAGCGCTTGTCCTCGTCTTCTGTGTCCGTGTGTTTTTTGTGCGCTGAAAATGAACGTTATAGAATACCAACGAGCCCGAACGCAAGCCCTTCACCACTCATGTATTCACGTTTTGCCTGAAATATGCCCAATGCTCCCTTTTTGCCAAACAATTGTAAGCAATGCTTTTGCTATACATACATACATACATACATACATACATACATACATACATACATACATACATACATACATACATACATACATACATACATACATACATACATACATACATACATACATACATACATACAAACGTACGTACGTACATACACACCTAAATGCATGCATGCGTGCATGCATGCATACATCCATGCATACATACATATATACATACATATATGCATGCATACCTACATAAATACCAAAATTTTCGGGATCAAGTGCCACAAGAAACACTGTCGTCTTTAAAAACAGTTTGCCCGAGGTTACTTGGAACCGCGAATGCTACGCCACAGAGTAAACGCACCCGAAACGCAACGAACGCCTATCTTTTGGTGCAGAATGCGACCACTTTAGGGGCGAAGGCTTTCATCGACGAGGAAATGATTTTAGGACATTCTCCATCCTTTTCTTGCTTTCGATCTCTATACAATTTTTAAAGAAATTCGCTCGTTCGTGCTCGGTAGTTTTCATCCTTGAATGAGCTTCGCTGCATTGATTACCTGGAACAAGTTTCTTGGCTGACCCCGCCCCGTCTGCACAACCCCACTCGCACAGGCGATATACTGCCCCGAGACAGTATTTATTTATTTATTTATTTATTTATTTATTTATTTATTTATTTATTTATTTATTTATTTATTTATTTATTTATATTAGCAGTACTATCAGCCTTCAAACAAACTTCAAACAAGATAGAGGACAATGAACTCAGAATGCAAAATAATCAGCACAATTTCCACATCATTTTACTGAGACAGACGGGACATGAAAGCTATGATTTATTCGCAAGTGCTGGAAAAAATGACGAAAATGTCTGGTAGTCAATAACATGGCATGTAGTGCGTTCCATTCAGAAACAGTGCGTCGGAAGAAGGAGTTCGCGATAGCCCTGCACGAAAAATCTTTAACCATTTTATTGTGAGAGGAGCGCGTGCAGCACTGGCTAGCCGGTAGAATGTATAAAGTTTTATGTATTCCTAATTGACCGTTGTAGAGTAGGCAGAAAAATTTCATCCGGTCCCGGTAACGCTTTGTTGCAAGGTTTTCAAGTTCTGGAGCTTTTTGGAGAGTTGACCGGGACGAGCGCAAGCTGTATGAATAGAAAATATATTTAGCTGACTTTCTCTGGGCATTTTGAATTTTAGTGATATTGGTTTGAGTGAGTGGATCCCAGACAATCGAAGCGTATTCTCGAATAGGTCGGATAAATGTTTTATATGTCAAAAGTTTTAGTTCAGGTGATGCATTTTCTATAGATCGCCTTAAAGGGGTCCTGAAATACCTTCCGCCGATGCATGGATGTACATGTAACCAAATAAGACAATTTATTAGCAATCTCCTCCCGCAAGAATTTTGTTAAAGCGATGAGTATTAGCTGAGAAATCGTAAATCAAAAACCGCGCATTATCGTCGCGCCGCGTTTCCTCCTCTTTTCAACTGTTGACGGCGCGCGAGCACTCCCTCCCATGATGCTGCGCTAGTCAGCGGTGACGTACTTCCGCATTACGCTCCTCCGACTGCCGTCTGCTACGGGCAAGTTTTGTTGACACCATGAATTCCGCTCTCCGCTCAAGGATGGATAAGCGAACGAAAAATCTGGCCGCATGTGTGCGGTGGCCTGGCCTTGCCCTTTCGCGGTGTGCGTTGCTGCCGTGCAGCACGTGACTTTTAATCGGCGGCGAACTCGCAGCCGCTGGGGAGGATCTTGCGCTCGGTCCCTTTCATGCACCGCGCACTGTTTATCCAAAAAGCGCCGTATCAGATGTGGCCCCGCTGGTGCCGGGTCTTATTTTGCGGTGGTGGTAATTCCTGCTGGCGGCATGTGAAAAAGACATTTTAAACCGATACAGAACCCGTGCACAAAACGATTCAATCATGTGACCAGTTCAGCTTGGGGCGACGCGTGGTGGAGAGCGGCAACGTTGGCAAAACATGCTCCGGCGCGGCTCTGAGCTTTCTAGCGCTGGAGCAAGCGCCTTTCTTTGACGATCTCAAGCATCGGTTGCCTTGGCAACAAGGCACAAACCGCCCCAGAAGTCCGTTACGGTTGCGTGATCCCGGTTCAGCTCGGGGCCCCACCTCGCGATATGTGGGCACTGCAGGCGTACCACTCACTCTCTAGGAAGTGTGCGACGCGTTTGGCATTACAGGAGGCGATGGTGTGTGTGTTGCGGACGCCTTTGTTTCGCAATGAAATACGACGTTGTGCTTCTGCGGGTGGATAGTGCTTCCCATGGTCTGGATTATCTTTCTCGAGCGACGTACGACTCAACCTCGCATGGGGTATGTGCAGTGTGCGTGGCTAAAAGCCATCGGCTTGTGCGCCAGAGTTAAGTGACTTGCTGTTCGTCCCCGCAAACCGCGCGCGAGGTGAGTGCCGAATTTACGACGGGCAGGAGGAGGCAACCCATCGTCTGTCAATCGCGGTTCAGACTTGCAGCGCATGTTGTGACGTTGTGTTCGTTTGAAACGCATCTCAGGATTGTTTTGAAGTGGAAAAAAATGTATCCGTCAAACCCGGGCATTCGGCTCAGGGCGTTCTCTGCGATTGCACGAAAGAAGTGCCACGGGGCTTCAACACTTTCTTTATGGAACGTACTCCGGTAAGAGAATATCCATGTCGTGTTATGGCCGTGTTGCATTCAATACGAACGGTTAAGCGTTTGTTTACACTTGTTTCGTTTGTCGTAAAATGTTCAAGCACTCCGACACTCCCCTGGAAGATCAGCCGGCGAGTCGACGCTGAGCAGACGACTCATCTCTTTTCCGGAAGTGCGTGAAAAAGCCGCCCAATAGCAGGATAACGAACATCTGGGAACCAATAGCTCATAACGAACATCTGGGAATCGATGATGTAGACATGTGAAGATGGCGGCGTACAAAAACACGAAGGAAAGGGTGAGAAAAAAGCGACAAACTTTGCAACAAAAGTGTGAGCTTTCCGCTGCGCGTAAAAGAGTAATACTTGGCCCAGATGACCTTGACGACCCAATCTAACGATTGCGCTACTTCATTTAGTGTGCTCAAAATGCCTTTCAGGGCCCCTTTAAAAAAGCCCAGTATTTTATTGATTTATTGGAAGTGTATGTTATGCGTTCGTTCCACTTTAGATCTGATGGAATTATTACTCCCAAGTATTTGTAAGAAGACACGACGTAAAGAGGCTGGTTGTTAATGCTGTAAGTGAAACCTAAATTATTGTTTATGCTGGTACCTGGCATTGCAACAGTCGTTTTTTTTAATAGTCATCTATCAATTCGAGCACCATGTTTGTAGTATAGATAGCAAGGTGTTCAAATTTGCCTGATCACTTGAATTTCGTATTTCATTATACAAAACGCAGTCATCCCCAAAAAGCTTTATATTGAAGTGTATGTCACTAACGATATCATTTATAAAGAGGATAAAGAGGAGCGGCCCTAATACGGTCCCTTGTGGAGTGCCTGAGTATACATTTGCCGGTGTCGATGCCGTATCGTTGATGTGTACATGTTGTTTTCGTATTGCCAAATAAGCTTCAATCCAGTTAACGCAGGTGTCCTTCTTTATTATAGGTTTTAGTTTAAGCAGTAATTTGGAGTGAGAGACGCGGTCGAATGCTTTTTCATAATCTCGGAATATGAGGTCAATTAGGCTTTGCCTATCTACAGCTGTCGCTATGTCGGGTTTGCACTGTTTCCACGAGCGAAGCCACGCCAGAAACCATTTTGCCTTGCGACAATTATTGCGGCCTCGTCTTGGAAGATGGAAATATCCTTGAAAATTATGTGTTCGAAGACTTTTGCGAATGGGCAAAGTAAGGATATTGGCCTGTATAATGTGGGGAGACAGATTTTCTGTTTTTGGTATGGGAACTATTTGTGTGTGCACTTCCATTCGGCTAGGAGTTCCGCGCATGACAGTGATTTCTCGAATAATAACTTTAAATATGAGGAGCTTTCTTTCCAAAATGAGTCAAATACACCTGAAACAGAATTGCAGAAGCAAGCAAAACTTTGTGACTGTCACAAAATGCAACGCCGACAAACCTATTATATATATGTTCTACATGTTACTAGGGGAAGTTAGCTTTGAGAGTGTTGCATTTCGGCCCGTTGCCGCAATTTTCTCTTGTTTCTGAAATTCTGTTGTGGTGGATTTGACTCATTTCGGATAAAAAGCTCCTCATATATTGAGCAATGCTGCGCCCCGTTCCTAAACGGATATAAAAGATACCAAACCAACATTTTTTAACAGTGCGCAGAATTGAGCAAGGAGCAGTAAAAAAAGACGGGTATTCCGAGGGGAAAAAATCAGCAGTGGCTTAGCTCGGCTATGCCAGGATATACGTAGCGTGAGCTGAGGTTCAGCAATCCAATTCAATCCAATCCAGTCCAGTCCAGTCCAGTCCAGTCTAGTCCAGTCACTGCTCCTCGCGCATGAGCAGCACGGCTCTTGAGGAGCCACGCGAAATGGCTATCAAGCGGCTCCGGAGACGCACAGCTGGGCACGCGCCGGCGCCAGTGCGTCTGCCGCGGCTATGACGTCACTCCTCTGGAATGCGCAGACCGGCGAGAGTGTAGACCCAATTCTTTACACACCCGTACTCCAACTGGATTCGATTTCCAGTCCAATTCAATATAATCCAATTTAATCCAATCTAATCCAATGCTCCTCGCGCTTGCGCAGCACTACCCTTTAGGGTCCACGCGAAACTGCTCAACCTGGGCCAGTGTAGCTCACGCTACAAAAGCACTGCTGGGGCTAGAACCTGCGAGCCGTTCACTCCAAAACCCGTCATTCTACCCTCAGGATATCGAGGCCGAACAGCCGGGTAGTTGTTCCAAAAGATAGAAGGGGTGTTCCAAGCGAACCAGTAGGCGCCACTGGGTGCTCACAGGAAATGCCTGGCTTGTACCGACAGGGGAATGTAATGTCGCCTCGCTCAGTGGCACCCCTACGCCAATCATCATTATCATAGCGGGCATCGTCGTCATCCTTGCATCGCACCCAGAGCGCACCAAGATAATAAGGGAGCGATCGAAAAGAAGGACGACGAAGAGGGCCTCCCCCAAACGGCGCCATTTCACTGGAACCAGCACCACCAACACCCGTGTACCCCAATCGGTAGGAAAATGTTCCAGCGTGGATTGGCAGCCACCTCAGTGTTTGCCCTCCTCTTCTTAACGATGCACCTGGGCTCACTAGAGTCCGGCAGAAGGGCCGGCGCGGAAGGAACGACCGCGATTCCTGCAGCTCGCTCCGACCGATCTACGGCGAACACTAGCGACGCCCTCGTTACGCCCACCTTTTCTCCAGACCACGTTGCCGTATACCAAAGAAGCGAGGCCGAGATCACGGTGAGAATCATTCAATCTATACCGCGGAACTGTGCGAGTGGTACACTGTCCAATGATTTACATCTTTCGTGTATGTAGCATCCTTAAACTCTAGCAAAAAACGAAGAAAAAGACCCTTTGACAGGATGTTTTCCTTTCTCTTTTTTGCTAGGGTGTAAGGTGGTCAGTTATATACAGCGAAAGTAACCCTTGAGGGTGTAGTCTCTAACACGCCGGGGGCCGATTTAGGTAAGCGCGGACAGAAAATGAGCTCGGACGTAGTCGGATGTCGCTCTATCTAGTTCGCAGAGGTGCTCATTCTCCTCTGTTCTTGCCTCTAACGACGTACCTGGGCACTGATATGCTGACCCCTGTTTAGGCCTTACGACCTATTTTCTACTCCACGGTTCTCCACAGTGGCGATCGAAGCACTGTACTCTCCCTGCGTCTTCTCACTGGAGAACGTGAAGGAGGTTGAGGAACAGGAGGACGAGTAGAGGGGTGGGAGGAGGAAAAAAGTCATTCATAAAAGAGAGTTGAGACTTAAGGTGTACAGACACGAAATTTTTGTTACGTTTTTTTTTTAACGGCTATAGGTGCGTACGAGCCCACTAATTGTAGAATGGCACATCAGATTGTCGAACGCAGCATTAATAATTACTTTCAGCTCCGTTTATTCGCGTCACTTTCGGTTTCCGTAAAGCGAATACCGAGGCAGCCATCATGATGAGAAAGCTCATTTGACGTCACTCTTCTCGTCGCACCACATCCGATGCCGGTCTTGGCGCGCGCGCACGCACGCCACAACGGCCTGACCGGCCGTAGTCGCACGTGACGTCAGTCCCCAAAACCTTGACATGATGCACAGGCGGAAGAGTGCGCGCCAAAAGCACCGCGCCCGCCTCGATACGTCACTGGAGCCCTGACGTCGGCCGTTGGGGTCGAAGCGCAGATGACATCACGAGCTTGCTCAATGGCCCGGATAAGCTTTCTCGTGGACGCGATGATTAAAATTGATTTAAAATATGTTAAACTGATCGGTTACGGTTTAAACTTCCGAGGGGGTATCTACATACAAAGGAAGCTTTTTACATAACTATCTGAGCTTTGAAATTTCCTGTCAGTAGTCCTTTAATGATCCTGTGAGTGGATGGTATCCTCAGTCCGAACTATTACTAGATGTCTCGAGCTTCTCGAGCTCTTTGATTCAGAGTACTCTGGCACTCAAGTGCACAGTGGAGACGGGCTGTCACCCAGGCCTCCCCTCTGGTGAGGGAAGGCATGGAGAATGGAGGCGTTCTTTTGATAAGCCCGGTCCATGTGAAAATTATTGGAGAAGTCTCCACAAAAAGGACACCACCCATCCGTTTTGGGATCAAGAATTTTTAAAACGGCAGCACACAAGAAAGTGTTCATTTGCAGTTTGCGTGAAATACGTCCGTCTTGACTCCTAAGCCCTTCAGAGCGTGGAGATAGCCACTGGAGTGGTAGTAGTGAGCAAAATCAGTTTCAGTCCCATCGTGACTGCTGACAATGTAGGCTGCTGTGGGCACTAGTGAACCAGGAAACGGCTCGCGATCAGTGCTCCCGCGTTGTCGGCCGGCGCAGGTGTTATTTGCGAGTCCGGCCAACCGCACGATCACCGTGGCTTCCGACGATACTGGCGTGGCCACGGTGAGCCTCTCGCCCGCGTACCAGGGCGCTGGCGCTAACGGAACGACAGTCAAAGTGCACGGAGTCTTCCTCGGCTATGCCAACCTCAGGTTCACGGTAGGTGTGTATACGCCCTAAATGGGATGCTGCGGTGTCACGCACGACTTTCCTTGAACCCCAAATTTTTACGACGTACCCCGCGTGAGCCTCCAATCAAACGTCTAATCGTCTCGCTGGCTCGAAAGTACCATTGAAATGCCGCAAGGCCGGATGTCAAGCAGACGACCCTGTCAAAAAAATAAACGAAGACGTTTGTTTCTGCTCGGTGCATAGAGCACGCGGCATTGTCCGCCTCTTGCATGAGACGAGTTAAAGGGTTAGCTCTATTGTTTCAAACTATTTACCATTGTCAAGAACCTATCTCGGTTTGGGCAAAGCGCGACAGAACCGGAATAGGTTGCCCCTCGAGATATATACGTGCGTACACTCCCCGTGCCGGAAGGTACAATCACACCGCAGCCTTGTCTCAACTCTAACCACACTCAGACTCAACCGCTGGCACGTTTTCGTCTGCTATCTCACCGCAGTAAATGTTGGCCAACAGTCAGGAACGAGGAGATATGCGAAGCCAGTGGAAAACTATCAGGTGGTCGGATGTCCGAGGTCCGTCTGTCGGATGTCCGCGGCACGCAAAAACCACGGCTCGTGGAGTGGTTGAGGGATGCGGAGTTAATTGTCCGGGCTAGCTGCGTATGGTAGAAAGGGCCCGGCTAATCGAGGAAGCAGCTCATAATGTTACCGCACAGCAAGTCAAGATGTAGAGGACAACTATCTTGATGCAAAAGATGATTGCAGTCGGCGTCGATGTTCGTTTGCAGGTGAGAGGCTGAAACTGCCCACAGGGTATGACATAGAGCAGGAAAACGCACATCGTCTGATCCTGTTAATCCCTCGAACACAACGTATACATGAAAAAAAAAAAAAAACGAGGGCATCTAAGGGCTCACTATGACATAGCGATTGCGAAAGCATCACATTATGTCTTCCCATATCTTGATTGATTGATTGGTTGTAGGGTTTAACGCATCGATGCAACGCAAGTGGTGGGGCACGCCGTAGTGGAGGGCTCCAGATCCATTTTGACTACCTGGAGATCTTTAACGTGCGCCGAAATCTCGAATGCACGGGCGTTTTTGCTTTTCGCCTCCATCAGAAAAGCGTCTGCTGCGGCCGGGAATCGAACCCTCGACCTCGTGTTCAGCAGCACAACGCGGTAGCCAATGAGCCACCGCTGCGAGTTTCCCACATCTTCAGACAGGGTAGTCTAGTTTTTTTCGATCTTTTTCGGCATCGGTGCAGCGTGCTGAATCTAAGCGAAAACAACGAGCAAGACAGCTTGAAACAAAACCAAAGCCCCTTTCTTAAGGGAAAGATGGTTAAAACGCGAAGCTTTCTTCTGTGAAACTGGAGTTAAGGCCAAAGTTGAAAATCGGAACTGCCAAAGTTTAAAGTCAACTTCCAGCCCTGCTTGCAGAATTTAAATTTCATCACCATCGTCACTTTCCTGCTGCGTGTATTGCTCGGACGCACGACGCCATCACTGATGCATAGCTAGCTTCGCTTTAACAGATAGTTAAAGAGCGGAGAACCGGTCCTGCTAGCGTACCCGGCATAGAGTTTCATACTAATATATACTAGAGGGAAATCTGGCGCTGCATTCGCGGGCGCCGTGGGGGCGCCATTGCAGCTAGCGACGTTCCTCGCGTCCTTGGCTTGGTTAGCCGCATGGCTTCTTTTTAGTCTTGAAGCCAAAATCAATAAAAACTGGTAACATCATTTTTTTGTTCATCTTGCATGACGCTTCTAAATATCCCCTGACAAATACATCTTTCTGGAGGTTTAATTTTATAACAATAAAACAAACTCGATTAATCCTCTGCAGTAATATTGTTGCTTTTTTGCAGCGAGAATAAAGTTTTCAGCCTGTTCGTGAGCCATGCCAATGACAAGTGGAACGTGCCTGCCCGGTACATGACGGAACGCTCGCTGGAACGCGGCTCCCCTAGACAGTGGCGCCAGATTTCCCTCTAGTGTATATTAGTATGAAACTCTCTGGTACCCGGTACACATGCGCATCCTGCGCATGCGCACAACCATTTTTTATCCTCTGCGCACACAATGTAGCACCAGTAACCTACCAGGTACGGTACCGGGACCGGTCCTCCACCCTGATGTAACTCTCTAATAGAGAGTTATATTACTCTTAGAGAGAGAGAGAGAGAGAGAGAGAGAGAAAGAGAGAGAGAGAGAGAGAGAGAGAGAGAAGCTCTTTATTAGAAAATAGAGTGTTTAGCCGGCGTACAAAATCGCCTTCATGCTACTCTGTTAGGGGAGGGGGAAAAGGAAGAAAGGCCCAAGAGAGAGGAGGGCAGAAAAGAGATGCAAGCTGAGAGAGGGACCAACAAAATTAAGTAAAAGGGCAAGAGCGAAAGTCTCAGAGTGAAGAGATTTAAAGTTTTTGAATTAAGCCAGTGTCGCTGAGGTACGAAAACAGAAATTTTAGGGCTAGGCGTTGCTGAGAAGAAGACGGCCAGGGCCTTAAAATGGTTTTTAAGGTCACTGGTCCTTGCGTATAACCTATGCGTGCAATGTTCTGTAACAAAGTTGATCTAGAGTCCTTGTAGGCAGGACAGTAGAGTAAAATATGCTCAATTGGGTCTTCCGATGCACAGTTGTTGCACCTGGAGGCGGTAGATAGTCCAATGCGGAAACGGTATCTGTTGGTGTAAGCTGCATTAAGTCGGAGCCGATGAAATAATGTTTCTAGATGATGGGGGAGCTGGTGAGGAAGTCTTGACGACAGCTGAGGGTCAAGGGAGTAGAGAAACTTGTGGTGGTGGGTAGGATCTGACCACATTCTGCTTCTCTCTGAAAGGGCGTAACGTGTGGCCATGGTGGAAGCGTCGTGTTTGGTAAAAAATGTTCTTCGTATATTTCGGCAGGTGTGGCCTGCAGAGGCAGCGTCATCAGCTTTTTGGTTTCCCATTATCCCACAATGACCAGGCACCTACTGAAAAACAATATTGTGCCCAGCGCCTGCTGCAAGGTGATGTAGATACAGAATATCTTGAACGGCAAGTTCATATGTGAAGTGCTTGCCGCTCTTAAGGAGGCACTGAAGGGCAGGTTTAGAGTCAGTGAATATGGTCCATTCATTGGGCTCTTGACGTAGGATGTAGCGGATTGCCTCTTTGAGGGAGTGTAGTTCAGCTGATGTCGAGGACGTTGGTCTGTCTAAACGGTAGGAAGAGTTTACCGGTCGACGGGACGAATAGTCCAGAGGAGGAACTTTGCGGCAACGAAGACCCATCAGTGAAAAGATGAACCCTGGTGGAATGCAACCTGTGCATTTAGTCCAACGCCACTTGGAGCAGTTCAGCCTGAGGCGTTATCTTCTTAGATGTCATCCCTGGGATGCCTAAACCTATACGAGTAGACGCTAATGTCCAGGGCGGAAACTGAGATGGCATTGCTCGCGGTGGTTGCGTCGTTTTGGGAAGGCACAAAGCTCTAATAGCATCTCCGAACCCAGAACTCTGGGCCGCAGTGATCCTGCTCAGACAGTGGGGTGTAGGTTGAAGTAAATGCCGGTAGTGGACACGGAGCGACTCCTGTAATATGAGTGCGTCCAGACGCACGCAACGAGCTTCAGCGATGGTCCCGGCACCGGAAGAACCTCTGGGTAGTCCAAGACAAATGCGCAGGCTGTTCCGTCGAGCCGCTTCTAGCTTCATTTTGTTAGTAGGCGCTGCATGGTGTAGTAAGGGAAGGCTATAGCGTATGAGGCCATCGACGTAAGCTTTGTGAAGCTGTAGCATCGACCCGCAGTTGCTGCCCCAGCGGTAACCGGCAAGGTATCTCAGAACCTGAGACGTCGCAGAAATGCGGGTACACACATATATATTACTCTTTATTACCGGTCGCCTCTATTGATATCTCTCTCTAATAGAGAAAGAGTAATAGGGCGACCGACGTCATGAGCGCGTGCGCAGAGGCGACAAAACTGGTTCTGCGCATGTGCAGGTCACAGGTGTACTGGGTACCGTACCGCTACCGGCTCTCCGTGTCGCTATAACCCTCTATTAACGCGCGGCCACGATACCCAATGCCAATGCGTCCTTCGCAGGTGTGCACCGCCTTGGAAGGGGAGGCGGGAAGTCCGCAGCACTGCGCCACGTTCGTGTACAAGGTGGCCGTGCTGCGAGTGAGGTCGGTGTGGAACAAGATGTTCCCGTTCCTGGTCAGCGTGCTGGTGGCTGTGAACTTCATCAGCATGGGCTGCAATCTGGAGCTCGAGGTGCTCGTCGCCGCCGCCAAGAAGCCACTGCCGCCGGCGCTCGGCTTAGCCTGCCAGTTCCTCTTCATGCCGCTGGTACACTCTAAACGGAAATACTCCGGATATGGAGTAAATGACGTGTCGTTTGGCGCACTCCCGTTACGGAGTTTTTTTTACTCCGCCGGGAAATAGTTTTTATAAACTCTGCTAATAGAGTTTTTAGGTATTCAGCGGAGTATTTTGCGACGCACGCCATTCTCCATGGGCGTGCATTTTAAACGAGAACCCCGCAATGTGGGAAACAAAATGACGGGCGGTTCGGCTGCGCCAATTACGGAGTGTTGTATGAAGGCGGCATACATTTCTGTTTATATCGGGCGCATTTTACCTGTGATCGACCCTGGAAGTAATCGATTGATTGACTCATTGAGTGCGTACCACAGCACGCACTGTGGGCAGCAGCGTCTAGCAAGGCGCGCTGCAGCAGTGCCCAATCCTGTTTGTAAAGCGCTGTCTAATTCACGGTTATGTGCTGCAAGAACCTGCTCGCTCGAATAATGAGTTGCGGTGCGTCAGTGGCTAAAGAGTCGTGCCGCTGATCCCAACGGCGCGTGTTCGATCGCGGCCGTTGTGGCCTTCTCAGATGCAGGCGAAAGCAAGAGCGGCCATCTGTGTGGACAGGTGGTCGAAATTAATCCGGAGCTTTCTAGTACCGCACGTCTCCTAGCCCAGAAGTACTGTCTGCTCGTGAAATCCGCAAAATATATTTCTTAAACTTATACAATTACAGCAGCAACTGCCGGGTATGCACCGAAGCTTATGCCCAACATTCCGCTTTTATGTCTCACGCCGTGAACCGATATACTTGTAGCTTCACGTTAAATGAGCACAGTGCTTTTCCGAATGGTCGCCGGTTGGTGACGTTAGACAATATAGCGTGACGTTAGACCTAACGCTTCATGTTTACGCTTAACGTTAAGCGGCAAACACAGGGAGCGTTTCGCTCGCATCTGGCGGCCATCCGGGTCTACTAGCGGCGACGTAAAACAAGGCGTTGGAGAGGCCGAAATTCAAAAAAATAAAGAGCCAAATTGACCAATTAGGTGGTTTTTCATAGTGAAAACAGCGCATAAAAGACGAAGACAGGGAAGGGAAACCACAAACACGTTTTCTTTGTCTTCGTCTTTTATGAGCTGTTTTCGCCATGAACATTCACCAAATTGCCCAGTTCGCCGCACTCGTAGGTGGTTTTTAACTAACCAATGTGGCAGATATTGAAGGAGTAAGTTATGCTCTCCAACGTTTTTCGCGTCGCCACCAGGAGACGCCGACGGCCGCCAAACGCGAGCAAAGCGCTCCATGTGGTTTCCACTTCGGACATCCTCCAAGGTGAGCCTTCCGACGTGCCCAGCGACGTCATATATCGATCTCATTGCACGTCGAGATGCGGGTATACCGGTTGGCGACGTTAGAGCTGACAGCGTGACCTTCGGCTTAGCGTCGAGCCATCGAACAGCCGCGTTACTACCTCCCTCTGCTGCCCATCAAGCTTTTTGCAAGCCAGTTATAAACTGGAAAATGTGGGAAGCTTCACGGATGAAGCGTCATGAACGACGCTTCAAGGCGTCCACACAAAATCGGCCGAAGCGGGCTAATAGGGCTTTCACACTAAAGTTGGCTCCTCGGCTTGGTGGTATTCGCCTCTTTACCTGCGCTACCTAATGGTACAACGTTACGGATAGACACAGGTCGGTTACCAACGCATGCTCAGGGGGCCACCACGTTCGGTCGTAGCGAGCCCTTGTTGATCCTGTGACCTTGCGCCATCGCGTTGCGCTGCTGAGCACGAGGTCGCAGGTTCGCTTCCCGATCGCGGCGGCTGCTTTTCTGATGTAGGCGAAAAGCAAAAACTCCCGTGTGTACGAGATTTCGGCTCGTGTTAAAGATGCCCCGGTGGTGAAAATTAATCCGGAGCCCTCCACTACGGCGCGCCTCATCGCCTGTGTTGCGTCGGCGCGTTAAACCCTACAATCAATCAATCGACCTTGCGCCATCGTTGTGGTGGCCTTTTGCTGCAGTCTTTATGCGAGCTGCGTTGCACGCGAACGCACTTAGCAGGGCATGCAGCTCAGTACTTGATGAACATTCGATCCCATCTTTCCCAGGGCAAATATAACGAACCTTATAGCGACAGCGAAGCTTAAATTAACAGTGTAAATGCTAATGGAAGTTGCGTGTCCGTGCGTCCCTATCCGACGTGGCCCCGTCAGTCACGTAACATGCGCCAACACAGAAACCATCTTAAGGCCACCTTGTTATATCGTTGAAAGGTTGGGAACCCAACAGGAAGGCCGTAACTGTAGATGCTCACAAGCCAAGGGTATATATCTGGAGTGAACTGGAATGAAGGCATCGCGTTTGCGAAAATGGCGTCAATTGCTTCCATCAGAAAAATATCCACCTGTATCGAAGCCGCTTCCTTGGCTTCGCCTTAGCCCTATTATTTATTGCCACTGCATATGCCTGAATTTCCTTATTCCGACTAGCGGTCACAAGGGGTATCCAGTATGCGGCTGTAATTCGTCGTCCTCCGCAGGCCTCGTACGGCATCGGCGCGCTGCTGCTGCAGAACCCGTTGACGAGGTTCGCCGTGTTCGTGATGGGCTGCTGCCCCGGTGGCAACGCCAGCAACCTGTGGACGTTGATGTTCAACGGCGACGTCCCGCTTAGCATCACAATGACCTTCCTGAGCACACTGGCAAGCATAGGTGCGTGTCGCCCCTCCATGCAGGGGCACGCCGCAGGGCAGAGAACCGCGCCCCTACTATTCTAGCACGGACGACAGTGTACCAGAAGTGAAAGGTGTGTCGTTCCTGGCCGATTAGGGTGGTCCCTTTTGCGATGAAAATTTCTGCTGAGGGCCTTCTGGTAAGCCCCTCAACGGGACACTGACACAAAACTTTTGCATCTTAGTTTTTTGTGGTGATAAGTAGCTAGTGACCTATGTATCACGTGTGGAAACCTCATTTGCTTCAGCGTGCGACGGTTGTTTAATAAGAGGCATTTTAATTTCGGCCAGTCACAGTTTCGGTTTCAGCGGGTGTGGCGAATCGCGTATTTTGTGTAAACAAAGCTGACCACGTGACCGGCCCCTTCTGAGAATGCCGCCACGTACTAATCTCGTGAGCCACTTAATTAAAAAGCGATCGTGGTCGTGACGCAGGCGCTGCGAGTGCAAACTTCTGCTGCGGGTAGAGAACGACGCGCGACGCTCGAGACAGTCGGTGGCAAGACGGGCGCTAGGAGCAGCCAGGCGGTCTGCCTAGACGTCCGCCTAGAGATATGTTCGGCTTAGCATTGTGGCGGATATTCGATTGTCGCTCTCGTAAGCGCAGCAGATGACGATTTTTATTATAACCAACCATCGCGTCATTAACTCATTTTCATATAAGCTGCCATGGGTACAATTTCGTGGAGCGGTAAAAAGCTATCGCTCGAGCTACCTTCGACGGCCTACGCCACTTCGCGGCCGTGGCCGCTGCCTGCACAGCGACCGTGCGGCTCGCTCACTGCGCTTTTCGTCTCCTGGGCGCGTTTTCGCGTCCAGTGTAATAAAAACCAATCAAAATAGTGCCTGGAATCGCTTTAGAACATAGGTCGCGGCCAGCTGCCCGATGGGCCGACGAAATCATGGTGCCTGTGCCGCCAACCATCGGGTCGTTCGTTGCTGTAGAGCAGAAGCTCCGACCTACGGTTAGAGCGGAGAGCCGGCGAAAAACGCCAGCAGTGCAGAATCGGCCAACACAAATTCGTGAAGTGTTTGGATGTTGTTTATTTACAAAATCTCCATGCGCTGTCGATTGCGCAAGGTCCTCCGCTGGCTACTCGGTTGCGTTTCGCACACTTTAAAATTTATTTTTAATATGTTCTAGGCTGTATTTGCCGATGATATTTTGCAGATGATGTATGTCTGCTCACACCAATCTACCTCCGAAGTTATCTCGTCTTTAAAATTTTGTATCAGTACCACTTTAATCCGAGCTCAGCTGCGCGGTTAAATGCGGGACGCTCGAAGCCTGCGCATTGCGCAAGCCGGGAAGCGTATTAGACAAATATGGCCGCATAGACGCACCCTGCGTTCGCCTATTTTTTGTGTCGTTCTAGAAGAATGGAATAACTAATAAACTTGTTGGTAGGCTCAGTCATAGTAGAAGATATCAAACTGTCCGTGAGTAAAGATGGTTGTGGTTTGTTTCCCCGAAGTCCGGTGTCGATCAGGAACCCAATCTCCCGGGCTCCGGTTGATTTGGCAGGAGGCTGGCAGGGCGATGGTGTTGAAGTTCTTGGAGACGGCGGTCGAATTGACGAACTCAGGGCGTTGAGGTTGATTAAGTGAAACGAAAGTTTACACACAGCTATTTACAGTAGGATAACTGGGTACATGAATAGTAAAAGGAAAAACTTCGAACTTCAGTTAGACGCTAGCTCCGAGTGCGCACAAATCACTCGAGCTCCTCAACTTCGTCTAACTCTCCTATTCTCGGAGCGTACACAAACCGCTCGAGAAACGACGGCCGAGACCCTGTCTCGCCGCAGGATCCGTCTAGTTGTCCGGTACGGCGCTGCACCCTAAACTTCCGACGCGATCCTAACCTTTATCCTAGGGGGCTCACAAATCCCAACCTAGCTTCATCGGTCGAGACTCCTTGTCCCGCCGGGAACTGCCCAGCTCGGCGCTCAGACAAGAACGATTTCCAACGGCCAAGCTCCGCCTTATAAAACCTCGAGATCACCCTCTCTCGGGAACGCCCCTGTAGCTTTCGTACACGCGTAAGGGAGTGCCCAAATTCACGCAGACAGCTGTCACTCAGCATGCCACGGAATATTCAATGAGGCGCCGCCATCTTTGGGTCAACGGCACGCTCGCAGACGAGCAGGTGCGTGCGACCCCGCGGGGTGAGAGCAAAAGACGGCGACAGTGCACTGTGCCGGCCGAGGCGCGTTAACAATGGTGTCTTGCGCGGCGCGTGCTTCGACGCCGGTAATCCCACCACCTCCGCACGTCACGCAGACGGTTCCCGGAATCCGGCGGCGCCGTCTGCTTTCTCAATGGGGGATTATCCCTGGGGTATGCGGTGGGCCAGACAATCCGTCTCCCGTGCGCGCCGTGACGAATTGGCGGCGGCTGCAGCGTAGAGTCCACAGTGCTGGGCCACCAGACAGAATGGCGGGTTCCCACGCGCTGCCCGGGCGCCTGGCCGCTAATCCCATAAGTGGACCTTACACCGTGTTTTCAAGAAGGATTCCTAGAATTGACCTACGAGAACATGCTACACAAAAGATGCTGGTCTTATAGAAAAAATGAAGGAACCTCACACTAACGCGTAAGTCGGAATGTAACCAAGCTATATGTATATATATACGCAGCCTTCAAGACCATCACGACAATTTAAGTCCATGATGGCAGCCTATTTGCTTTCTGTTCTGCGGCAGCTACCTTTTCACTGCGTCATTGTTGCTATAAGTACAAGCTTCCTTCATTTTTTTTTGAAGTGATAACCATTGGACATCATCTGGGAGGGGCGAATGTTATGACGTGTCTTTCTCATTCCGAGCAAGTGTTGCCACGATTACAGCGAACGCTGGGGTTTTTTTTCGCCAATCTTAGCCAATCTCCCTAAGTGAGTATGCTTGGCCTGACAATCGTAAGCGCGGACGCTGGGCGGTAGCCGCGAGGCCCGTACAGACGAGCGCTCGGCATTTTCGTGGGATTTTTAACTTCGGACAGGAGAAATTGCGATTAGCTAAACAGCTTCGCTGTTAAAATTTACCATCACTGGGGACCGAACCCACGTCATTTGCGCGAAAACTCTACCACAACTCTACCACCAGGCCACTGAGGCCGCACAACGGAACATGTTTTCAAGTCACTCAAAATTGTAAAAAGACCATTTCAAGCGCGTCAATAGATGGCGCTAGGGGCAGGAGGAGCTTAGGGGGGGGGGGGGGGGGGGCACCGCTGGGCAGTGCCCAGACGTCAAAAGGATTGACCGCTAACTTCCCAAAAATCATGGGAGGCTGACCTCGCCACCCCGACGTACAGATCAAAAATTACCCGAACGATCGAAGACTGGAGCATATCCACTGCAGCCTTGGACAGTGTATTTCACCTGTGATTCTCTAATCTTCCTCTCGCAATTCCCTTTCCCCCGTCTTTTCTTCAATAACGTTTGTTCAGTCAGTCAGCAGGTGGCCGGGTTTAGTCAATCAGGCACCAGTACTCTCCTTGATGATGGTGCGCCCCGCTGATACCGCATGCAGGCATGATACCGCTCTGGCTGTTCCTGCTGGGCAACCGCATGTCCCCCGAGACGAGGCGCTACCGCATCCCGTACGTGGGCATCGTGCTCTCCTTGGTGGGCATCATGGCACCTCTGGCGGTCGGCATGGCCCTCAAAAAGAAGAAGCCCGACTGGGCCACGCGGCTGGCCAAGCACCTCAAGACCATCACCATCATGGTGCTCTGCCTGCTGATCATCTTCACCGCGGTCGTAAACTAGTGAGCGCTCTTTTTCACAGCGGAGCTATTATATAGATGGTATTCACTGAAAAGTTCAGCTGTCAATTTCTTCGCTTGGCAACACTGGAAACAGCCACGGACATGGCCGAAGCGCCACGGTCATGGCGTGGCTTGTTGCAATGCATCCGCATGCCGCAGAAAAAAAATCACCGCCGTAGGTGGTCTGCTCCATTTCAAATCGATTCTCAACGCTGGTGTCAACAAAGATGATGTTAATCGCACTCGCACTGGAGTCGAGGCATTACTTTGCGTACGGTGGGGTAGAGTGTGGATGGTCCAACATAGATCATGCGCTTAGCACAGACAAGTACCGCCATCCCGTGGAGCCCAACGTAACCAGTGACGGTGCACTGACATGGTTGCCGGCAAGCGTGCCTCTTCAGGGAATACAACCTATACAAAAGCTCGGCTTGACGTCAGCTTCTTCTGGTAGCCGGTCACGCTCCCGCTGAGCAGGCTTTTTTCCGCCGCGCAAAAGCCATTTCCTAGTATTGACAAAAATGATAAAAATAAAAGAGGTCCTAGGGCTCTCCTATTTTGATATAAAACATGTGCTATTGATATAAAGGCCTTCCGAATGCATTTGAATCAATTGTCTATCGATTACCCATTGTAAATAGATAGGGCGCGCTTGTAGGTGAGCCCTTTTAAAGTGTCCGTGTAGCTCAGGCATGAGACGGCTTATACTGAACCCGAAAAATTGTGTTCCCAGCGATGCATTAGTGCTTTGCGATGAAGCAGACTTCATGAAGATCGGTGTAAGCTTGATTCTTGTAAACTGGCCTTTCTACATTGTCTATTCCGCAGTGAAGCATGACCATTTACGGAGGGAGTATGGTTACAGAAAACGGCTGTGAGTGTTTCATCGAAACTATTCGGAAACAAGTTATTTGAAAGTTAGCCGCCAAAACGCCTCTAACACTACGAACAATCCAGAATCCGAAGCTAAACAGAATCTTCCTAAAGACAAGCCACACCTCCTCCGTTTCAGCAGATTTCACACTGGGTGGGAAAGGGTCAAAATTGTTTTGCAATACGGCCACTGGAACTATATGTTGAAGACCAGGAAGCAGGCGATGTTAGAGGAGCACTGGTTTATTATGACCTTTGAGCGGGAGATTCGGTAAAGGAGGAAGATGTCTCGAGCCTCGCTGCTCGTGCGGTGGCTGCTCGTCTGCACTTCGGTGTCGTCGTCTTCCAACCAACCAGATCGCATTTTGTAACAGGCTCCGGGCCGGCGCAATAATGTGGATTTGGTTGACTTCAGATGGCTAATGCATTCAACCTGGAAATGGCTTGGTGGTTCATTGCAATTTCCGAAGTAGAGAAGAACTGCAGACTTCCTTGGAGTCGTGTGCGCGGGGCGCAACGCGTGCAGGCGTTTGTTCCGCCGCCTTACTGTCCATGGTCTGTCCAGAAGCTGTTCTCCGTGCTTCCAACGTTCCCAAAGTGTCCCGGCCGATGAAGCTTGAGGCCATGAAGTCGAGAATAAACAATCGGCGGTTTCTTTCGTTTCGGCTTTTGATCCGGTTTCGGCGAGGACTTTAGGACCCGTGGACTTTCTTCCGAAGATTTTTTGTCTGTAGTTTGTCCGCCTCCAAAGAAGCCTTTACCTGATCAAACACTGGTCCTTCGGTTGATACGTACGAGCTTGACACTGCTTCTGACCGTAAAATTGTTGAGGTAAGTTTCGTGTCTGGTGGCGCTGTCCAACCGAAAACCTTCTTCGGGGGCGTCTCTGATATAGCCGTCGATGTGGATACAGTCGTCAGTTTTTCTGGTGTCGGTCGGTCGTTTCCATTTGGGATCGACATGAGAATCTTCTTGCCTTCTTGCAATTATTGGCGCGGTGGAAGGGTCTGGCGCAGCGAAAGCAGCAACCTTTTGTTCGCAATTTGGCTTTCTTTTCTTCTAATGTAATTTGAGCGCGGCAGTCTTCTATGAGGTGGTCGTTCGAGTCACAGAGAAGACATCCATGGCGGGATATCGTTGCCGTTAGAGCGCAAGAAGAACGTTGCAACTTTGCATGTTTTCGTTGACTTGGTTCTGGTGTGGTTTTGTTCTGGTAGCCATGTCTGATCCAGTCATTAGTGAAGTGATCTCCCGACTTCGCACTTCCAGGTTCACAAGTTCAAGTAACGTCGGTACTGCACCAGCCTGTTTTCTTCCCTGTGCTTGTGGCGTTGTTAACGTTAACTGGTTGAACCTCAGCACGAGCTCATAAGGCAACTTCTACAATAGCGCAGTCTTCAACATAATGCCGTACGACTTAATGTGTACTCCGAGGATCTTAAGTGATCTAACATGAGTGTGTACACGTTCATGGAGCGTCTGAAGGTCGTTCAAGTATTCCCAGGATGTCACTTTCGGGAGGTTTAGCAGTTTGCTCATGTGGTCGTTAATTATCAGGGTTTTGTCTCCAAAACGTTGTGCAACAGTTCGATGGCTAAGGGGTAGCTGTCGTTAGTTGTAGGTAATCCGCTGACTACGCCTTGTGCTTTCCCCTTCAGACAACTGCGCACGTACTTGAATTTGTCAACGTCTGTTAGGCACAGGTTTTTATGTATCGGTGACTCGAACTGGTCCCAAAATGTAAGCCACCGTATGAATTCTCCGTCAAAAGTTTGGATCTCAAGTTTGGGCAATTTAAATCTACGCCTTGTGCTTTCCCCTTCAGATAACTGCGCACGTACTTGAATTTGTCAACGTCTGTTAGGCACAGGTTCTTATGTATCGTTGACTTGACCTGGTCCCAAAATGTAGGTCACCGTATGAATTCTTCGTCAAAAGGTTGGATCTCAAGTTTGGGCAATTTAACTTGAACTTGTCCTTGAGGTGACGTTGCGGCCTCTACCACACCGGTAGTCGTTAAAGTGCATGCGGCTGGAAGATGTCTTTCAGCGCGGAAGGCCATACGTGCGATAGAAACCCGGTAATATTCGACAGTTCTCAGTTCATTGTCTAGTTCTTCATCGGGGATGAGGTACTCGAACTCTTTGTCAATTTCGGTTAAGGCAGCCTGTTTCCGCTTAAGAATATTAAGCTGTTCAGCCAGCTCACCGAACGGTAGCGCGGTCACCTCCATCATGGCCTTCATCTCGCTGATGATCTTTGTAGTCGAGGCGTGGAGCACACCCCGTTTCCTTTTCAGATGATCCACGATGGGGCTCGGTAGGCAGAGATGCCGTTCTGGTAGGAGGTGATGAGATGCGTCGCTGTTGGCCGGTGCGTCCTCTTCAGTTGACTTGCTTCATCAGTAGGGGTCTTCAGCGGTGTGATCCTTCAATCCTGGTCACGGCACCAAATTGTTGAAGACCAGGAAGCAGTCGCGGTTAGAGGAGCACCGGCTTATTATGACCTTTGAGCGGGAGATTCGGTAAAGGAAGAAGATGTCTCGAGCCTCGCTGCTCGTGCGGTGGCTGCTCGCCTGCACTTCGGTGTCGTCGCCTTCCAACCAAGCAGATCACATTTTGTAACACTATAGAAGAGTTTTTTATAGACAAGCGTGCTGACAGATTTCGCGCAGCACTGCTAGCACTTGCCGTCGCAAACGACGCCAAGAAAATTAACCAGAGTATGTCCCCCTTCTTCGCCAGTTACATCTTCGTGCTGTTGACTTGGCGGACGCTCGCTTGCGTCGCGCTCATCTCCTGGAGCGCCTACCTCTTCGGTGGCCTGGCAGCGCTCGTGGGCCGGCTTGAGCGGAAGCAGATCATCGCCGTGGCCATCGAGGTGGCCTTCCAGAACAGCGCCATCGCCGTCATCATCATCTACACGGCCCTCCCGCTGCCGGACGCCGACATCATGATCTCTCCGATCGCGGGCCAGGCCATCCTGCAAGGGGTGCCCCTTTACCTGCTGTACGCTGCGCTCGCCGTCCGCAGTCGCCTGGGCGCCCCTCCGGAAGCTGCCGACGACACATCGGCAGCGAAAGCGTTTCCCGTACCCTCGCCTCCGGAGCACTCAACATTTTTTCACCCTTAAGGGTGCTGAAAGGGTGCATTCAACATTTTACACCATTTTTGCACCTTTTATACACCCTAATTTTCTCCGGCACCCTAACATAACGGTGCTTCAAAATAAAGGTTGTAAGCAGTCGTTTAAAAGAGTGCAACAGCAGCCGAAAAGTGTGCTGATTTGTATTTATGGCCGATTAGGGTGTTCACCACAGCCCCCTGTGGTTTGGGTATTAAAACAAAGCGTCCATTTGGCGTTGGAAGTAGGTGCGAAATTGCAAAAAAAAAAACATGCTGAATGTTTAGATCCCACTCCGCACTACATTACTTCATCGAGTGCATCACAAGGTTTGTTTCGATGTCTGGGTATACGGGAGGAGAACGCTACTAAATGCCCCTTGTAGTCCTATAAATAATCTTTTTACGCAAGGCATCGATGTCTTCAACGAAATTAAATTTACCTAAGAATTTGTTCTCGTATTATTAGGCAGCAACATTGCTGACACGAATCTGCGCAGTTTTGAATGAGGGATTCGCATTTTATGATAAACAAGCATCGAATGATTTTTTAAACTGTTTATTAGAACCTTATTTCACGAATGGAAAATAAAAAATAAATGGAACAGTACACAACCGAAAATGAAGGCATTTACGATGGGATATCTCTTTGCCAAATTCAATATATAGCAGCGGGGCACTGACATTGAAACAGGAAGAAAATTTCAGCCCTTGCATATTACGAACATAGACACAATAACACTCCCCTTCCCACTTTTTTTTCTACAGTCTTGCACGGACTACAACACAACCTTGAACTGTGACATCTGTATTATCATTCCGTCGTTCCCTGTTCCTCTCCTGCCCCACCAGCACAATCATAGCCCCCTCTGACAACAGCCATTCTCTTCGCGCAGTGGAGTTATAACGTACTAGCAATCACACGTTTATTGCGTTATTGTTGTTAGCGAACGTCAATAATGTGTACAAATGCAAGAAACAGACCACCTAGTCTCTCCTGCACAAACAACGCTGGAAAACAAGGCAGATATCAAAAGTAAATAAAATTTGGGGAGGGAGGGAGCATGAAATCGGGGGCTAAATAAACAGATGCCAAATAATACTACGACTACTTACACTAAAACACTACCAAATTTTTTTCCAGAGTTATCTTGCCATCTGCTGCTTTTTTTATCGTTCAAATCAAGCGCCAAAAAACTTAACGTTTTGTGTTTGTAAACTTTACAAATCTAAGCTTATTTATGATAACGCGCACAATTAGTAATAAAACTTAAAGTTGCTGTTATATTCAGTAAAAGAGGCAATTATTCATTCAGTTGCCGTTTTAATTTGCTTACGCAACATTCTACGAACGGCCCATGCCCTGAGTACGGCGGCGCGGCCGGAACAGTTATTTTGAATCGCCCCGTGACCGGCGATTCAGCATCTAAAGGTCCAACGAGACGAAAGATCCAACTAGGTGAAAGGTCAAACAGTGGATATTCCGTCTCGTTGAATCTTTCGTCTCGTTGGACAGTCAGACTCGATTGGAGCTTTCGTCTCGTTGGAACTTTCGTCCCGTTGGACATTCAGGCTCGATTGGACCTTGTCGCCACTGTAACCACACTCAGAGTCATCCGCTGGCACGTATTCTTCTGCTATCTCACGGCAGTAAATGTTGGCCCGCAGTAAGGAACGAGGAGATATGCGAAGCCAGTGGAAAACTATCAGGTGGTGGGATGTCCGAGGTTCGTCTGTCGGATGTCCGTGGCACGCAAAAACCACGGCTCGTGGAGTGGTTGAGGGATGCGGCGTTAATTGTCCGGGCTTGCTGTGTAGGGCCTGGGTAAACGAGGAAGCAGGTCATAATTTTACCGCAGAGCAAGTCAAGATGTAGAGGACAACTATCCTGATGCAAAAGATGATTGCAGTCTGCGTCGATGCTCGTTTGCAGGTGAGAGGTTGAAACTGCCCACAAGGTACGACATAAAGCAGGAAAACACACGTCGTTTGATTCTGTTAATCCCTCGAACGCAACATACATGAAAAAAAAAGTAACGAGGGCATCTAAGCGATCACTGTGACATAGCGATTCCGAAAGCATCACCTTATGTCTTCCCATATCTTGATTGATTGATTGTAGGGTTTAACGCACCGACGCAACGCAGGCGATGAGGCACGCCGTAGTGGAGGGCTACGGATCAATTTCTGGAGATCTTTAACGTGCACCGAAATCTCGAGCACACGGGCGTTTTTGCTTTTCGCCTCCATCAGAAAAGCGGCCTCCGCGGCTGGGGATCGAACCCGGGACCTCGTGCTCAGGAGCTCAACGCATTCCCCCTGAGCAACCGCGGAGGGTTTCCAACATCTTCAGACGGGGTAGTTTAGTTGATGATGGTTTGATGTTTATGGCGCAAGGCCAACTGGGGCAAAGAGCGCCAAAACAATAGTCGTATATGAGAGGTGATACCTTAAACACTAAGTAAAATCAGCAAAAACAAAAGTAAAATCACAAAACGACAATGAGCATGGCTGGTGTATAGGGCCAGATTTCAAGATGCGTGATAGGAAATGAGGTTTAAAAACTTGACTTCTGACAAATACTCAAACACACGTTTCACGGAAACAATGGCTTCGTCACCTAGAAAAAACGATGGATGTAGGGGAATATGTTGTCTGTAGAGTTCTCTGAAGTGTTTGTGTCGTGTTGTGTGAAGTGCCTTGCATGTGATTAGTATGTGCACTACGGATAGGGCCTCTCCGCACCTGCTGCACTGGGGTCTAGAAGATCCCGTCAGCAAATACGAGTGCGTCGCATGGGTGTGCCCTATCCGCAGCCTACCCAAGGCGACTTCCGTGTGTCTGTTGTGCGAGTCAGATGTGTACCGTCCCAAGTGTGGCTTTATTACATGTAGTTTGTTGTCTGTCTGTTCGTCCCAGTGTGTTTGCCATGTTCTGCGCAGGTGTTGTCTTATGTGTGGCTTGAGGTCTGTGTAGGGTACCTTTGTAATGTCCACAGTGTTCCTCAGTGTAGCAGCACCGGCCCTCTCGTCTGCCAACTCGTTCCCAGCGATCCCTGCGTGTCCTGGGACCCAGCAGAGGACCAGCTGATGCTTCTTTGCATACACGGACATGATAGTGCTGAATACAAGATTAACTATGTAGTTTTTGGGGGCTTGTGCGATGACAGTGCGCGAACAACACTCAAAGAATCTGTATAGATGATGGAATTGGGAATTTGAGTTTCAAGAATGTGTCGTGCAATCGGTAAAATTCCATACGCTTCTGCTGAAAAAATTGATGTGTGCACGCTCATGGTTCTGGCTGCATTGAAATTAGGACCATGAGCAGCGCACGACACCATACTGGAGGTTTTAAAGCGTCACTATAAAATTCTGCACATGTGTATTTAAACTGCAAAGACAGAAAGTGCTGCAGTATTGCAGCTCGTGGTACACGATTTTTGTCAAGTCTCATAAAAGAAAGGTCGCACGACACCGGGCGAACTTGCCAAGGCGGTAAACTGTTAGAAAAGGATGACCTGTA
Organism: Haemaphysalis longicornis; assembly: GCF_048455015.1. Classification (NCBI taxonomy): domain Eukaryota; kingdom Metazoa; phylum Arthropoda; class Arachnida; order Ixodida; family Ixodidae; genus Haemaphysalis; species Haemaphysalis longicornis. The sequence continues at coordinate 82,250,819 of NW_027526225.1, read as the reverse complement.
CACATCTAAAAACGAAGCACTGAGATCCGAGGCTCGCTCTCTCACTCTAAGTGAAAAGGGCAGAGGAACGGATGGGCGATTTGCAAAGAGTAGAGATGTTGATGTATCGTTAAAGACAGAATAAAAAAGATGATTATTCAGCGATGAAATTTTAAAAGCATATAGCAAGTCCATGTACGTTCGTTGGTTCTCAAGGCTTCACTTATCACACTCGACATACAGACTCTCGACAGGGCTAGTGCGAAAAGCACCAGACGCAAGCCGCAGCCCCAAGTGTAGCACTGGGTCAAGCATTCGCAACGCTGTTTTAGTCGCCGACCCATATACCACACTGCCATAGTCTAAACGAGACCCAACCAAAGCAGTATAGAGCCGTAGTAGGAGTTCTTTGTCGGAACCATACGATTGGTGGGAGAGAACCTTAAGTATATTCATTGTTTTTAGACATTTATGTTTAAGTTCCTTGATGTGTGGAATGAATATGAGTTTCTGGTCATACACAACACCTGAGAACTTGTGCTCCTTGTTCACAGGAAGCGACACGCCATTCAGAGTAATGTCTGGGTCCGGATGGACCCCGCGCTCCCTGGAGAACACAACGCAGGAGCTTTTTGCAGGATTCAATTTAAACCCATTCTTGTCTGCCCAGCCGGCAAGCTTCTTGACACCAAGCTGGACTTGACGTTCGCATATTGACATATTGCATGATTTAAAAGATATTTGCACGTCGTCTACATACATAGAATAAGAGAGTGTTGGTGGCAGTGCCTTTCCAAGAGAGTTCATCTTTACGATAAAGAGAGTGCAACTCAACACGCCACCTTGCGGCACGCCATTTTCTTGGACGTGAACCTTTGAAAGTGTACAACCAACTCTTACTCTGAACGTTCTCTCCGACAAATAACTAACAAGGGTGTTCAACATATTACCCGAAACACCGAATGACCTGAGGTCACTAAGGATCCCATAACGCCAAGCGGTGTCGTAGGCCTTCTCGAGGTCGAAAAAGACAGTTAAGCAATACTGATTATGCACGAAGGCATCCTTGATGTATGAGTCAAGTGCAACCAGTTGATCGTTTGTCGATCGCCCCACCCTAAAGACTGCCTTAGGGTGGGCAGGCTAAAAAAAAGTTAAAGGGGTAGTTTTCTTTAACTTTTTCGGCATATGTGCAGCGTCCTGAAGCTAAGCGAAAAGAAAGAGCAAGGCAGGTTGAAACAAAACCAAAGCTCCTTTCATAAGGGAAAGGTGGTGAACACGCGAAGCTTTCTTTTGTGAAACCGGAGTCAAGGCCAGAGTTAAAATAATCACGCCATATCCACGGAATGAATGATGATAAGTGGGGCGAAGCTCGAGAGGGGGAGATCATCGGTAACCGTAACTCTCCCGTGAAAGTTCGCCCATTACATCATTAAGAAAGACGTAAGACTGTGTGCGTACATTGTACAAATCAACTTTTATTTTGTTCTTTTATTTTGTTCTTGTTCGTTTGTTGTTGTTGTTGTAGGGTTCGTGAGGCTGCAAGCAAGCGCTCGTATCGGCAGGCAAACCCCGATGCAGTGAGAGCTCGCGAGGCGGCTGCAAAACGCATCAAGCGAGCTCAGCCCGAAGCTGCCGACGCGCGGTTTAAGCGCGACTTTCTAGACGACATGCTTCGGCCTCTCTTACGCGCACGGCGGGATCCTGTCGGCGAGCGCGCGCTGCCGCCGCCCTGCGCGCCCTCCGCTCCGCAGCCTTGTCAACAACCACCTCCTCCATCCGGTGACTCGTTGCGAAAGAGGAAGCGCCTCAACAGCGATTGCCTTTTATAGTGTCAGTCACGTGCGAGTGACGTCATCATGACGTCACTCACACCAGCGCCACCTGCGAGTGAGTCATCGAACTAGGCGGTCACGTAGCGCCACCTGCGAGTGAGTCATCGAACTAGTCGGTCACGTACCACGAGACACAAGGGATGGACAGACCCACGGCTTTAGGAGCTTCGCCCCTAAAATCGAAACTGCCAAAGTTTGAAGCCAACGTCCAGCCCTGCTTGCAGATGTAAATTTCATCACCATCGTCACTTTCCTGCTGCGCGTATTGCTCGGACGCATGACGCCATCATTGAGGATAGAAAGCGTCGCTTTAAGAGAATTATAGCAGAACGGAGAACCGGTCCCGCTACCGTACCCGGTACACCTGCGCATTCTGCCCATGCGCACAATCATTTTTTTTTTCTCAGTAGGACTTGATTGCTGGCTAGTTGGTTCATGATGTACGAAGGAATACGTTTGCGCAAAAGACGACGACGAAGGGAGGAGAGAACAAGACGAACGCAACTTCCAACTTTATTTTGTATCAGATAGCAACACGCATATATACCTCCCACCGGCGTCATCCTCTATCCTATCACCAGTTGCCCCAACCAATAAGGCGTAACAAGAATCACAAATGAAATACAGCAAATAAAACAATTCCATAAAAGGGCGTAACGGAACAGTACAGATACTACTTAGACTGTGTACGTCTTCCACAAAAAACACGTGTCGCGCTTCAAATCAAAGATGAACGAATAAAAGCAGAGCCAAAAGGGCATCAAACAACTAAGTATAAAATGATAACATGGTGACTCGGGTATAAGAATCGAAGTTAAGAACAACACAGCTCGCGTTTCCGAGACTTATGAGCAGCTAAAACGAATCAAACTTCAAACTTTGAATTTAAGTGCGACACGTGTTTTTTGTGGAAGACGCACACAGTCTACGTAGCATCTGTTATCTGGTGCATACTGTTCTTGTTACGCCCCTTTATTGAATTGTTTTGTTTGTTGTAGTTGATTTATGATTCTTGTTACGCACGCCTTATCGGGTGGTGCAACTGGTGATAGCAAAGAGGGTAACACCGGTGGGAGGTATATATGTGCGTTGCTATTTCATGCAAAATAAAGTTGGAAGTTTCGCTCGTCTAGTCCTCTCGTCTCTCTCGTGTTTTGTGCAAACTTATTCCTTCGTTAATTTTTTTCTCTCCTCTGCACACACACAGTAGCACCAGTCGCCTACCAGGTTCTGTAGCGGGGCTAGTTATCCGCTCCGATATAACTCTCTAATAGAGAGTTACATTACTCTTTATTACCGGTCGCCCCTATTACTCTCTCTCTCTCTCTCTCTCTAATAGCGAAAGAGTAATAGAGGCGACCGACGTCACGAGAGCGCGCACAGAGGCGACACAACTGGATGTGCGCACATGCAGGTCACAGGTGTGCTAATGAACCGGTACCATACCGGTACCGGTTCTCCGTTTCGCTATAACGCTCTATTACCGCGCGGCCACGATACTCAATGCCAATGCGCCCTCCGTAGGTGTGCACCGCCTTGGAAGGGGAGGCGGGGAGTCCGCAGCACTGCGCCGCGTTCGTGTACAAGGTGGCCGTGCTGCGAGCGAGGACGGTGTGGAACAAGTTGTTCCCGTTCCTGGTCAGCGTGCTGGTGGCCGTGAACTTCATTAGCATGGGCTGAAATCTGGAGCTCGAGGTGCTCGTCGCCGCCGCCAAGAAGCCACTGCCGCCGGCACTCGGCTTAGCCTGCCAGTTCCTCTTCATGCCGCTGGTACACACTAAACGGAAATACTCCGGATAGGGAGTAAATGGCTTGTCCTCTGGAGCACTCCCTTTACGGAGCTTTATTTACTCCGCTGTGAGGGAGTAATTCATAAACCCCCTAAGGAAGAGAGTTTTTAGGTATTTAGAGGAGTATTTTGTGACGCCATACTCAAGAGGCACGATATGGGCGTGCCTCTCAAACGAGAAACACCAAGTAGGGGAAACGAAATGACGGGTGGTTCGGCTGCGCCAATCACTAAGAGTTGTGTGAAGGCGGCATACATATCTGTTTATATCGGTCACAATTTTTGTGTGATCGGCCCTGAAAGCAATTGATTGATTAACTCATTGATTTTATGGTGCGTACCCCAGCACGCACTGTGGGCTGCAGCGTCAATGGCGGCTGCTGCCACAGCGTGCACAATCCTGTTTGAAAAGCGCTGTTCAATTGACCACGGCGAGTATGTGCTACTGCAAGAGCATGGTCGCTCGAATAACCGTGCAGTTGTGGTGGGTCAGTGGGTAAGGCGCCGTGCTGCTGAGCCAAAGGGCGCGTGCTCTATCGCAGCCACAGTGGCCTTATCAGGTACCGGAGAAAGCAGGAGCAGCCATGTGTCGACACGTGGTCGAAATTAATCCGGAGCTTTCTAATACGGCACGCCTCGCCGTCCAGACGTAGTTTCGGCTCGTGAAACCCGCCAAATATATTTCTTAAACTTTTTACAATTACAGCAGCAACTGCCGGGTATGCGCCGGAGCTTAGGCCCAACATTTCACGTTGATGTCCCAAGCCGTGAACCGATATACCTTCAGCTTCACGTCAAATGAGCACAGTGCTTTTAAGTGCAGAGCACTTTAGGCGCTCGCCTTGTCGTCCCAGCTCGCTCGCTGGATCCAAGCATATCGCCACGGCGTTACGGTGTAGCCCGTCACGGTCCCTTCGCCGCGGCGTAAAGCCCGTTCTACATGGAGCGAATATCGCCTGCGAATTCGCAGTTGCGGCGCCGCCCTTGCGGCAAAACGATTTATTTTCCTATTGTCACTGCTGCGATATATTGCCAAATGCTAAGCGGCGTTCACAAGAAAAGTTCGACTCTTCCAAACATTTGGAAATTCGCCACAGCAACGAGAATAGATCGTTTTGGTGCACGAGCTGGGCCGCAGCTGCGAATTCACAAGCGAAATTCGCCCCATGTAGAACGGGCTTAACCCAGAGGCTTCGAAAGCCAAGCGGCTATGCCAGGATATACGTAGCATGAGCTAAGGTTCAGCTAGTTATTCTTAGCTTTCCTGGTTGTCTAGGACTATGTAATTATAATGCTTACTGCTGCTTATCATCCAATCCATATCAATCCAATCCAAGCCAATCCCATCCAGTCATTTGCAATCCAATTCAATCCAATCCTCGCGCTTGCGCAGCGCGGCACTCCAGGAGCTACGCAAAACTGGTCAACCTCGGCAAGTGTAGCAATCAAATCCAATCCAAGTAACGCTGTTCGCTTTTTTTTTTCCTTTATTTAGTAACGCTGTTGTTCTCGGCGTACTCCAGAGGCTTCAAAAGCCAAGCGGTGTATATAATCATAAGCGTTCGAAACTCGTGAAACGCTGGCGCTTGTCGTACATCTTCCCGTTGTTTAGCGCAAAGAAAACTATAGGTACATTCGAGGAAAAATATACGTAATTAACCGGGAGCGCCCGCGTTCCTTTAATTAAGGACGCCCGTTGGGTTGGGTTTTACGATAGTAAGCGAAAAAAAGTGGCAGTGCACAACGCCGGCACGTGCGCGAGGAAAAGCAAGCACAAGAAAAACAGAATTGCCGCTGGCGAAGTTTCAGGCGGGGGGCGCGCGAGCGATGCGAAGGCGGGAAATTTGGATTGCATGGGGTGGTAGCAGTAATCGGATAACGGCGGTACATCCCATTATGGCGAATCACTGCTCTCTACTTCCGACAGCTTTCACATTGAGTGAAACGGCTTTAATTTTTTTCCAATGGTCACCGGTTGGCGACGTTCGACAATATTAGCTGTACCCGCCGCGGTGGCTCAGTGGCTAACGTGTTGCGCTGCTGAGAACGAGGTCGCGGGTTTGATTCCCGGCCTTGGCGGCCGCATTTCTGATGGAGGCGAAAAGTAAAAACTTTCGTGTAAACGAGATTTTGGCGCACGTTAAAGATCCCCAGATGGCCAAAATTAATCCGGAGCCTCCAATACGGTGCGCCTCATCGCCTTCGTTGCGTCGGCGCGTTAAACGAAACCCTACAATATTAGCCGTAACGCTTTACGTTTACGCTTAACGTGAGACACCCTCGAAGTTGAGCCTTCCGGCGTGCCAAGCCATGTCATACTCATTGCACGTCGAGATGCGGGTTCACCAGTTGGCGACGTTACAGCTCAAAGCGCGACTTTAGGCTCAGCCTCGAGCCGTCGAATAGCCGCGTTACTGCCTCCCTCTGCTGCGCATCAAGTTCTGAACTGGAAAATACGGGACGCTGCACGGACGAGGAGTCATGAACGAGGCTTCGAGGCGTCCACGCGAAATCTGCCGAAGCGGACTAATAGGGCTTTCACACTAAACTGGGCTCCTCAGCTTCATAGTATTCACTCTTGAAAAAAAGGTTGTGGCATTCTCTAACGGAACACTAACAAGTTAGTGGTCCCAGTATACACTATGTACTTTGTAACTGGACGTAGTAGATGCAGCACTAGTCAGGGTTACTAACTGAAGCAGGTAGTAAGCCCCACTACGTTCAGTAGTAAAGTCCTAGCCATAACACCCTGCTGAGCTGCATGCGTTTACTAACGTGTCTTGCATTACCTAGCCGTAAGCAAAACCTTAATCTAGTGCATACTACTTCCTACACCCAGTTAATTTCCTATCCATTCAGTTGCTAGTAGCAGAGCCTATTTACCGTACCGCGGGGTAGTAAGGTTCGTAAGGAGTTAGTCAATACCGCTGTTACTACCTTTTTACGACATGTTTTTATTAAGAGTGTTGGCCTCTCTACCTGCGCTACGATGCCTAATGGTATCACGTTATGGACAGACACATCTCGGTTACTAACACATACGCAGGGGGCCGGCAGGTTCGGTCATAACGAGCACTTGTTGAGCCAGTGACCTTGCACCATCTTTGTTGTGGCCTTTTGCTGTAGTCTATATGCCAGCTACGTCGCATGCGATCGCACTTGGTAAGGCATGCAGCTCAGTACTTGACGAACATTCCATCCCATCTTTCCCAGGGCAAATATAACGAACCTTATAGCGATAGCGAAGCTTAACTTAACACTGTAAATGCTAATGGAAGTTGCGTGTCCGTACGTCCCTATCCGACGTGGCCCCGTCAGTCACGTAACATGCGCCAACACAGAGACCATCTTAAGGCCACCTTGTTATATCGTTGAAACGTTGGGAACCTAATAGGAAGGCCTTAACTGTAGATTCCCACAACGCGAGGGTATACATATAGAGTGAACGTGAATGAAGACATCGTGTTTGGGAAAAATGGCGACAGTAGCTTCCAACAGGAAAATGTCCTCCTGTACCGAACCCGCTTCCTTGGCTTCGGTATCTCCTCAGCCCATCATCTGTTTGAATTTCCTTATTCCGACTAGTGGTCACAAGCGGTATCCAGGGTTCTGTTTTGTAATTCGTCGTCCTCCGCAGGCCTCGTACGGCATCGGCGCGCTGGTGCTGCAGAACCCGTTGATGAGGTTCGCCGTGTTCGTGATGGGCTGCTGCCCCAGTGGCAACGTCAGCAACCTGTGGACGCTCCTGTTCAACGGCGACGTCCCGCTTAGCATCACAATGACCTTCCTGAGCACACTGGCAAGCATAGGTGCGTGTCGCCCCTCCATGCAGGGGCACGCCGCAGGGCAGAGAACCGCGCCCCTACTATTCTAGCAGGGGCGATCTAAATTCAAGCCGTTTGACTCAAAGCCCGTGTTATGGCCGGTATTCAATGGCGTGGAATGCATGCAGGCAACCATGCGAGTGCGCCGCCATATCTGTGGCCAAGCGTCTGTTGCTAGGCGACGTTGTGCGCTCGGCCCCCTGATCAGACACCACTCTTCTCCTCCATGCAACCGTGTGAGTGCGCCGTCACTCGTTACGTCGGGCTCCGCGGGATGGCGGTACTTGTCCATGTCCGTGGCGCATTGGCCATGTCTGTGGCCGTTTCCAGTGTTGCCAAACGAAGAAATTGACCGCTAAACATTTCAACGAATACCATCTTGAATGCCATTTGAATCGTTTGACTGAAATGCGAAGTTGGGCTGCTCCACAGGGTTTTGAAATGCCATTCGACTCAAACGACATTCGAGCCAAATGAGCATCCAGAGAGACATTTGGGGCTCTCGAATGCCATTTCTAGAACCCTGGAGCACGGAGTCTTCAGTATAAATATTCCGTACTTGTAACAGACAAAATATTTTTAGTTGTGGAACGCTGTTCACTGTTCACTCACTTAAATCGGATATCTAGATGCAATATTTATATATTCTCAGCACCAGTGCGAGCAAGCGACAAACCAGTGTGGCCAGAACACAGAAAACAGGCACCCAAAAGTATAAAAAAACCTTGATTACGATTAAAAATTAAGAATAACTGTGTCAAAGCTTCGGTTATTTTTAATTTGATACCACTTTACTGCCAAAGACGGCTTCTAAATTTGTTCTATTATTGTGTAAAAAATGGCAACATCTCCACTCCGTGGATGATGGCGAGGGAGGTTCCCGTTTGAACCCATTCCCATTTCACCCTTCCCGCTTGTTTCGTCCCGTTTCAACCCGGCGCAAAACGACCTTCCCGTTTCGCCCTTTCCCACTTGGCCCATTCCCGTTTGAACCCGTTCCCATTACAACATTCCCGTTTGTTCCTTCCCATTTCAACCCGGGGCGAAAGAACCTTCCCGTTTCGTATTTTCGTATTTAGCCCGTTCCCAGAATAACGTACCCAGTTTATGAAACGTCATAAAAAACATTTTCATATTGTTTTTTCTTTATTTCCGTTTGTTCACAGCCGCTGCGATAGCATGCTCAGTACATCCAGAGTCCTTGACTGCTTTTCAAACCTGGGCTTCCCTTTTTGAATCTAGAGACGACGACATTTGGTTACGATTCGTCATACCAATTAACAATTCTATTAAATTAACAAAGCCTAACAAACAAATTAATTAACAAATTAATAAACGAATCTTTTAAATTAACAAAAAAAAAGATAAAATCAAAAAGCCCACAAAAGCACCGCGGAAGCACAAAGAAAAAATCGCAAAAACACCCTTACTTTGAAAGCAACCGTATTTGGCGGAATAACACATTTAATCGTTATAATAGCGCAAGTGTACATCAATGTCGAAAAGAGAGATGAAAACTATAAAAGGTAAAAAGATGTATAAAAATAAAGTAACCCTATGTATCTGGATACATGTGCCACATCTGGCTATAAAAAATCGCAGTCATGAGAAGCGGCGAAAATAATAAACTTAGCTTTGCGTTTTATTGATTCTGTTTATTCCCGTCACTCTAGCGTACTCAATTTGCATAATAGGGCAAACCATCAGAAACTTGAGGAGCGTAGGGTCGTCTCTAGCCAAAATTTTCTTTACTACAGAAACTTAAAATTGTCGCGGGAATACTACCTCCAAGGGCCTTTCAGACGTTAAGCGAGAAGTCATCATAGTCAGACTATTAGGCAGGCAATCAGCTGATTTACTATTCGATAGTTCTTTGTTTTCTCGTGCAATTTCTTGCTGGAATAAGTTAACTGAACGAACAGTGAGCTCGGTATCGTTAGAAGAATTTTCCCCACGTATAGTAAATATGTGTCCTGGTTGAATCGTCGTATTTTAAAATTGCAATACATTACGAATGCATATCCTTGTTCGCACCCCTTTGCGTCCATTACATATTTGTCTTTTACTTATTTGTGTGGGGCGTTTTTAAACTACGCCAACCAATACTGATGTGTTTTTATGTTTACTCCTGCATGAGCCCGACCAGGCCGTAAAGTATCGGTAAATAAATAAAAATAGCTGCCCATTACTCACGCAGGAAAGGCATTGGTAGCCAATTCTCAGATTTTAGGGGCGAAGCTCCTAAAGCCATGGGTTTGTCCATCCCTTGTGTCTCGTGGCACGTGACCGCCGCATGCTTTCGGAGATGTCGCAAAGTGGGCCGCGTTGCACGCGCAAGAACCGGCTGCAACCGGCAGCGTAAACTCGGCACCGGGAGCGCGAGCTTGTCTGTGTTCGCCAACGGAGGCTCGAGCGCACGTGCACTGCGAGGGGGAGATCACGCAAGAGATCACGCCACGAACGCAGGCAGTCGTTCTCGGAGATCGTTGCGAGACGCAAGGACTTCGCTCATTTCCTCTCGTCTTGTTCTGGCACAAGTTCGCCCTAAATAAAAGTTCTTTCTTTACCGTTGTGTCCCATCCTACGTGACAAATTGTGGTGGAGGTGCGGGGTAGTCCTCGATGGCGCGGGGTCTTTCACCAGGTCTGGGCCTGGGAGCATTGACTCCGAAAATAAAAGTTGAATTTTACAATGTACGCACACAGTCTTACGTGTTTCTTAATGATGTAATGGGCGAGCTTTCACGGGAGAGTTACGGTTACCGATGATCTCCCCCTCTCGAGCTTCGCCCCACTTATCATCATTCATTCCGTGGATATGGCGTGATTTTTTTGCACATGTTTTTGCCTTTTTTAAAGTATCTCCTACGAACATCTTTGATCTGTAGATCTCTCGAACCCGAAGACAAAGCTACGCTCTAAACAATGGGCATAAGAGAGACTGATAAATAAATTTCAGCCGCACGTATGAACACCAACTGCAGAAAAATCTAATGCGTGCATTACTCAAGATATTGGGTATCTTTATAGTACACTTTCGCCGCTACAAATTTTGTGTCAAGACGGCAGTATCGGCATGAGGCATTCGGAAACCTTCATCGGCAGGAAATATCGGTCGATTCCGGAAAATTTGGTGCATACAAGTTTTTAGTACATGACCTGTTGCTTGTAAGCACATTTTGGGGAACAGTTTCGAAGACGTTAACGCATATTTTCAGAAATTCAAATGGGTTGCAGCAATGCGGGTTTAAATGACAAGGGCGCTTTGGGAGCGAGTTGTAACGGGAAGGGCATTTTGGGAACGGGCTGAAACAGGAAGCGCCCAAACGGGAAGGTCGTTTCGGGAACGGGCGCACACGGGACGGGTCAAGCGGGAAGGGCGTTTCGGGAATGGGTTCAAACGGGAAGGGGTCAAACGGGAATGGGTTCTTTCGGGCTACACCCGATGGCGAGGGTGCGGAGCACGGGTACCCGAAATGACATCTAAGTTGCACCCCGAGTGACATCCGATTTGCGCCCCGACCATCGTTCGATTTGAGCCGTGAGTTGCACCTTGATTATTCCCTAAATGAAACTGTAACTCACGGCTGGAATCGAATTTCGTTTGATGGTGGTGTGCGCACGGATGGACGAGAATGAACATTGGGAGGTCCTAAGGTACACCGCACCGTTACAGGCGAGGGAGTAAGCCGTTTGACTCTCGGGTACTAACTCATGGTCGTAACCCATTGTGTAAGACGACTGACACTATCTCTGTCTGGTCTACCATGACGCAGGCTCGAACCTTGCCGGTGCCTGCGTGATTTGTTTGCGATTGTAAATGCTATGCGCATGCATGCGGACGGTCTTTGTGCGGTCCTAAGTATACTCCGCACCTAAAAACTGAACTCAACACCGGCGGCGCCCCGCTGCACGGCGAATGATTGTTAAAGGGACCCTGCAAAACTTACCATCGACTACTCGGAATGTATTTTGGGGTAAAGTCTATTGTCCAAGCAATCCCCTCCCTCACGAAATATGAAAATCCGTTCACTATCACCGAAACTACGCGCGATGAGAAATCGCGCATAATTGTTACCTCTCAACTCGACCGCGAACAACGCGACGAAAGCTGCGCGCTCTCTCCAGTAGAGGGGACGCGGCTCGCAGCATTTTCTTCGGTGGTCTTCGATATAGCCCAGGCCGGGTAGTTTTCTCCTTTTGTCCGCAACGTAGAGGGGTTTAATTGCGGTCTGGTACCACAAAAAAGCAGGCATGGCTGCCTGCTCGCAAGCGCGCGCTCAGGCTGGTAGGGCGTTTTTTAAGCAATAAACGTTTGTTCTCGAGTGGTCTCGTTGAAAGGGGAGTGTTGAGTCCGTCACTCATACTCTGCGCCAAAACTGCACGTACAGGTTCAGGCATAGAATAGGTTTGTACACAGCGCCGACCACGGCGCATCGTCGCCGCGAAGTTGACCAGCGACAGCCAATAGGACGGCATGGCCCAAATGACGTCGTTTAGGGCATGCCAGGGGTGCATAATGAGGATAACTGAAGAAAGCGCGGTTGGTTTTTCCGCGTCTTTCACAGCGATTTGCGCGCTTACCGCTTCACGTGCACGTGTAATATTAGGCTCAGGTATTCCTGGCAGTGTAATCTAAACGTCGCGCAGGTTTACTTGCACGGCACAAAGAGAGTTGCAGGGTCCCTTTAAAGCTTCGAAGTTTCATCGAGATTGTAGTGGAGCACGGCGGAGACTGAATGTCATTCGCAGTCACTCATTTCAGTCGAATGACATTCTGTTCGAATGACATTTGGACGCCAGGGTAGCACGAGTATTAGATGTGGGGAGCTTTGAGCGCTCGTCACGTTTTTGCAAGAAAGGAGTGCAGCTGATGTATTTTTTATCGCCCTATAAAACATGCAGTCACCGATTGGCGGACGGGTGAAGTTTTTTGCTCTCTACTCTGCCCGTAGGCACAATACACGCGGTTAGCGCATGATCGGCCACATCGACGCTAGCATGCAGCGCTGACAGAAGGCGATGCACTTTTCGCGGCTGTAGGGGCTGTCCGCAAAGAATGGCTACGCGTTAAAAATGTTTAGTGAAGTCCATGCGCGAATCTCGCATCTCTTCTGTATAGAACCGCTCTGGCTGCAGGTGCAAAATAAGAGCAGGGAATACGCTATTATCACGTTCGGCTGAACAGCCCGCGATGCAGTCACCGATCACTACAGTGCCTCAATGTGTTCTTCGTGTCCCGTAATCTATAGACGCGCTGGATCGCCGTTGAACAGCGATCTAGCTGGCGCGCTAGCAACTCGTGGAAGTAAAAGCGCAAAAGGAAAACGTTACAGGGGATATATGAAACGGGAGAAAGACATGTAAGATCGGAAGCTAAACGGTGCACGAGGTCGCGGGTTAGATTCCCGGCCGCGGCGGCCGCTTTTCTGGTGGAGGCGAAAAGCAAAAACGAACGTGTGCACGAGATTTCGGCACGCGTTAAAGATCCGTTAAAGGTGGTAAAAATTAATCCGCAGCCCTCAACTACGGCGCGCCTCATCGCCTGCGTTGCGTCGGTGCGTTAAACCTTACAAAATCAATCAGCCCTCCACTACAGCGCGCCTCATCGCCTGCGTTGCGTCGGCGCGTTAAACCCAGCAATCAATCAATCAGAAAACTAATCGGTGGAATCCGGGAGGTAAATTCGAACGATACCATAAAGAGCGAAAGAAGGGCGGGCAACCTAACAAAAAAAAACGGAAATGGGTGCTAATAAATAAGGGCAAGCAGCCTGCCGACTGGAAAAATAGAGCGTTTTAGCTGATCGTTCCTGACGGTCCCCTCCGCTCCTTGCGCCCAATCAGCGCGACCGGAGCTTCAGAAGCAGAAGCGCGTTTAGCTAAGCAATAACCGTGTCTCCCTCGACTGGGAATCATTCGCGTCAATGCTCGTTCCCTTTTACTGCTCGTTCCGTTCCCAAACCAAAACTTCATCCAAACGAAATATAAGAATTGATATTTTAGATAACATGTCTATTGCCTTGTTTCCCCTATTTTACATAATTTAGTCGGTGACACGGTACAATGCTACTAAATACATTCAGAAGAAGCCGTTCAACTTCCGATCATGCAAAACAAGGCTGTCTTTCCCGGAGCTGCATAAAAGAAGCCCTGCGCATCGGTCGACGTTTTTCGCTTGAGTTTTAAACGTCGTTGACATGTGTGACATCTTTGCCTACATGGAAGTGCTTTCGACGTTCAGTCGCTTATATTTCAATTGAAGAAACAGACTGCGCTGTTGTGGGCTCGCTTTGCTGGGGGAAGCCATCTTGGAAGTTCGCGTGGGGGCGCAAGCTGCCGCCCCGCCCTGGTACGGTAACGCCGCTTGCGCCGAATCGCGCCACGCACGCACACTGACGGTCCCGCTTTCTATCGTAGCGCAGCGGACCATAAAAAGCGGTCAGCTAAAACTAGTAGACGGGACGTGAGTGGGGGTAATTGGCTGAGTAGTTCGGTGGAGCTAGGTGATCATTTGAGTATCATTGGCGTAGTCACAGTAATTAATCGTTGTAATCGGTGTAGCTATGTATTGTTCGCAAAAACACTGTTTCTAATATTGAATTGAAACAAGGTTTATTAGATCCTGGTGAATGTCATACAACACAATATACAGAAAGAGGTCCCAAAGTAAACACTGTAGAGGGACCTCTTGTCAGTAAACGCGAGAAGTGATATAAAAAGGTACAGAAAATGCAGTCGCGCGTACAGTAGATAATGTGAAAAATACGACAAACAAGGCCCATAAAATAGTATACGTTTGTGTGACAGAAATATTTTCGAAGACAGAATACATAATTACACAGTGCAACAGATTTAAAGGTTGGTCATGAAGGACATAGGCGTAATAATGAATTTTCTAAGAAATCACAGCAAAAAACAGACCACAAGAATTAGCGGGATAAAAATGTCCTGAGTGAGTGTTTGAATAAAGAAATAGGCGACAGATCTTTAAGTTCAAGAGGGAGGCTGTTCCAGTTCTTTATAGCAGCGAATTCTACCGTTTGTTTTCCATAGTTTGTCCGCACTCTTGGAAGCAGATAGTTGTGTTGAAGTGAGAACCGTGTGAATGAATATCGCGGTCGAAGTTCAAAACTTGCGTGAACCGGAACGCTAGTAGATGGATGCTTGCAACACCAAAATTTGTGCAGTTACCGTAGACCGCCGTACCAGTTGACGGTGCACTAAAAAAATACACCGACGCAACGGCCTTAATTCGATCGTATTCCAAGACCAGCGCTTGCGATGTAAGCTCAGCTACGCGGATAATTGCGGGACGCTCGAAGCGTGCATATTGCACAAGCCGGGCCCCATGGGCGCACCCCGCCTTCGCTTATTTTTTGTGTCATTCTAGAAGAATGGAATAACTAATAAACTTGTTGGTAGGCTCAGTCAGAGTAGAAGATATCAAACTGACCGTGTTTTCAATAAGGATGCGTACACTTGATCCAAGAGAACTTGCTGCACTAAAGATGCTGGTCTTTTAGAAAAAAATTAAGGAAGCTCACACCAACCCGTAAGACTGAAGGTAGCGAAGCTGTACTCAACCTTCTCGACCATCACGAATGTTTAAGTCCATGATTGCAGCCGATCTGCTGCTTCTTCGCTGCCGCAACGACCTTTTTACTGCATCATTGTTGCTATTATCACTTCCTTCGTTTTTCGGAAGTGATAAGCATTGGACATCACCTTGGAGGGGCGTACGCTATGATGTGCTTTCCTCGTTCCGAGCAAGTGTTGCCACGATTACAGCGAACGCTGGAGTTTTTTTGCCAATTTCGGCCAATCTCCCTAAGTGGGCATGCTTGGCTTGACAAACGTGCGCCGGGGACGCTGGGCGGTAGCTGCGAGGCACGCGCACACGATCACTCGGCTTTTTTTTTTTTTTACCGGCTTTTGGTTTTACCAGCTTAACCATCATCGCGACCCGCCGCGGTGGCTCAGTGGCTAAGGCGTTGCGCTGCTGAGCACGAGGTCGCGGGTTCGATTCCCGGCCGCGGCGGCCGCTTTTCTGATGGAGGCGAAAAGCAAAAACACGCCCGTGTGTACGACATTTCGGCGCACGTTAAAGATCCCCAGGTGGTCAAAATTAATCCGGAGCCCTCCACTACGGCGCGCCTCATCGCCTGCGTTGCGTCGGCGCGTTAAACCCCCCAATCAATCAATCAATCAATCAATCAATCAATCAATCAATCAATCAATCAATCAATCAATCAATCAATCAATCAATCAATCAATCAATCAATCAATCAATCAATCAATCAATCATTTACCGTCATCGCGAGGCCCGCGCGCACGTGCGCGCGGTCCGCATTTTCTTGGTAGTTTTAACTAACTGCGGAGAGGAAGAATTACAATGCACTTCACAGCTTCGCTGTTGAAAGTTCCAATCACTGTTGCTTGAA
Organism: Haemaphysalis longicornis; assembly: GCF_048455015.1. Lineage (NCBI taxonomy): Eukaryota > Metazoa > Arthropoda > Arachnida > Ixodida > Ixodidae > Haemaphysalis > Haemaphysalis longicornis. The sequence continues at coordinate 82,234,950 of NW_027526225.1, read as the reverse complement.
CGCAATCCGTTTGCGCGAAAACCCACAACTCTACCACTAGGCCACTGAGACCGCACAACGGAACATGTTTTGAAGTTGCTCAAAAGAGTAAAAAGACTGTTCCAAGCGAGCCAATAGATGGCGCTAAGGGCAGCAGGGGGGCACACCCACCACTGGGCAGTGGCCGAACTTCAAAAGGACCGGGCACTAACTTCATGAAAATCATGGGAGGCTGACCTCGCCATCACGACTTACAGATCCGAAAATACCAGAATAAAGGGCGAAGACTGGAGCGAGCCCTGGACAGACGGCCTCACCTGTGATTATCTAATCTTCCCCTCACGCTCCACTTTCCCCCACCTTTTCTTCAATAACGTTTGTTCAGTCAGTCAGCAGGCGGACGGGTGTGGTCAATCAGGCGACCAGTACTCCTCCTTGACCATGGTGCGCCGCGTTGACACCACATGCAGGCATGATACCGCTCTGGCTGTTCCTGCTGGGCAACCGCATGTCCCCCGAGACGAGGCGCTACCGCATCCCGTACGCGGGCATCGTGCTCTCCTTGGTGGGCATCATGGCGCCTCTGGCGGTCGGCATGGCCCTCAAGAAGAAGAAGCCCGACTGGGCCACGCGGCTGGCCAAGCACCTCAAGACCATCACCATCATGGTGCTCTGTCTGCTGATCATCTTCACCGCGGCCGTAAACTAGTGAGCGCTCTTTTCACAGCGGAGCTGGTATATAGACGGTATTCACTGAAAAGTTCAGCTGTCAATTTATTCGCTTGGCAACGCTGGAAACAACCACGGACATGGCCGAAGCGCCACTGTCATGGCGCGGCTTGTGCCACTGCGCCCGCACGCCGCACAAAAAAAAAAAAAAAAAAACACCGGCGTGGGTCGTCTGCTCCGTTTCAACTCGATTCTGAACGCTGGTGTCAACAAAGATGTTATTAGTCGCACCCATATTGGAGTCGAGGCATTACTTGGCGTCCGGTGGGGTAGAGTGTGGAACGTCAAACACACATCATGTGCTTAGCACAGACAAGTACGGCCATCCCGCGGAGCCCGACGTTACCAGTGACGGCGCACTCACATGGTTGCCTGCATGCGTGCTTCGCCAGTGAATACAACCTATAAAAAGCTGGGCTTGGCGACAGCCTCTTCTGGTAACGGGCCACGCTCCCTCTGAGCAGGTTTTTTTTTTCGCCGTGCAAAAACCATTTCCCAGTATTGACAAAAACGACACAAGATGGAAGAAAGGTCGTAGGGCTTTCTTATTTAGATATAATACCCGTGGACACGGCCGTTTCAAAGGCATTCCGAACGCTTTTGAACCAATTCCTTATCCAGTGCCCCATTGTAAATACATAGGGCTCACTTGTGCGTGAGACCATTGAAAGTGTCCGTGTAGCACAGGCATGTGACGGCTTATACTGAGCCCGAAAAATTGTGTTCCCAGCAATGCATTAGTGTTTTGCGACGAAGCAGACTTCATGAAGATCGGTGTAAGCTTGATCCTTGTAAACTGGCTTTTCCACATTGCCTGTTGTGCAGTGAAGCGTGACATTTTACCTAGGGAGTATTACGCAAAAAAATCAGCCCTGTAAAAACAAGGACGGCGAACAATCAGGACGGTCCTGTCCATCCACTGTCCTTCCTGTTCGTTCGCCGTCCTTGTATTTACAGGGCTAAATATTTTTTTGTGTAATAATGAAGAAACTCGCCCACAACAATACGTTTTATTGGAAAAAGTATGATTATGGAAAACGTTTCTAACTCTTGTGTTACACAAGTATCCCAAAACAAATTACACGAAAATTAGCGGCTAAGGCGACCCCACCAGTACGCCGAGTTTCATTTACTAGTCGCAATTAGTTGGTTCACAGTAGAGCTGTAGACCTTTCAGAATTACCGTAGAATTGTATACTGAGAGGGTATGGTTACAAAAAACGGCTGTGACTGTGGTTTCATCGAAACTACTCGGAAACAAGTTGTATGAAAATTAGCCGCCAAAACGGCTCTAACATTACCAACAAGCAATAATCCGAAGCTAAACGGAATCTTCGTAAAGACAACCAACACGTCCGCTGTTTCAGCAGATTTCACCCTCGGTGGGAATGGGTCAAAATTGTTTTGCAATACGGCCACTGGAAGTATAGAACTGTTTTTTTTATAGAAAAGCGTGTTGACAGACTTCGCCCTGCACTGCTTGCACTCGCATTCGCTAACGACACCAAGAAAACTAACCAGAGTATATATGACCCTCTTCTTCGCCAGTTACATCTTCATGCTGTTGACTTGGCGGACGCTCGCTTGTGTCGCGCTCATCTCCTGGAGCGCCTACCTCTTCGGTGGCCTGGCAGCGCTCGTGGGCCGGCTTGAGCGGAAGCAGATCATCGCCGTGGCCATCGAGGTGGCCTTCCAGAACAGCGCCATCGCCGTCATCATCATCTACACGGCCCTTCCGCTGCCGGACGCCGACATCATGATCTCTCCGGTCGCGGGCCAGGCCATCCTGAAAGGGGTGCCTCTTAACCTGCTGTACTCTGCCCTCTTCGTACGCAGGCGCCTGGGCGCCCTTACGGGAGCTACCGACGACACATCGGCAGCGAAACCGCTTCCGGTACCGGCACCTGCGGAAGACGCTAGGACTAGTGGCGCAACCGATAGCCCCAAAGCACCGGTGTCTCCCCCGTCCAGCCAACCGCTTGAACAACAGAAGGCGCCCAGTCAGGAAGGCCTAAGCCCCGACGGGGTTGCGGAGCTTGAAGAGGTGATGTCTGGCCCGCCCGGATCTGTGCACGTGCTCTGGGACACGCTCACGGCATTCCAGGGCGAGCAGCTCGACTTCGCGGGCATTGCGCGTTCGGGGCCAGTGTCTGTGCAGCGGGTGCCAGAATCGCACGGTGCGGACGCGAATCGCGAGGAAGCTGCGGCGAAGTCAACGGCACCTGCGACGGAAGCCGCGAAGCTCGACGAAACCGCCGGACGGCCCGAAACGACGAAATCCCCTCCGTTGGCGGTGCATCCGCCTGCGTCCGCAAACGACCCGCCTTGTTGAAGGCGCACTTTCCTGCTGGAAGAACTGCGCTGTATCGACAGCGGGGGAAAACAGCGCCTTTTCGTTGCTTTATAAGCCAAATCGCCCCTCTACTTTTTTTTACAACCGGATACAAACACCCTGACACATCCCCCTTTAAAATACGTTGTCTATATACACTAAAAAATCACGTATCGCTACTTCCACGTTGTTATTCACCCGTTCAATTTGCATTGACGTATTTTGCAACAATTCAATAAATCGAAGTACTAGACTGGCTTTTAGTACCGCTCGACCATTGGAGGGAAGTCATTGCTTCCCTTTGCAGCTGCATGACTCCACGGGAAGACGGGTGCCGTGAACCGACGCAGCTACCACGCTATAAATTGGACAAGCATTTGGGTGTGCACGGGAAATCTTAGAGCGCCTCTCTACGCTGATATTTCGGACTCATTTGAGCGGTGTGCTATGAACTCTGCTCCAAAAACGGTTTGATGGGAATTTATAACGCTAAGGATGTGTAGAAGAGGTTGTATGGACGTGTTGCTGTGTGCAGCCTCCCAAATTTTTAATAATATAGCGGGAGCGACGACCTATGGGCATGTCGGCGCATTATCTCGGTGTTCACTGACCAAATAGGCGAGGGTACGAGCACGCGCACGGAACTATATGTTGTGGGAGAGACGTCTGTTCCGCTTTTCTTCTCAGGGCAACACACCCCTGTTTATCTTATCTTGCAAGGCCGTTTCGCTACCGCCAAAGGTAGCTAAGCAGCGTGGGGCACAAAGTCATCCAGATGCAGTGGCAGGGGTGAGGTCCTATATCAAGTAACTCTGACAGAGATAGCCCTACGCGCGTGCGCGTACTCTCGACTATTTCGCTGCTGGACACCGTGATAAGGCGCTGACATGCCGGTCGGTCGTCGCTGCTGCTATATTATTGAAAATTTGGGAGGCTGTACCTTTTTTGAAAAGGTTGACGCGCGCAATAGCACAATTCCAGGTGTTTGTGGGATAGAAACTCTTATGATGTACAAAAGGAATAATATTGGTCGTAGGCTGTTGTCACTGTTATTGCGCCGGACGGGGCGCGAACAAGCGCAGCACGCGGGGAACTGCGCGGGATCTATACAGTTCTCTCGCAAAAAAAAAAAAAAAAGTTCAAACACACTTCGTCAAAAAACAATTAAAGATCACCCGCTGTTGGAATCATTTCTGTCCCCAAAAAAAACATAAAAAGGGGAGCACATTTGGCAGCATTGAGCCTCGGGGAAGGTCAGTTTCGCGAGGCCTGCGAAGACACCGCAGTTCTTTCGTCGCTGCATGGCATCATTATCTAAAGATTTGGCGCGGACACCCTGCTAACAGGAACACAACTGCCCGTGTGAACAAAAATAATAAAATTCGGGATTTGAACTGTGAAATCTTGCGCTGAAACCGAATTCTTTCACGCTAGCCCGCATGTTTCGATGGTTTCCGCGGTAGCTTTTTTTTTTTTCTCTCTTTTCTCTCACAAGTGCAGGGTAGTTCAGTCGGCACAGGGCATATTGGCTGTGCCGGCATTCACCTAGCACTCACCATTGCCTTTTCTGTACCTATTTCCTAGCTCCCAGCTTTGTCACAACGCCTCGCGTTGCCTTTGTTTACATTTTTTCGGACGACTATAGGCGCGTCTCTGCGGGTCACAAAGAACTTCCCAACCCCTTTTGCCGCATGTTTTAAATGTTTGAAGAAACGGACGACACGAAACACATTGAATGCGCGCCGTCTTCTCACAGGCAACCGGGAGATAATCCGCCGGCTGTGCCCACTCGATTGCTGAGTGTGACGTCACTTCCGGCTGTCCCTAATGGTCACCCTTTTTTTTTCCAGTTTCGGTTTTGAAAAGAGCGTTTTTGATCTTCGTCTACGCTGCAGCGACGTATATTTGGGCCTCCAAATTTCGTAGGTAGCAATTTTTAAGGTAATACCACCGGAAAATAGTGCATTTAGGAAGCCGAAAATTTCCTTCCAGTTGGACTTTAAGTACTCTACAGCTCCGCCGGTCACGTGCAGGTTTACAAGGCACCTTGAAATATGTTTTTAATTGGCAGCCTGCTAGCGACTGCTGCAGTGTTTTTCGTAGCGGAACGGCCGGGTAAAATTTCTTGTTGAGAAGTGGTACCCCTTGCCTTCGTTACAATTAACGAGGTGCTTGGGTAACCCCGCACACTCGCGAAACCTTAAATATCGCGAAATAACGACGTCGCGAGAAAAAGCATCCTGGCCGTTTCAGAGATCGCAGCAGAAAAGCGAACTTCCAGCGAACACACGCTTGCAAAACACACATCGTCGCGAAAGCAAACCGTCGAAAAATCAGCCCATACTCTCGGAAATGTCCAGGACTTTACGCATACTGAAATATTGCAAGGAATGGCGAAAGAAGTATTCCCAGCATGCACTGAAACCTGCATAAGGACTAAATAGCCGTTCGCCGAGCTCGGGGCGTGGTTTTAAATCTTCACCGTCGATAAGAAAACTCTGAGCGCTCACAACGCCGCAAAGTATCTGTGAATGCAGGGCACTGCGCGCCTTGTTGGCAGGCAGCCCGCGTTTGCGAATTTCGGGAAGGATGCGAAACGATGCTTAAAAGGCCATTGCCCTTAATTCGCGCTAGTATGTCACCGAACTCTTCGCGCAGGCGCGGTGCACACAACTCGCGAGCGTCGGCGGGTCTTCGGCGCGGCGCTGAATACGCGGCTGCGTGACGCCCGCTCGGAAATGCTAATGGTATTCACGTTTGAGGGAAACGCGAAGCAAAAAGAAAATGCCACCGCTCGAATGCTTCTTCCTGTAAAGAAGCGTTGCTCGAGCAACTGCGGGGCCCTTGACCTGTGCGCTTGTGCGAAACGGAGCCGTCAACAAAGCGGCGAGCTTTCGCGTTGGCGCATCTTATGCTGCCGCGTACCTCCTCACAACGCACTGAGCCCCGCGTGCGACTAGGTCAAGTCCCTTTGATGCGCGCCTGGTTCGAATGGCATTCGGCAGGGTAGCCCAGCTCCCGCGTTGTTTGGGTGAACTTGGGACTACGAGACGACCAGAGGTATAATAGGAGGAACAAGGGCCGGTGAGCACCCTCCCTTTTCCTTCACGCTTTCTTTGGGAATCGGTGAAAATGCTGGAATCTAAGCGTCGGCAAGTAGTTCTTCTGTGTGTCTAATTTCTACTTAATTTCTTCCTCAAAACATTAACTGACGTGCTCGTCGTGAGATGGCGCTGAAAGCAGAGAGAAATTAGAATTCCTCTATATATAGCTCCCTGCGGGAGCTATCTCTAAGAGAAATAGCTGAGTAAAACATGATATGGAATACTGGCTACGGCTGGTGATTCATTAATAAGTGTTGGGAAACGTATCTGACCAGATTCCGAATACAAAGGTTAAGAGAGAGAGAGAGAGAGAGAGAGAGAGAGAGAGAGAGAGAGAGAGAGAGAGAGAGAGAGAGAGAGAGAAAAAATCGAGCATGCGGATGAGGGAGCATTTGGGGTACAAAAAGAAAAACATATCTCAGAATGGAATAACAATTACGTCTGCGGAAGTAAATACAAGTATATCCTGGTTGTTTTCGCCAAGTAGTACTTTGTCTTTTTGCCAACGCTTAGACGCTTATGGCTGTCGAATACTGCGCCTGAAGCAGCGCGTCCGCCTATTTTTGCTGGCCACGCCCGGCTGTCCTGTACAAAAGTGGCAAAGGGCAACGCGCTCATCACGCACTTGTAGGTCATTCTACAGCTTGATCGACGATGTTCTCAACTGGTTGCGTGTTGCTAGAAAAAAATTATACCATCGTCCCGTAAGGGAACCCTGAGTAGTATGCGAAGCTGCCATGGGGTCGACTGAAGTTCCCAATAGTTTTCAGTTCGTCGTTTCCGTTGACGTTCAGCTTCGCGTGCCTTCATTGTATCAGTAGCTTCTTGACGCAGTTTGAATGAGTGAAGGACATAAGGCGCGTTCGTAGCACATGCTCCCGTCTCGTTTTGTAGCGCAGTGGGAAGAGCGCCACGTACCTCCCGTTGCGGCCAGAGAGTCGTGGGATCGAAACTGGGCGCCGCCTATTTTTTTTATAGTGGACTGCGCTGACGTCAGCCCAAACGCTGACGGGGCTGAAGAGACACGCATGCGCAGTAGAGCGCGGACGGCGGACAACAACAAGGGAGGGAGGGACACTGCGCCGAGCATGAGATGCTCCGCATCTAAAACGACTGCGCTCCGACATAATCAGTTACACTTACCCGTTTTGCCTGCTGGTGAGGCTTTCACGACTATTACCATGTGTATGTCAAGGCTTGTCTGCGCGGTTCACTGTTAAAAGGAACACAACAGCTCGTTTTCAGAGCCCGTAAAATGCAGCCTAAAGCCCATTCGGCTGCGCACTGAAGGCCTCCGGTCGTGCCGAGGACGAAAATTTTGAGGAACATGCTTTCTGAACACCTGCGCGTTAGCTTTAGCAGACGTTTTGAGACACGCTGTCGTGTTCCCTTTAAAAGTGAACCGAGCTGTATGTCATCACGAAAACAGGGAAAGTCAGCTGAATCTCCTCAGTATCGAAACCCGCTGGCCTGGTGGCGTGTCGAACAACCGTTCCCGAATGACGACGCTTAATCATCCCTGTACACAACCACGTGGGGTGCTTAATCGCTGACATTTTGGTATCGCCTCATCAGCCACCAGCTGAAAACTAGCGTGTATAAGCAGGCAGATAACTGTTGCACTATGAACTCTTCAGCGTAGCTATGGGGTAACCACGCAGTTTTAGGTTGTTACACGCCACCTATGGGGGTGCTATCACAGCCCACTGCACTTTAAAGTTGCTGTCACACCTTGGGGATGCCGTGCAACACTGCAGGCGCAAAGCTCATGATTCCGATCTCCAAGGATTTCCGGAATGGGAAGCGCGTCCTTCGTCGTACGTCGAAGCGCAAACGAACGACCTCTAAAGAACGTCGCCTGGGAAAGACAATGCGCGAACGGGATACGATCGTCATGCACGAGCGGTGACAAAGTATTACGTGGACATGCAGTCGCCTCCTATACAATGGCGTCCGCTTTCATCTCAGGAAGACGCTGGTGTCGCGTGCCGGCCTTCGGAATGTCTCTATACCAACGCTCTGAACTGAATGCGAGCGGTCTCGAAGCGTGCAGAAAACTGTCGGGTGCACCGCCCGGGGAGCTCTTTCGGACGTATACAGCGTTGAGCCGTGTTGCTGGCCGGGGTTGTGCGAGCGAGATGCGTTGAACGCCGCGACCGGTTTTCAAGTCAGCAAGGTGGCTGTGTAACAGGGCGGCAAAATAGCGTCTTCGTCTGCAGACACGGAGGAGCTGACGTCCGATGCGGATATGCGAGTGCCTCCCTGCCTGCGTCCATCGCTTGCATCTGTGGTTAGTACTCTCACTACACGAAGCGACCGTCTATTTCTTGTGGTTTGTGTAATGGTGGCCACTTCTGTTTCAACAATGAACCGGTGGTCTTCTCAAAGGTGTGCTTGTTCGCGATTAAACAAAGTGCTTAGTCTTAAGCCAGGACAGCTTGGGCCCAGTTAACTGCGCTACAGATGACTTTGGCGGACCGGTGGAGACTTTTCCGACGTTTTCTGCCTCCCTGCAACCACTTGAAAATACGCTTGACTTATACGACTTATACCGACTTACCGACTTATACTCCTTCCATAGGGCAAATTTAATGTCAGTCCCATTGAATGTCCTTCGTTCAAAATGATATTTCTTTGCTGCCACGTGAGAAAATGTATTTAAATTCGATCAAAACGACATTAGGGAAAGAATGAGTTTGCGGAACCCAATCCACTGCGTTCTGCCAGCGAATGTGTTATCTCGACAGCAGAGACTTGGTGAGAATGTCCGCCCAAAACAGATCACTAAAACGTCAGTAGCATTACAATATTTTCACATGCGTATAATTTTTAGTCATTTCTTTTTTCGTTTGAAACTTGCAGAATAGAGTTGTAAAAGAGAAAACTGCTAGTCTCGCTACCAGGCCAGGCTCAGTCGGTGTGGTGAGAGCAAGCGGCGATGTTTTATATTATGCTCCACTATGATGTTGCGACGGCCGTGGGCGAAGCTCAAATGCTCTAGCGCCACTTGTAGGAGTTGCTGCGTCAACGTTTGAAGCGCTTACTAAAATATTTCCTCTACAAAAGTTTTTACCCATCGCAACTGCCATCATTTGCAAATGACATTAATTTTGGTCGTGTAGCAGCGCGTCAAGGAAATGGCAATAAGTAGAGCGAATGACATCTGATGGGAATGCCATTAAATTTGCCGTGTGGCAGGGGTCTTAGCCAAAATAAGCGTTCGCGTGTTTTTTTAGCGCAACAAAAGCATGCAGAAGGTCGGCCCGTGATCTATCGGCTGCGCTCCCGTCATAATGTTTCTAGCTCTCTTTTTGTTATTTGACGTTCAAACATGACGCTACAAAACCTTTCAGTTAAGTTTTTTTATAAACTTATGAAGACGCATTGCTAAAATATTTGTGACGTAATGTCAACCACTGCCGGTGAAAGTTGCGCGGTATAGCCAGCGGCGGTGACACCTGTTTTTACGTTTTCGGTGTTTCTACAAAAGATACGCGTAAGGGTGGCGCACTCGTGTTCTCAGTGGGATAATCTCTCGATCTAAAGAAACTTGTACTTTGGCTGCAGTGTCCCCTTAGGAGCTGGGAATGTTTTGACCTGTGACAACTTTAAATGACAACGCCCTTTGCTTTGATGCCTGATGCCGGCGTTTGAATGCCACAAGTGCTTTCGTTCGGTGTATCTTGCGACCATCGTGTCCGATGGAATTTCAGAAACCGTGCGTGAGTGAAGCGAAGATCGCTAGCATTCCAGCATGGCCACTGGTATTATCACTTCAGATAGTGTGACGCAAGTGAACAACATGATTGGCTACGCAAATTGCCTATCAGGATTTTTTTTACCCCCGGGAACACAAGTTTTACCTTTGTTATCATGTCCACGATTATAACAGCGTTCCTACGGTGCCGAAAAACTCCATACACGTGCGCAGTTACACTGACATGTACACGAAACCACATAAATTTCCTTTTCGGAAAGAAACAACTAAGAACGAAATTTCTTGCAGCGTGTAATAAAATTGTGCTATCTTTCGCCCCTGGCTACAAGTATCGGCCTCCTCGGGAAAAAATGTTCCACTTGTTGTCAAGGCTATCAAAACGACAGTTGTCAGTCGTTGTCGAAAACCATCTGTTTTATCGAGGCTCGGCGTCCTTCATGACACATGTCATGATAACGAGGAAGCGTCATCAGAATGAAATTGTGCCAGTTGCTGCAACCGCGATTACCCGGCTTGCCTAGGAACGGATGCTAGTGCAAATTCGTAGGACAAAAGCATGGCGAACATCAACCGGCCTCAAACAAAAAAAAAATGCACCCAATACTAATAGCTTCGCGTTTGTGGTGTTGACAGCTAAAAGACTCCCCTCTCCGCCGGTATATGCGGGAAACACAGTTCGCGGAAATTCGCGCTGCTGGGCATGCGAAGCATTTTCAAAATGTGAGGCGCTATTTAAAATAAGTTTCTATTTCAATGCGGCCTGAAAACAAAAACATCTAATGAATGGACTGATGGTGGTAGTGGTGGTAAGCCTAAACCAAAAAAAAAAAAAAAAAAAACAACGAGCAACGTGGTTGGCGTAATCTCATTCCAGAAGGCCGCGGACTAGCTCTGCTATTCGGGCCCCATTCTCGGTCTTCAAAACCGCCAGAGTGTCAGCCCGTTGTTCCACTGCTCTAGGGAATGGGAAGACAGAGGGTGTGGGAGTTTGGGTGAGGGGAAGGGGGGGGGGGGGTTGAAGACATCCATGTGGGGCGGAGTCAGTTGCTGGTGGTTCAGGCCTTTGCGATAACAATTTGCAGATCGAAGAGTGTTAAGTATGACTCAGCTGTTGTCGACCATGCAAGAAGTCAAGTTGAAGTTGCTAGTAGCGACGGGTTTTGCTTGTCCAAAAGAAAAAGAAAAGAGGAGGCTCGATCTGCTACTGCTGCAAAAACAATCCTGACGGGGATTTTTTTTGCAGAAGTAGCCCATCGACCTTCCTAACGGGTTCACGAGCCTATGGTTACGATCACTGCTCTGTGCGTGGTCATGACGCGCAAGCAGGCCTTAAGACTGTTGTGGCTTTGAAAGTTAGATTCGTAAGTACTCGCTTGAGAGAAGGACCTCTGCACGAAAGACGCCTTCGTCCTGTGCATGCCACAAACGTGAACGGGTCCCCGTGAACCGCTCTAGATCAGGGGATCCGACTACTGGTGCACGGCCAAGCGTGGACGATATCGAGGAGCGCCGCCAGTGGACATTTATTCCAGCCAAAGGCGCGCCGCAACATCTCTGCGGCTTGTGGGAGACGTTTACGACTTCGGCGAAATGAGGGCCATCCGTCTAGCGTCAGGTGTGATTATCGCCGCAGCCTACATCTCACGGGTGGCGACATTGGAACAAACAGCAGCTATATATAGTAATCCGTGGACTGCCGCTCCGTATCACCAGATTTCGTGGTCTTACGGGGGAGTTACCCGGGTATTTGTTCCTTTTTTTTGTTGTTTTGCTTACGGGGAACACGGAATAAATAAAGGAAATAATGGGTATGTACTACAAACGACCCTTCGTACATGATACCAGAGACGCACCGGGCGCCGCCTGGACACTTCACGAAGGTCTGTCTCCGTGTAAAGAAACGCAAGCGTCAATATCGCCTACCACAACATTGCGGACTCAGTAAAAGCTCGTTATTTTGAACCGCGAGGGGAATCCATCTCAGTGCGAATTAATGAATGTGAAGAATGACTGTACTGCGGTTGGCAAGCGATAGGACATCTCAACAGCCCTATGCTTGAAAAAGACCGCGATTGCAGTCTAACTTTTGTCCCTGAAGGCGACAGCCAGCACTTTTTCCTATATCAAGTGAATGTACAGCCGAAGGCCTCCTCTTCGCATTCTTCAAAACTGCAGAAGACGGGTGACATTGAATCCGTACATGACTTCTGAGAGGACAGCCTCTTCTCCTCCTCCTCCTCTTCTTCTTCTTCTTCTTCTTCTTCTTCTTCTTCTTCTTCTTCTTCTTCTTCTTCTTCTTCTTCTTCTTCTTCTTCTTCTTCTTCTTCCTCCTCCTCCTCCTCCTCCTCCTCCTCCTCCTCCTCCTCCTCCTCCTCTTCCTCTTCCTCCTCCTCCTCCTCCTCCTCCTCCGTGCCATTTCCAGCGACAGGTTCTGCGCTTCTGACGTGCGAAATGATTTCATCAGTCAGCACGCCACACATCACTTGCACTCGCGTGCACATCGACGCAGTCCGCAAAGAGCTGCAAAAAGTCCGCCATGAGAGTTTTGATCGGTTTACCAGATTTTACCTTCTTTTTTCGTCGTAAGAATTGGGTTTACGCGACAAACATGACTTCAGGAAAACGAGATATATAGGACGGAGGCGCACTTCCAACTATGCTTAATTTGGTGCGCCTCGCTCCTATCTGTCTTGTCGACTTTTCCTGAAGTCGAGCTGGCTATCAACCCTAATTCTTACAATGGTGTCCAAACTCGCCGGTATCGATACATTAAACCACTTCCTTCTCTACTTTTTTTTTCTTTCCGGAAGCGACACAGAGGCAGCGGGTGCGAATCTCTGGTTGTGTGCTACGCCCTGAGCCTGCCGAGGCGGCGGGTAGTTCTAACTATCTGTTCCGCAACCTTGGTGTCGTGTTAAAATTAGCGGCATTTTTAAAGACGTCAGCCTTTCTTTGGATACTTAAAAGAGAAAATTTGGGTCTGGAAAGAGAATTCCTTATAAACTAAATATCAGGGCGCAGCGATTAGTGGTAAGAGCCCTGCCCTGGTAACAAAAACAAAACTGAAAGCCGTTCCAATCAAGGTGAAAGCTGTCGGAAGTGCAGAGCAGTGATTCGTCATATAATGGGCTAAGGCGCCGTTATTCGCTAACTGCTAACAACCATCACGCTCTTCGCCCCCATGCTTCACTCCTTTCCTTATGAACTGAACGAATGTTTGTCCAACGCATTTCAAATTTCCCGCCTTCGCAGTGCTCGCGCGCCCCTTGCCTGAAACAGCGCCAGCGGTAGTTCTGTTCTTTTAAAGATGATAGTCTTTCCTGGGCTATAGGTAAACGCAGAAAGTTTGGCCTGTCTGTCTGTCTGCCTGTAAAGAGGTTTGTTTGTCCATCGAACCAGATACATAACATACCTCGATGGATCTGGTAACAAATACACATTACAAAAAGGAAACACACAAAAACAACAATCTAGAAATGGCTGCCGCTGGCCTACATACAAGTTGTAACATTTTGTACCACGCAGGGTTCAACGTAGCCAGAGTGGAAAGTTAAATTGTCGTCAAACGCGAACAGTAACTTCAGGGTCGAAACATTACGAATGTGGGTAGCAGGGCTACAGTCTTAGATATAGTTACAGATACACACATGCTAAAGTGAACACTGCAGAAAACTATGTATCGTATTTAGTCGGGTTACAAGCTAATATTTTTTTTCTTGTTTTAGTATGGTTACAAGGCTTAATATTCAACCATCCGAATTTCCAATTTTTGCCTTGTTCATCTTAACGGCATGACCAACGCAGGAGGAACGCCTCTTCTCCCAGCGTTGTGAGCTCCGCTTCCAGGTGTTCGAACAGACGCGTGCGCATGCGCAGCAACATGGGGAACATAGCCTTGTGAGGCCGGGACCGGAGTGCCGCGACACCACGACGCCTCCATACAACCAGGGCCCCCACGCACAACAGAAAAGTCACTAGGGCATCGCGCGATTTTGTGCGCTCCCCCAGGCGTACTTTAAACATCCTATACTGTGACTCGATTCAGCCACCCGGCCAAAGTGAAACAGAAGCTGCGCAATAGTCTTATATACCCACAGCCAAATCTAAACGTCTAAGTCCGGTGTCAATGTTCATACTTGTCAGTACTGCTGAACAAGAACGATGCATTACGCAAATATAAGGCAGCAAATCAATACACAAGTGATATTTTCAGCGTTTCTTTATTAAAAAATTCATTAATGCTTGTTTTTTTTTTTTGCGACAGCAAATGAAATACTACATCAACTGCAGAAAACCGTCGCCTGCTGTTGCTCGCGCTCCTGGCGGCATTTAAGAAATGAAACGGCAAATGCAACGAAAGGTAACACTAAATAGGTTCCACATTCCGCTTGGCACGTTCGTGGAGTAGGGAGACGTTGTAGTAGGGTGCCTCGATTCACGCGCGTCTCCACCGTACGGCATCCCTGGCCGGCATCGAAGCACCCGACTTGGAGCTGTGGAACGCGGTAAATTTAAATTGACTTGAGCAAACCTTTAACGTGTTACCTTACGAGTAACGAGACCGGAGAGGAACAGCATGAGAGGTGAGCGGGAAACAGAAGGGAGGCGTTTACTTGGCAGGGGCTCCAGTCGACTATCGTCTTTCGTCGACATTTCAACGAGAGGAGCAGATACACGGCCATTTTTTGTGCTTCCTTTTCATCACGCACGTGCCGGTGCCTTACTTCGCAGTTTGGCACGCACCATTTTTTTCTTGCACTGCCACTTTCTTTCGCTTGCTAACGTAAAAAATTGGCTGGCGATAACGATACGCTCTAATGCGATATTTGGGCGCAGCAGCAGTGCTCTGAGGAAGCACTCACTCGTGGGTTTTCTCGACGGAAGGGATGATGAGCCTCTGCGTCGGCGGCGCTAAGTGCGTCTCAGAATCTAGGGACCGCGACCCGCGTCTTAGGCACACCATCGTCATGCACGCGCCCCCCTCACGTTTTCGCCAGCGTCGCGCAGATGAGCGTCTCGTGCGGGTACAGCATGCAGTCCCCCTTCGCCCACCGCACACTTTCGGAGAGCGCTTGCGCCGCCACAGCGAACCCCCCCCCCCCCCCCCCCCCCCACACACACACACACACAATTTCGTGACACCCTCCTCCTTTGCTTTCTTTCACTATTCCGTCTTGCCATCGTTCACTCGGTTACAATGGCGGCGCGGCTCAGCCCAGAAATGGGCGCCTTAGGCCTGGGCCCTAAATCCAACCCAACGAGCATTCCTAACTAAATGAACGTGGAGGCTGTCGGTTAATTACGTATATCTTGCCTCAAATGTACCTGCAGTTTTCTTTGCGCTAAACAACGGGGAGATGTATGACAAGCGCCAGTGGTTCATGAGTTTTGAACGGTTATGACTGTATAGGCCACTTGTTCTTCGAAGCCTTTGTGTTACTCATACGGTACGCCGTGTGGCTCTACTTGGGTCCGTTATCTCGCTGCGCCGCCTGATTCCGGCAATCGCTTGACATCGAGCAGCGTTACAGCGAGCGAGCCACGACAAGGCGAGCCCCTAAAGTGCTCAGCACTTAAAAACCCAATCAGCTTCTGAGTAATCCGGGCATTCAACACACTGCACAAAAAATGTATGCGGTGTGGAAACAAGCTATACCCCAAAATCAATTCACGGAATGTTCACAGGTGGTCAAAGAAAGAGTTCAGACACTACCTGAGACTCAATACGGCACTAAAGAGATGCCCATGACGTGGTTCCCGACCACTATGTAGCGCGTAGACCAGCGTAAAAGAAAGGTTTCTTCGCCTAGGGCTGCCAACTTGTGTTGTCACTCATAAGAATTGAGCGTACACGTCACAGCAGCGGGAACATCGCCCGTTGCGGTCGGTCAGACACACGGAACCACGATTTTGCTACAATACAAAAGCACCAGCACACACCATAAATTTTACCAACCCATCATTTGAAGGTGTGCTCATTCGAAGTGTGAGACCGAACAGCCTGCTTAAGTCCAAAACGTTGCCACTACATGACACTGAAAGAAGGCATGTTCTAATGTTTCAGTGTGACCGCAGTGCGGACAGTGCGGAACGCACAACACCGAGTATCTCCAGTCGGTCACACGTCGGGAGAACTTCCCAGCTACGCAACCATCCAAAATCTCGTACATCAATAGGAAGTGCCACCGAGGTCAGCTGATGACAAAGGACGCCATCTTGCTAGCTGTTGATTATCTAATTGGTTTATTGCCAATTTCTCACATAATTCGCTTGCCGTACCTTTCATGAAATTTAGGCTTGGGTAAGCAGACAGAAGTTTTCGATAACCCAGTGTTTTCGATTTCTCAGTGTTTCGATAACGTACGCCAAAAATGGCGGCGACTGCTCGGTAGACGGACCGGCAATACTGACCCGCCGCTGTGGCTCTGCGGCTAAGCCGTTGCGCTGCTGAGCACAAGGACGCGAGTTCGATTCCCGACCGCGGCGGCCGCTTTTCTCATGGAGGAGATAAGCGAAAACGCCCGTGTGTAAGAGATTTTGGCGCACGTTAAAGATCCTCAGGTGGTCAAAATTAATCTGAAGCCCTCCACTACGGCGCGCCTCATCGCCTGGGTTGCATCGGCACGCTAAACCGTGCAATCAATCAATCAAGGACCGGCAATTCTGTCTGTCTGGAAAGAGAATTTATTTACAAAACACATTTCAGGGTGCAGCGACTAGTGATAACAGCGCTGCCCTAAATAACAAAAAAAACACAATCACTTTCCAAGTAATCCGACATTCAACACACCGCACAAAAAATGTGCGGTGGGGAAGAAGCTACTACACAATCAATTCACACAAAGTTCACACTCTGTACATCTTGAAATGATAAATTTATCATCAAAAACCCTGGTATGTACGATTTAAAACCCAGAAACAATTAAACACGTGCAGCGCCTGTTGCTACAAAACTAACACAGCCTGAGGGCTGTCAGTTACAGACACTTACAGAAACACACAAACATCTTCAAGCTGATTGTAGACAAAAGATATAACATACAAACAACCTAAAGTTGCTTACAACCAACAGGTTAACATGCGAGGAGAACAAGGATACAAAAACATTCCCTCCCTTCAAGAATGTAGAAATATACAGAACATGGTTGGTGTTAATGTCACAACGAGTACAGTAGCGCACTGACACCCAATTCTAACACCAAAACCAATTGTTACAACGAAAATCCCTAAGGACACAGGTCTGGAAAGCTGGCATGAATAATAACCCTTTTGTTCGAAACCTCAATAAACCGAGTAGACCAATCTTCCCCTCGATTCAGCCTTCGGGGCAACAGCTGAAACACTTCGCCAGAAAGGAGTATTTTATAGAAAGGACCCCTCCAAGTGATGACAGCTGCCGGCGTAATTCATACATGTCCGCGTAACTTAGCGCAAAGAAAACCTCAGGCACGTTTGAGGCAAAATGTGAGCGGGTAAAGTGGGCGTACCCACGTTCTTTTAGTGAAGAATTAAGTTGAAACGGGTTTTGAGCTAGCTAGTGAAAAAAAAGACGTTAAAAATATCCTAGAAAGGCTCCAGCACGTGCGCGATTACTGAAGCACAAAAAATTAGCAGTGGCTTAGCGCGGCTATTCCAGGATATACGTAGCGTGAGTTAAGGTTCAGCTGGTTATTCATAGGTTTCCTGGTTGTCCAGGATTAGCTGATTGTCATGCTTACTGTTGCTAAAACGATTTCGAAACCAATCCAATCCAACCCAATTCAGTTCAGTTCGGTCCAGTCACTGCTCCTCGCGCATGCGCAGCACAGCTCTCCAGGAGCCACGCGAAACGGCTATCAAGCAGCTCCGGCGCAGTGTAAGGCTTGGCTACTGCGCAACGGAGCCGCACAGCTAAGCACGCGCCGGCGCCAGTGCGTCTGCCGCGGCTATGACGTCACTCCTCCGGAATGAGCAGACCGGCGAATGTGCAGACTCAATTCTCTACACACCCGTACTCCGATTGGATTGGATTTCAATCCAACACAATCCAATGTAATCCAATCTTATCTAATTCAAGCCAAGCCAATCTAATCTAATGCTCCTCGCGCTTGCGCAGAATGGCCCTTCACGGCCCACGCGAAACTGCTCAACCTCGGCAAGTGTAGCTTACACTACAAGAGAACAGAGCTACTGCTCGTGCTGTTCCAGGAAGAACAAGCTACAAGAGGGAACGAAAGAGACGCGCGCTGTCACAAGATGGCACGCGAGTAGTCCGAAGGCGGGAAAATTGAATTTTGTTGAACAAACCTCCATTCAATTCATCGCGAAAGGAGCGAGAGGGTGGTGAAGGGAGTGATCGGGGAGCGGAGAAGTACTTACGCGGCAGCGGCGACAGGTGACTGTAGTCTTGCAACGACATTTGCAGTGAAGCCAGCAGATACACACCCGGCCGATTGCTTCAACCGGTTGCCAGGCTCCTTTTTTACGTGTTTGTAATGTATAATCCTAAGTTAGTGCTAGCTAAACTCTCACCAGCCCAATGCTTCGGCACAACACGCACTAGCCAAGTCGATTAGCATGGTTGGATGCAATAAATCAAATCCCCTTAATTTCTTAACGACAGAAAGATGATTATAACGCGAAACGTTCTCCTATGCAACCTGAGTCAAAGTGGAAAATCCAAGGTGTTTCGACCGCGTCCGATTGGCGCAGTCAACGCCGCCTGTTCCCAAAAAATGCACTCGGTCGGCCTATGGGGCTAAGCACGCCGATCAGTCATGCTGCACTTCCACGAGCTAAACAATCCTGTGAGAACAAGAACGTCATATGGCACTCGATTAACATCTTCAAATGGCGAGAAGAGAATACTGTACGGGGTTATGTCAATGTTATTGTTTAGAGTCCGTTGCAAAACGTCCTAGAAAAACACTGCGTCACGGCACGCAGCACAGAACAGTGGTCAATAGTGCGGAGCGTGTATGCATGCTGCGCAGAGTGATCCACCGGAGTGGTTGCCTCTTTTGGATGCGTGTGTTTGCTTGCCTGAGTTTTGAAATGGTGCCCGATCTTCGTTAGACTGACGTCCTTACCCTTTGCTGTCTGTTAGCGTTTGTATTGTGTGTTAATTGTCATGTCTGAGTTTTTGTAAAAGTTCCATGCATTAAAGACAAAAAAAGTCCAGTCGGCGCAATTAGATAGACGTCGGCTTCATAACGCGAGTGACCCAGGTTCGATTCCGACCACGGAAGCGTTTTTTTTGTCGAGGAGTTGGTTGTGCCTTTGCTTATCATCACAATCATCATCGTTTTCTGAAATCCATCGTGTAAAGTTGGCTTTCCTACAGTGAGCTTTGGTGACGAAGCGGTCACCATCAGAGGCGTAGAAAGCTTCGCTTTAAAAAACAACGACCTCGAACACCGGGAGCACCCGCCTCACGTTCTCGCCTTCTAAGAGCTGTGACGCTTCGGGTGCGAAAACACAACAAAGCTTTATCTTATAAAACTCGAAGTACTCGTCACCGGCGACGTCGCGGGGACTTTCCTTGGACGGGGGGAGTAGGCGCAGCCGATAGATCGCGTGCACTGGTACAAGCTGCCTGCGTACGCCGCCGCTGATTAGGCGCCTTAGGTGATAAAACAGAGAGGATCGAACACGCCTCATAGAGGGGTGGTCGGCCGCGGAACGTGTTGGTCAGCTTTCTGGCGGTTTGGCCCGGTTGTCGCACCGTGATAGTCAGCTGATAACGTGAAAAAAAAAAGGAGAGAGAGAGAGAAGTAACGGGGGTGGGTGGTTAGCGGTGTGGCAACCGCCGACGCGCCGCCCTTCGTTTCTGTCGGGATTTCTGCGCAGGACTCCCGGTGGAGGTAGTGCCCTCTCCGACGGCGGAGGGTCCAGTCGCACTTCTGCCGCACGATGCGTGGCGACGGTTTCCTTGCCGCGGGGCTGTGCGCCGTCACCGCGCTTCTGAACTTAGTTTCCGCCGCACAGACGAACCCGTACATTATTCCCCTTACCCCTGCCCCGGCCGAAGTGCCCTACGATGTCGCAAAATCCGCCGAACACGCCGCCGTCGGAGACCCCTTCAACGGCACCGACCCGATTTTGTTCGAGCCGCCGCGGCGTGTCGACGTGGGGGAGGAGCGGGAGGTGGTGATCCAAGTGCTTTTCGCGAGGCGTGCCAACCGGACGATCGAGGTGGTGTCCGGCGACACCGGGGTGGCCACGGTGGACGTCTCGAACGTGTACCTCGACGCCCTGACCAACGGCACCGGCTTCAACGTCACGGTGCGCGGAGTGTTCGTCAGCTACACCAAGCTGTATTTCAAGGTAAGCTGCTGGCGGCCCTTAACAGCGAGAGAGTGCGATGATTTACCGAGCCGCCACTGCTTTCGTGGCCTAGATCGTACACCTCACGGGAGAGGAAACCGCTTGCGAGGGCGTCTTGCTCGCGAGAGATCGTTTTCTTTGTGCGTTTCTGCCATTTGAGATACGTCGAGGTGTCCGTCATTGGAACTGAAGCTCGATTTTTTTTTTTGGCTGCTGCACCAGTTCTCGCAAGGCGAGCAGGGACAATTTTAACAATGAAATGCAAAAAAAAAAAAAACTAAAGTGCAAAATTATTTGCTTGCTTAGAACGCCCATATGAAAGCTTCTTTTCGCCATGATTGTTATCTTGTGCACTTAGATTATTCACCGAGCATACTATCTTGTAATCAATCTAGCCAACTTACCAGCACTTCGCAATCATTCCGTCCGGCGAATTTTAGTTCAAATGTTCCGTTTCGTACTACAAAGAAATCTGACATTTGTGCAGGACAAGTACGTAACGCTGTTTATTTTTCATGCGCTACGCTTCTAAGCCTTCTACATGAGCCGACTGACGCGGAAAGGCAACCTCGATTCCGGGATTTGGAGACCGACCCGAAGCGAGGGAAGGCGCTTCTACAAAGACCCAACACGGAAACTGCGAGCTACTACGAAGAGTGTGCCGTAGACATGGAAATACCGGCCTCTGCGTTAGACGTGGAGGGACATAAAATTAAGATGACGTTTAGCCTCTATCGTCGTCTAAATGAAGTGCCCTTAGTCCACAAGTAGAGAATAATGAGGGAACGGGCGAGACCAGCATCTTGCGTGCGTGTCGGCAAAAGCGTTAGGCTTTCTTTTCCCCGTGCACGCGCATGCAGACGTAAAGATGAGCGTAGGGATCGAGCTCCGCGGCAAGTGGTTCCCCGTGCCGTCGTTATTCTTGCTGCGTGCGGCTGTCATGCCGACAAAAGCGCCGATTCTTACGAAAGGGAGAGGGCGCGCCGCCCATGGGGGAACGCGTATTCAAGGCACGTTCTCGCTGACGACACATTTGGGCGCCTGCCCGCCTCCTGCCAACTCGTTTCCTCGTCCTCTTTCGAGACGATGCTATACGGACGAAACGACATGCAGACGGGAGTCGTAAGGCGAATGAATGCCAATCAGAAACAGCCACAACGGTACCGCGAAAAATAAGGACACGTCGCCGCCTTGCTTCCGCACTTGCTTCGGTAGGTTCTGCCGTGCCTCTGCTTTGTGTGTGACAGGGCCGGTGTAACGGGGTTTTATAGCGCTGCTCAGTGGCGTAAAAAGCGCCTGTGAAGTATAGGCTTGCTTGACAGCGAACTCGACGATGCCATCACCACGAAAAACACAGTATTACCGAACTACACCCCCCTATTCTTCTGGTTTAGTAACGTAATTGGCTGGCCTGGTTGGTGTTCCATTCTGTACAGTACAACGCAAAAATAGACAGGGACTAGAAAAGACACAGCGCAAGAGCGCTATTGTGTTGTCTTCGTTTGTAGTCCCTGTATATTTTTGCGTTGTGCTGTACATAACTCTTCTGCTTTCGGGCATTGGTGGCATAGCACGTCATTTTCAAATGAACCATGGGGTTCGTAACCCCACGTGAAATTTACTTTATGAAATGTACTTTATGGGAAAAACTTTCAAATTTGACGATGCGGATTGAGACAAAGCTCCTAGGTAGGGTGGTGTACACATTTCGTTTGTTTAAAGTGATCTGGGACGAATCTGACAAACCAAGGTTAGAGCCCTTAGTTTGGTGTTTTATAGCCGCCGCTTTGGCGCGGTTTAACAGTGCACAGTTTTTGCATGCGTGGCTTCAGGCAGTACGCTCACGCGAAGGTTTTGGCCGAATCAGCGCCAACACGAGCAATTTTTCTGCAACGAAGTAAAGTCTATCGAGCCAACACAACTTGAATGGAAGATAAGTCGGTCAGTGCCTCGTGCTGACAGTAAAAATTTCATGATTGCCACGCCCTTTATTTTCTTTTTCCCGAAGCAGTCACTGCTCGTGCATTGCGTAACGGGGCAGAAACGTTTTCGTCAATGTTCGGTGACGCTGCAGACAGAATGCTAAAACGTTTTCTCTATCCCCCCCTCGCACTTCCATTTTAAAAGGAAACAAGAAAATTGCCTCGCCTCATTATTCTGACCGTCTATTCTGCACTGCACACAGGGTCACCACGAAACTTAATTTAAACTAAAACCCAAGTTTTTGTTTTCTGGAGTGGATCATCGGTATTAGCGAAAGTGAATTCGAATTTTCTGTTCCCGCTATTTAAACACGTACGTCGTGCGTCAATAAGGCATGACCGACTAACCTGTCTTTACCAAGGCAGTAAAAAATCCCGTAAAAGGCCTCCGATGACGAATTTTCTGGATTGCTTCGATGTCTTCTCTTTTTGTGCATTGCCGTCTCTTCTGGCCATGCATTTCGGAAAACGGCGCCTTACTTTCTTGCCAACTGCATGCAATGTTCGAGGGCGTGATGAATGATATATAGTATAGGCCACTTAAAACCGACCAGGTTTAAACGAAATCTCGGCTATAAAGAACAAATCTTTGTTTCCCCTTACCATTTGTCCTCATATATTTATGTTCAGATATAGTGAAAAACGGATATAACGAACTCATTTACGCTTCCTGATGTGTTCTTTACAAACGGACTGGACTGTATGTGAGCGTCGTGTCAGGAAAACCAGTCCTAGGCCACAAGCTATTTCATGTCCCTGTCTTCCTCTGCGCCATTATATCTGTGCTGTGTGCTTAAGATATTCTGAACACCGGGTATACCGCAGAAGGTAAGATTGCTATGAAAAATTAACTAACCACGGCTTCCGCAGATAGATGTTCGCAACTGTTTTAGCCGCGCAAGCCCGCTACCAAAACCTGATGTATTGTACGTCAGCTCCATAACAAGTAACAGCAGGTCTTAACGAGCTTCGTTTGTTTAACAACTGGCCTAGCTTCTGTAAGTTGCTCAAAACATGTACAATAAGGTAGGCCGTAGCCAGCTTTGGGCGTCCGCCATGAATAGGCATTTGTCACACAAAAGCAACATTCCGCACCACCACAATGACGAGACGTCGTGGCACAACCCATGATAATCCACCATGGCAGATACGTCGCGAACGTTGAGAAACGGCAAAGCATCTCTCTCGATCGGGCTTGCGACACGAGCTCGGTGTTTCAGGTCTAGGGCTCTCGTTCGAGGAATACAATCGAAACCAAAATGTGGGCGTAAATCTGCGTTCATCTCGTCGACCCCTCGGACGTCTTCACTGCTGCGGTTGCGCGAAGATTGCACTCATTTGATAACGAGGCGACCGAAGCCTAACAAACACTCAAATCCTTGTCGCGCAGATAATGTCGCCATTGAGCGCCTACCGACAATAAAGGGGGGTATCAATGTGTGGCAAGCGCGATTGTCCTCCTCGATAAAGCGCGAAACCACAATGGACTGGGAAACCGATAACACTCCAAGTGAAGTGGTCCACTGACAAAAAGTCATGCGGTTAGTAATTCCAGCGAAACGGTTAGCGCGAGTTGGATTGGTTCGCCGCCAAGCGCCGAACTCTGGCCGGCCAATGCAAGAGAGCCGCAGTTGATAGCGGATTCTGTGAATTGTACGACATGAATGTCTTTGGTGTAGGTAAAGAACCCAGTGGAAACGTGCCAGCTACAATCAGTCCACGCATTTTACTAGCCTATATGGCACTGCATCCTTATTCGTTGATAAGTGTGCGCTTTATTCCGTGTTAAATCTTATGCCCTGCAGAGGCTGTCTCCGCTGGTATCCTCAGAAAACACGTGACCTCCGGTACAGCACACCTGTGTTTGTCGGTGGATTGTCGTTTACTGCGTGAGAAATTGCTCCTTTTTTTTTGCGAGCTTGTGCTGCAACGTATATGGCTCTGAATTGTGAATCAGATCGCAAAAAACACCGACTACGACGACATACATTTTGAGAGCCGGATGAACATAATGCGGATGCTTACTGCCACATTATCCGGGATGAATAATCATGAAGCTCTGCCGCTGTTATCGCAACTCTATGAACCCACGCTGTCATACCCGGACAAACAATACATGCGCTATGGCGCTCGAAATATGCCGAGAAAGGCGAGAATATCGTTACCGAGGACTGAAGATTGTTCCATCTATAGCTAGCGCTATGAATAATCGAATGGCCTGTTCTCCTTGACAGTGGCGAAATTCGCTGCAGTGGTCCAGCAGGTCATGCGGCTGCACTTTAGGGAAAGCAAGCTCATGGAATGCACGTCATCATCGCTCACTTTAGCGGCTTTTGCGAATAGTTAACCCCTATGTAATGAATTCCTGGATATAACGAAGTTTTTCAATTCCTCATTTCCAGAAAGCTATGTATTTGCGACCTATATATGTAACGAAGGCGCTGCGATGGGTTAGCCTTAAGGCAACCAATTTGCTACTCTGATGAAGCATTAGTTTTTGCACTTCTAAAAATCGCATGGGGAAATGCACTGACTTAGAGAACTTCGCCCGCACCGCAAACTATCGTGCGTTTCCAACACGTGTGAGTGCGATGTGGGTTATGTGCTAGGCCTATCTGCCGCCGGGTAATCGTGCGTTTCCAACACGTGTGAGTGCGATGGGGGTTATGTGCTAGGCCTATCTGCCGCCGGGTAATCGTGCGTCTCCACTGCCGCCTGTAATGTCGATTCGTCGGTGATGAGTTCTGCTGCCAGAAAACAAAGAAAAGTTTTGTCTTTTCAAGACAAGCTCGCAATTTTAAATGCCGCCTCCGCCGGCGAGAACGAAGAACGTCGCCGCCCGGTACAGTATCCCATTAGCACACCCTCGACAATGTTGAGGTGGGGCAAAAAGCGCCTTTATGGCGTAAGTTTGGTCCTAGTAACGGGTTAAAATTGAGGCACCGAAAAGCTTGAAAATGCAAAAGTGGAACTTAAGCGACGTTTGTGCATACGAGGGCAAGTGAATTTGCTTCTTTGGGGTGCCTAGTAGTGACTAAGTTCATGGGAAAGCAACAGACGCAAATCACGCAGTTTTTCACTCTGAAATAAATCCTTGAAGGGTGCGTTCACCATCACTTATGTATGGCATCTTGGTTTCGTTTCTGCTTCATTCACGCAAGCTTGAACTCGAAACCTGGATGTAACGAAAACCCGCATGCAACGAAAAATTGGAAATTATTGTCAACTTGGTTATATTCAGGTTTACCTGTATCATGTCAACAAGTAACGCGCTCATGGCATTCGGCAGGTGGTGAGCGTATTACGTGGCTGCCTCATCACTTCACCTTGCGAGCCAAAAAAAAAAACTAAGAAAAATTAAGGTGGCCAGACAACGTGCTCAATATGAAAGCAGCATGGCTTAAAGCGGATGAAAATGCGCTAATACTTAGTAGTCAGTCTCCGCACGACGTTCAGAAAAAGTACATCAGCTGCATGGAAACCAAGCGATTGCGAAATCTGAAGAAAATACTCTTGGGAAATTTATTACAGAGCTGAACGCATGGGTGCTCTGTTGTTTGAGCGGAGAAGAATGCGGACGTCCTTGAAGCGAACGCTCCAGCCGCGTTTGCAGCGAGTTCGAGGCGAATCTAACCGGCTGCCGAGCTCGGGCGTCCATTCTTTCGCAGCAGGTGGAGCCGCGCGTACCCGTCGCCATTGATGGAAGGCTACTGGGAATGCCCGCCGCTTTCTCGTCGAACCGCAACACTTCCGAACGGGGCAAAATCCCCCCGATAAGGCCGGCGCGCTTCCTCGAGGTTAAATATGCAACCGCCACTTCTATTGTCCTATTCGTGTTCCCAACAAAACAGCGTCACTAGCAGGCAATTCACCGCAATGAAGGCTAATCTGTTCATCTGTACCCCTGAGTACTGGCACACACG
The DNA here is from genome assembly GCF_048455015.1 of Haemaphysalis longicornis. NCBI lineage: Eukaryota > Metazoa > Arthropoda > Arachnida > Ixodida > Ixodidae > Haemaphysalis > Haemaphysalis longicornis. Next base: position 82,208,878 of record NW_027526225.1, on the reverse strand, counting down.
CGCGTTAGCATTGCTGATAGTATGCTCGGTAGGAGTATGCTGATAGGACGCCCGCGGCTCAACCAATGAAGTAGCCAGGAATTTCGTTTTGGCGAGGCTGACCTTCGGTTACGAGTGCAATTATATGGGCCGTGCGAGTTCAATTACGAGTTCCAACTACGATTCGAATTCTACTACGAGTCGAATTCTACTACGAGTCGAATTGTACGAGTCGAATTCTACGAGTCGAATTCTACGAGTCGAAATTACGAGTTCAAGTATGATGGGTCCTCTGCCATAGCAATAATCGATGTTAACAAAGCAGACCTAAGTTCGATTTTCCTAACTTCCCTCGCACAAAAAAATTGACGTTTACATTTTAAGGAGGAGGCGGTCGAACTGGCGTTGATTAATGTCTTTTACAGTAGTAGTAATACATTTAATTACCTACGCAATGAACGGGTACTTTGACATTTTGTGTGCACGTTTTGGAGAACGCAATAACCGGCGTGCCTTGGCAAGACCATCCGTGCATATATTGAGTTCTCTGTGTGTCCTTAATTAAAACAAAGACAGGACTACCTATACCGACTCCGCTTGCTTAGAGCCTCGCGGAAAAGAAACGAAACAAGCTTACGCCCACACGCCAAAGCCGGAGAGGAGCGTTGGCAAAGCTGCGCGAACAGACTGGATGAAGCCGAAAAAGTGAACAGGGCGAGCGAGAGACCGGCGTTATTTCTGAACGAGCCATCAAGTAGTAGTAGTATGCATTGTTAATGATCCCCGCCTAATCATATCCCCAATACGATATCAGAGACACGTCGCTTAGTCCTATTATAACAGAGACGCGCAATGTCACCACATCTCACTGTCCTGTGGACTGCAAGCATCCCAGCAGGAGACCAGAGACCTCTCTTCGCAAAATCCAGTGGTCCCTAAGAAGAATGTCATCCGATGTAGCATGCGGCACACCTGGCTTCTGGCGATCACGTAAAAAGTTAGTCCGCTCAAGGTTGATTTTGGAGCAGTTCAAAATGTACTGATCAATGTCACCAGTCACACTAGACTAGGGGCACAAAGGGGATGAAATAATGTTGATTTTATGTAGCCAAGCTGGTATACGGGCGTTGTCTGTTCTTACTTGGTGGAGCAGACTGGCTTCGGCACTCTTTAGGCCTTTCGTCACGACTTGTTGATGTGCTGGTCGAACGTGCTGACAGCCTAGCCAAGGACGCCTTATCATCTACAAGGACGGTGTAAACGCGGTGCGATTTCCAACGCATACAGAAACTCGCCGTACGCGAGCCCTTTAGGCAACTGTGGCTAGCCATCAATTCCAGACAGCGCACATGACCGACCGCTTGCTCTGCGCGGAACGGCGACGCGCGCGCCTGCACAAGAGCAGCAAAATCCTGCTGCACCCTTTTCCTGGAGTGGCTCGATCGGTGCTGTTCAAACCAGCCGCCTCCGCACGCGTTCCAAGAAGGAAAGATAAGAGGACACGCGTTTGCATAACCTGGACGGTAGACATCTCGGTAAACAGCCTCGAACACGGGAAGACACAAATATTTTCCCAAGAAAGCGTTTCTCAGCCATGCTGGAGAAAGCGCGCAACCGGCTTCCTGAAGTAGCACTCAGTGCGTGCTCCACTACATCGCACCAGGCACCTGCAGCCGTAACGTGAGAGAGGGGAGTTTTTACTTCTACTCCTCATCATCGTCGTCATCCTCATCACCATCCGCATCCTTCTCCTCATCTTCATCCTCATCAGCATTAGATCATTTATTGTTCCCTTAAGCCCCTTGCCGGGTATTACATGAAATGGGGCCACACAATACAGATAAAAAAAAAAAAGAAAACTGGCGCAAACTAGACGTGGACGAAAAAGGGAAGATACGACGGATACCGGCGCCAAGTTTCAACTGTTTATTCAAAGGAAACCACACTAATTTATGCCAGTAATAGCTCACACCTACAGCGCTTGCAGTGATAGGTGCCCGCTCTTGTTGCTGCTGGCAACCAACCGGTTCTCTCTCTCTCTCTCTCTCTCTCTCTCTCTCTCTCTCTCTCTCTCTCTCTCTCTCTCTCTCTCTCTCTCTCTCTCTCTCTATCTCTCTCTCTCTCTATCTCTCTCTCTCTCTCTCTCTCTCTCTCTCTCTCTCTCTCGTTAATTGAAACAACGTCCGGTGTGTCCAATATACACCCTTTCGCACTTTAAAGGGACACTGAAGTGATATGTAAACATTGCGGGATTACTAGCGCAAATTGTAGTCCGGAGTCCCCAGGCCATGTTTCGACCACTCTAGGCGCGTTTACGCGATTTTATTTAGTAGAAAAACTAATTCGAAAACGCTGTCCTCCTCTCTTTACGCTCGCCCATTTTCTGTGGCGTTTTCGTGTGACGTCAGGAGGGGATGAGCTGGCAATTGGCTGCGCCACGGCTGCGCTACTGCACGGCTCCCCGGCCGACAGAGTCAGTCGGCCCAACGTTTCGTCCGCCGGCCGCCGGCGGGTCGTCGCAATCAAGGAGGTTAAAAAAAATTGGCTTGGTCGCAATTCGAATTCGCTTAGTTGAAACGAAGCCAGGACACGTTTGTGAATGGAAGAATGTGCATTTCTTTACTTGGTTTGTTTGTACACTGTATCTAGCTCCAAGTCAAGGTCGCTTCACACAAGCGCTGCACATGCGACGCTTCGCTGACTGGTACGCCAGTAGGAAAATATAAGGCCTCTTGAAGGCGGGAGAAGAGTCAGCGAAGTCAATATAGGTACTAAGCAAATAAAATCAACTGATATTTTTACCGTACAGCGTAAAACTAGGGCGCGGGAAGCACTTTTTTGCGCTGGGCGAACAAGCACAGCGGTCAGCAGCAAGACTACGCATCTGCGAACGCTTTTCCGTCAACGAAATGCAATTGCTAGACGTGAGCTACTGTGGAAACTCGGGCGACGCTTACTGCATGATCGCAGTACAACAAATAGTCACCTAAGCGGCTTGAAATGCCAAAAATAAATAAAAGTGTAAACCGGTTGTGCAATATATACCCTATATTAACAAGGCATTCGCGTCCCGCTCCGTGGCCTAGCAGTCTGGGGCGCTAGGAATACACCGCAAATGTTTTGCGAGTCACGAGTTCGAATCCCCGCGGGTACGTGTTTTTCTTTTTTGTAAGTTAACTTTTTTGTTTTCCGCCGATGTTTTCTATATTGAGTTCACCTTTTTTGGGGCCGCAACGTTCATGGCTACACGAACTAGTTTACAAAACGCGCGCAGGCTGGCACTGGCGCGCTAGCGAGTTCTCGTTGGCGTGCTGTTGCCATAAGCACCGACTGCTTGCAGGCAGCGGGCACAGGCCAGAATGAACAGACCCTTGGCCTGGTGCGAACACGCTTTTTACGATACAGGCATGAGGGAGGCAAGCTCCAAATATGGGGGAAAAGCGCATGACATTTGGGCGTCTGCGGGTACGCGGAGGGCGTTCATGCACTGGTAGGTCTCGGCTAGTGAATGCTACGACTACAAGCCGTCCTGGGAGGCTTATCTTGTGCATTTTACAGCCGACAACATGGCAGAAGCGCGGTACGATGATTACTGAGATATTGAGAATGCCCATCCAACAAAGCCTTTGGTTATGTTTTACAGAACCGAAACCGAAACTTGTGTGATTGCTAACCTTGGGCATCGTCCAATCACGGCGCCCCTCCTCTCAACGTCACAGCCTTAGTTGGTGCGGCCGCCGCAAACCGCGCATGGTAGTTTTTCTTCTTTCGCGCTTTATAAAATAATTACCGATTTGTCAACCGGATAAACGATGAAAAGTGTGCTAATTCGAGCCAGTCTACGCAGTGCAAGCAAAAACGGGAGCTTGACAAATTCACTTCAGTGTCCCTTTAAGGGGTTACTGAAAATTACGTTTTTAACGCACTCAGGGTAGAGCGTAGTGTGCTTCTTTGAGCATGTCTTCGTTAGCTTATTGGCCATCATAGGGCAAACGTTTTAGCCAGCTTGCACGGGGCGGAACGCGCAACACGCACATTACACCTGGCTGCGACCTTCTTGAAATTGTGCAAAAGCCTGTGGATGTAGTTTTTATAAAAATAGGCGACAAGTGCGCCAGCACTAGCGTTAAGTGACAAAGGAATGTCATTCTTAAAACGCAACGTGTAATTTAGCACTTGAAGTTGTCCTTTCTTTGCGGTTTGGTCTGCGCCTGGGGTGAGAGTGAAAGGGAGCACTCTGTAATGTGGGCTGGATGTGGACTGGAATGCGCGCACGGACCGCCTTGATTGCTCTCTTGAGGCTGGAGTAGATATGTTGCCAAGCTATCAGCAGCGTTGCACTTGTTCATTCTAGCCATTGTCGCTCCCTTCTACACTTGTTATCATGATTATACCTTGGTTGTTGTTTTTGTTGTTGTTGTTTCTGCACAGATAAGTCATGTATAAATTAGTGTGGTTTCCTTTGAATAAACAGTTGGAAGTTGGCGATCTGCCGTATCTTCCCTCATTCGTCCATGTCTAGTTTGCGCCACATTTTGTTCTTTCTTTAAGTATATGTACCAACTAGCTCAGCAACAAATTTTGTTAAATACAGACATCGCGAACAATGGTCATACAAAAAAAGTAACAACTGCAAAAGACACTAAAAGTACGCGCAGACCAAAGAAACAAAAAAACAGGATATTGCATGACTTGTTGAGGATATAGGAAGTCGGTAACTCGCGGAATTTTGAAGGGTTTCGCTTTGCAACAACGGATTCGTGGAGATTCTGCAAGCGCCTCACCAGAAGAAACGCTTTCCCGTTCTTATTTCGCAAAGATATGCTTTAGAATCCTCTGCAGCTCCTTCTAAAGGGCTTCTGCGCGTAATCTTCCCGGCCAGGCCGACACTCGACCACGTATCTGAAGGTACTGCTTGAGAAACGTGTGTATTAAGTAGCTGACACCTCGTTGGAAACAAAGCACGAGTGCTTAGCTCTTGAAGTGAGTCAACAGCATCTTGAAAGAGGCGCCGACGCGCACTTGGAGAGGTGCAGTCGCCAAATGGTGAGAAGCAAGCCCAGCTAGATTTGCGCATAAACGGACGGCAAACTGTATTTTTCGCAGCCATTAAACATGCGCCTGCTCTTGTGAATGTATTAGCAAGCTCTTGAACTCGTGATTTGCACGTGGACCACGGAAGGTTCGGCGTTAACGAGGGAAGGTAAGAGCGCCAACTACAGCAGTCGCGTTGAGGAAACTACAGTGGCTGCCGAGTGAGTACCCTCAGCTCAAGCGGCCCTGCTGGTCAAGGGCCGAACATCTTCTACGCCAGGGGTTGGAAACCCGCGGCTCGCATTATGCGGCCTCGGCACGACGTCAGAACCTCCTGCCCTTTCTCTTGTTGTCACTTCCTATCAGAAGGCCGACAAGGCAGTTTTGGCCTTCCACTTATTCCACGATTTCTCCTCCAGTTCTACATTATTTTCAATTTTCTTCCAAGTACACGCCCCCCCCCCCCCCCCTAATTTGCCGTCCGGCCCTCCGCTTCAAAAGGTTGCCGACGCTGTTCTACGGCGTCACTACCCCAAGTGAACGCAAATTACGACCTTGGAGCACATTTTAAAATGTAAAACTTTTTACATCGTCCTCTCTAGTTTTAGTTGTACGCGCAGGGTTGCGGCCAAGAGTTAAGATTTGAAGGGTTTTTAGTTCACAAAGTTCTCACTAAACTCAAGCGATACCCAGTGCTTCGCAAACAAACGTGATTTGAGCAGGAGGCTTTCTTCACAGCGTTGGCTATTGTAGGGGCGATGCGGGATGTTCACGTTTGCGCCAAGGTTATAATTATTTACTACAATTTGCAACTACCATAATAAATAAAGCGACCGTTAGAGCGGCCTTAATGATCACTTACGACAAATCTCTCGGGCCACTTGTTTCTAGCCGCCGCCTGGCTGCCCTTACGAGCGCCTAAGACGAGAGCGCATCGGTGTTGTTTGTGCCCGGAACACAATTCAGAAACTTGAGGCGTTCCCTCCAGTCACTGATGCACGAATTGCTGAAGCGATATCAAACGGCACAGCTGGCACAAAATCAGTTTTTCATCTAACGAGAAAAATAATTAAACCGTGGAGCTAGTTAAACCGTGCTAGTTAAACCATGCTACTTGAGGCAGTTCAAAATCCAAACTGCGTCGACCGTGTCGGAATGGCGACATAGGTTCGACGCGGCTTCATAACGCGAGGGACACAGCTCGGTTCTGACCGCGGAAAGCCTTTTTTAAAGTGCAGAGCACTTTAGGGGACCGCCTTGTCGTTATAGCTCGCTCGCTGGACCCTAGAGCCTCACTCCGTACCATCGTAGCGGAGTTCCGTCGTAGCGGCGTCCCACAGAAGCTTCGAAAGCCAAGCCCTTTATATAGTCATAACGGTTCGAAACTCGTGAACCGCTGGCGCTTGTCATACATCTCCCCGTTGTTAAGCGCAGAGAAAACTGCAGGTACATTTAGTTAGGAACGCTCGCTGGGTTGGCTTTTGCGATAGTAAGCGAAAAAAAAGTTGGAACCCGCCGCGGTGGCTCAGTGGCTAAGGCGTTGCGCTGCTGAGCACGAGGTCGCCGGTTCGATTCCCGGCCGCGGCGGCCGCTTTTCTAATGGAGGCGAAAAGCAAAAACGCCCGTGTGTACGAGATTTCGGCGCACGTTAAAGATCCCCAGGTGGTCAAAATTAATCCGGAGCCCTCCACTACAGCGCTCCTCATCGCCTGCGCTGCGTCGGCGCGCTAAAACCGTACAATCAATCAAAACAAGTTGGAGTGCAACGCCGGCACGTGCGGCAGGAAAAGCAAGCACAAAAAGAACAACTCACGCTGGCGCAGTTTCAGGCAGGGAGCGCGCGAGCACTGCGAAGGTGGAAAATTTGAATTGCGTTGGATAAACCTCCGTTGAATTCATCAAGAGGAGTGAGACAGGACGGCGAAGTGCGTGATGGGTTGTAGCAGTGAGCGAATAACAGCGCTAAAACTCATTATGGCGAATCACTGCTCTGCACTTTCGACAGCTTTCACATTGAGGGGAACGGCTAAATTTTTTTTTTACTTGGTGCGCTCGATGTGCCTTTGTGAAAACCCATTGTGTGTGTTGGATATCCTGCAGTGAGCTTCGGGCGTAACGATTTAGACGTTGAAACTTTGAAGACACTGGCTTTCAACCAGAGCAACCTTCGCGTTTCGCCTGTCTCTCACTTCATCCACGATCACCATCATCGTCAGGCTTTCCTGCCGCGCGTTCCTGTGTGTACGGTCGCTAGTAGTGAGGCCTAGAAGGCTTCGCTTTAAAAATCGTCGACCATTTAGGACGTTCTCGTTTGGCCGACAACGAGGCCCCCGCCTCTCTCCTTGCGCAGGCGAAAAACCCCGGTGGTGAGAATTTATCCGGAGCCTTCCACTACGGCGCACCTCATCGCCTGTGTAGCGTCGACGCGTTAAACCCTACAATCAATCAATCAATCAATCAATCAATCAATCAATCAATCAATCAATCAATCAATCAATCAATCAATCAATCAATCAATCAATCAATCAATCAATCAATCAATCAATCAATCAATCAATCAATCAATCAATCAATCAATCAATCAATCAATCAATCTGTCCTTGTGCAACCATCCGCAGACATGCCTCGTCCAGTCCTCCGGCCTGGAGAGCAACTGCACGGGCCACAGCTACCTGGTGGCGGTTCTGCGCGTTCCCACGCCCATCCAGCAGTCCTTCCCGTTCCTGATCGCCATCATCGTGGCCATCAACTACATCAGCATGGGCTGCCAGATCGAGCTGATGGTCATCATCAACTCGCTCAAGAAGCCCATTCCGCCGCTGCTCGGCTGCGCCTGCCAGTTCCTCTTCATGCCCCTGGTGAGTGGCGGCACTTCCCCTCTCACTCGCTTTGAGCCTCGTTATAACGAACACTGATATAGCGAATTATCGGTTATAGAACACGAAATACAAACCTTGGTTGGTCAATCTTTATTTCAATGACAGTTATTCTTTATAACGAAACTCACACCGTTAGAACCGCGCGCGATATCGGATATAACGAAGAAATATTTGACCAGGAGTCTGAGACGCTACTTGAAAAGAGCCCCCGTCGTCCGAAACTGCGGAAATATGTCTTTCTGTTCGTAGACACTATGGAAAGCTCCATCCTGCTCAGTGCTGTGAGCAGCCACCAGACGAAGCAGCCACCAGCCACCAGACGCGCTTCATCTACTTTTCGTAATTACGTAGTTTCCAGTGAAGTTGCAAATATTGTGCGATTCCCGTCTGCTGTCAATGCATGGCCTTATACGGGAAGAAAATGGACAGCCCAATGTTTGTCTCGTAGAATAAAACTGTGGTCCGTCCAAGTTTGATTCAGCTAATTAACTATGAAGCATGCTCAATGACAAATTACAAACAAACGTGTTTTGTTTCCCGCACAGACGTGTGGACTGGGGTAAAAAACACCCCAGATTCGCTGCTCGTCCTAAACAACGTGAAATGGCGGATGAACGTTTTAACACGAAAGTGTTTTATGCAAGGGTACACCAAGCTATCGCCGACGTAATATCCGCCATGGAAGTGACACCGCCAGAAAAAGCTCCAATGACACGGCGGCGGCCGGATTGCAGCCTCGATCTCTCTCGTCGCAACGGGAGGTACGCAGCGCTCTGCCGAATGCGCTATGAATTCAATCGCAAGTAGGTCTACGAACGCGTCTTATCTCTTTCCCACTACTTTCTTTATTCAGATGGTGCTGCCGTCTAGAAGAGGCGAAGCGAAGTAGTTCATCATGACGCTAATGGGCGCCGGCAGGTGACGCCTCGATGCCCGCGTCTTCGTGTACGCGGGACGCGGGTGAATTGAGGCACCCTCCGCCACCTTCTGCTTTTGGTTTCCGTTTCGGTCCGGTTTCAGTTCGCACTGTTTTCAAGGGGCTGTGGTTTCAGTCTGAATTACGCAACGTTCCGGCGCGTGCGACCCAGTGTCTACCATTGGCGCGTCTAACGGTGCCATACCGACGTAATAAAAATAGCGATGTGCAAGTTCATATCAATGCACAATGAACATTTGAATGCTCCCGTGAAGGCAGATTTCACTTTCGTGTTTCACCGGTTCCTATGAAAGAGGCATCGACAACGTTTTTTTTAGATGCGACGCTCAGAGCATCTCTTGTCGGCGCCCCTGTCCTTCCTGCGTGCGTCCGTTGTTGTCCGCGTGCGTCCGTTGTCCGCAGCCACTCTCCCCCGCTCCTCTCCGATAGCGAACACTCTCTCGCGAGGGGCATTGGATTGGATTTGGATTTGGATTCAATTGGATTAAAGTGGATTGTGTTGCGTCATAGCCGCGGCACACTCTCCGCGGTCTCGTCTCCTTCGGGCGCGCTGCGCATATAACCGGTGCGCCGCTCTCCGGCGGCCTTTCGGTCGACGGTTGCTCTCCGCTTGCGCTTGAACCTCCCTCAGCGTCGCATCACACCAGGGTTCCCGCGAGGGGAAGTGGGCGTAATTTTTTTTCTTTCCTCTCGCGAAACGCAGATCAAGTCCTTTAGTTGCACGTACGAACAACGCATGTTTTGTTTATTTCAACTTCGGCTACGCGGTAAAAGGCGTCTGGCGTCACGCCTTCGTTGAGCCTGTCGCAACCGCCTCCTGAATCAATAGCGCTACCCGGCTGACGACCATTTATCGGGTGCACGTACGTGCTTCTGTACACTTTGGAACCCCCCTCCCGGAATCGCGCCTTCCGGTATCTTATCTCGCGTTTCGCGGGCTAAAACGTTTGTTTTGCCGGGTCGAGTGTTCCCTCTCTCCAAAGGAGGCGCCGCAAGGGGCCACCTACCTGTACCACCGCAGTCGGGTCCCTTCCATGCCAAACGACGCAGCCGTAAAGTCGACCATCACGGATTTTTTTTTAAAATTGTGGCTCATCTTTGCACAATGCTCCCTCAAAGTATTTTTATCTAAAAAATTTTTCTTTTCGTAGCCGATCTTGTATCTCCAGGGTTTAAAGCAAACTTATTTCTATCAAAAATTCATAAAAAAAGATCACTTCTCTCTCAATCGCCGCCATTTTATCGTGGACGCCACGTTGACGCCCTGGGCTACCCTAAGCCGCATTTTGGAGATTTCTGCTTTTTTTTTTTTTGCTCTCGTTACGCCGTTCAGAAAATACACGGTGTAGCGCATTTTAAAACTGTTTTTGCAAATACAAGCGCGTTCCATCAGTCAATGAAGCATTTTTTTTTACTGAATTTCACCATTGCGGACCATTGATAAAAAATATCCGCGCACGAAAAAAAGAAACGCGCGAGAAAACGTTTGCCAAGTTTGAAAAAAATCTCCTTTCCGGCCCATATTCACCCCTAAATTGCGCATTGTTGTGCTCGTACTACAATATAAAATGCAGCGCATTCACTAGTACACACCGTCGCAGTTTATTTCAGGATGTTTATTCGGAAGAGCTTTTGCTTTAGAAGAGAAAAAAAAAAATGTTTGAATTTGTACACCGACATTTCACCACGTTGTTCCGCAGAGCGTCTTCTCAGCACGGCATGTGCCTGCCTTCATGAAAGACGCGCGAGCCAGCGGTTTCGCGCTGCAAGATTACTTTTCCAGGCAATTGTATTTCGTAGCGTCAACACGGGGAAAAAGGATAGTTCGCTTGTTGGATGTAAAAGTACAACGTGGAGCTAGTGGCAATGTGCCCATTCTATGAGTACGTCACGGTGGACTCAACGGCTGGCTGGACATCAGGCGTGCATTCAAAGCATCAACGCATGCACATGAATTCGTTCAACTCGATGACTCGGCCCCCATTTGCTTCCTAATATTTAGCACACATAATGGATACTGCGCATTACATACATTTTGGCGCACGTTAAAGATCCCCAAACGGGTCAAAATTTATCGGGAGCCCTCAACTACGCCCCGCCTAATAGCCTGAGACTCCCCAAATTTGAATTGGGAAGCTCCTCTTACACAGCAAGCTCCACGCTTGACTACGATGAGTTGCTGGGCTAGTCAACAATTGGAAAGTTACAAAACAATTGGGAAGTTGCTTCTGTTTAGTTTTATAAATTCCTTGCCTTGGCTTTTTGGTTGTTCTCGTTTTTTTTTTTTAGTGGGTTCTTCCTTTTTTCTTGTTTTATCTTCTTCCGTTTTTGTTCTAAGGGGAGGGGGGGGGACCGCTTTTCTCCGGAAATGAAATTCCTGGGCTCCCCACCGATAAGACACACAGATTCGGTTATCTCAAGCTGGCATGCGACAGCGCGGAAACTGACGGGAAGCACGAGCAGAATAAACAATGAATAATGGCTGGAAGAAAAACGGTGTCCACGTTTATGTATTTTGGCATCGCTGCCGTAGAATTGCGCAAGTAACCTCTCCGCGGTCATAACACTCGAAGTCCCCCTTGCCACACCGATAGCACGAAAACCGTGCGACAAGACTCTCTCCGTATATACTGCAAGTGACAGATAGCTGCTCAAGGCGATCTTCGAGGAGGCAGACCGCGGGGGGCGTTGAATGGCGTCAAATTTGGAGCAGTGGCATCGGGCAGACTCAGGGTTCTCACCGAACGTTGCTCCCGAAACGTAGTACGGCTACTCTTCCATATCGCTCAGCTGATCTTGTAGCGCTGTTTAAAAAAAAGTGAATCAAGACCAGAAGCTGGAGATCTGGAAAAAACGTCCCGCGGGCGTTTTGGGGGGGCGGGGGGGGGGGGGGGGGGGCGCTGATTCTGCGGGCCAAAACACCCAGAAATCGGCGATGAAGTTCGCGTATCAGTGGAGCACGGTGTGTTATAGGTCACATTGGGTCATTTCGTATGCGATGCATGTCTTGGCGGTGCCTGTCTCAGCGAAGTACGGCAGGTTTGTGGGGGTCGATTTTCTGAGCTCTTTCTTGAAGCCTTTTTGAAGGTCCTTATGCCATCTAAAAAGAACTTCTGCCATATAAGGCGTTTTCTTTTTTCTTTTTGAAATGAGCTACATATCCAAAAACCCAAACTGAGCCGGATAAAGCTGCAGTGACAAGAAATACCAGGCAACTTTGCCCCAAGAATGGGGTGGGTGGAAAACAGTTAAGATAACGCCCTGAAAACGTGTACGCAGATCATGGTTCGTATCGAAAGTTTGCTTTTTGGCTTGAGTGTTCAGACTGTTTCGTGGGCGTTTTCGGACGTTCCTTTTTTTCTTTTTTTGCGTTTCGGAGCTAGCTGATTGTAGAAAAAATTCAGAAAACAATTACATCTGCCGTAGATCTGCCTCCAGATGCCCGCGACGAAGTGAACGGAAGAAGTGAACGAAAGGAAACAGTTGGGAAACAATGATTTCATTTCGTCTGCCCCGTTCCTACGAAACAACTCTGGTTATATTTATTTTTTTACTCCCATATTTACCATTTCAGTACTTCACTAAATAACCGCCGCTTACAAGCCTGGCAAATCCCGCCTCCCTCCCCACCCCCTCCCCCCCGCTCTGAGAGTACGAAACACTTCATCAAGTTGAAGTATATGTATAAATAATTATTAAGAAAAGGGGTGGCCAGTGGCCTAAGAAGGGGGGGGGGGGTGTTTGGAAGGAGGTGAAGGGCTCCTGTAGGCCCTAAATTCTTCGGGCTACGCCTGACACTTTGGCGAACTCCCAAAGGGAAAGCAATCTCTCCTTGGCGTGACTAGGATTCATGGGCGTAGTCCACTCTTCGTATGATTGCACCTGTTGGGCGTGTCGGGCTCGGAGTTCACGGAGGCCCCCACAGTCCCACAAGAGGTGTCGAATATCCTGCTTGACTGTAGAGTCCTTGCAGTACGGGCAGGGGTACGGTGGAGAAAGATATGAGCAGCCTTCTTGTGCAGCGTTTTGGAAATTCATGGCAAAGCAATGCAGAGCTTGCTCACTTCGTTAGTGCCTTAAGGCGTGCCCAAGATAGTTATCCCATGGAAGAATTCGAAAAGAGCAGTTAATGGTGCCCAGAGGATCGACTCACCTGCTCTCCATGTACAGTTCTACTGTTCCTGACTCCCTGTTGCATATTTTTAATGCCTTCTCCACCAAAACTCAATCGCACAATGCTTGAAAGTCAATTTAAACAAAGTTTTCATAACAATGCAGCATCAATTTAAGTGTTTCTAATTAATATGAGCCAAATCCAAACTCACCACCCCAATCTAGCTCAAATTGACGGCATAATTTTTAATTACTTATGGCCATAAACTTCTCCTAGCTGACTTGTAAACGATATCATATAATAGTTCTGACAGCGCTGCATTTAGGTCCGGTAACAAACTTCGGCTTGTTTCGGCTGATTTCGAGAAAGAAAAAAAAAAACGCCTCATACGCCGAGATATGCCTTGAGATTCCTGAAAACCGCTCGGCTTTCTGCTCTAAAAAAGAGCATTCCATCTTTATCACTTCTCCCATAACAAAGCGGATGAACGCGCGTAAATAGGAAAGACCTTTTGAAACTGTCAGCATTGGTGGCGCGGCCTCCACTCGTCAGCATTACTTAACGAAAAAAAAAAAAGCATATTTGAACCCAATCATAATTGCATAACAGAAAATACCAGCGTTCTTTTATTCAAAATACATGCTGAATCAGTTACACACCGTCTACAATTTGGAGCTTGAAATGCATAAAGTCCCGATTTCGTGCAACTACCCTGGAAAGGTCGCGCAGTCTCCTTAATAAGCGTACGGCAGCTGACAGTCATGCAAACAACTTTTCTGAGTGCAGTGCGGTCATTGTTCCTCCTTCGTGAGAAACAAAAAGAAACCTCGAGCTATCTTAGTCCAGAAAACAAGACTGCCTATTTGCAAGCAAACCACTGCAGCTAATTTCAGAACTGGCGAAGGCCATTGTACAAAGGCTACGGTCACACACGGAAGCCTTGAATAAATACGACGCTCATTTCACAATGGCCTTGGCTCAGCAAAGCCGGCAAGCTGACAATGCATGCGCTCAAACATACTTTCGCTTGTTCCGTGGGTAAACTTACCGCCCCCTGGTATACAGAAGCTGTCAGCATGAAGAGACGCCTGAGCGAGCAGGTTTTCCGCCGGTATCCACTTTCCTTTTTTAGAAATGCCGCATGATAATTACTGCATGTCAATAACATGCGTTCTTCCTGACGGTTACTTATACGTGCAGAATACTGTTTTCAGAACTGCCAAACTCCAGCAGGAACGTGCTGTCGCGTCGGCCAAGAGCGCAAGGCTTGAAGCCAATGTCGATCCCCCAAAACAGCTAACGCGCATGCGGTTTATTACTGAAGACGTCCCCCTAGCCCCCGTATTTTGAGGCAGTGCTCGGGTGAATAAAAAATTGGCCGCGTATCTGCTCTTTTCGTCGCAAATGTCGACGAAAAACGATAGTCTTTCGTCGACATTTGCCAAGTAAATGCCTCCCTTTGCTTTCCTACTCACCTCTCATCGCGCTCCTCCCAAGGTAAACACGATGGAGTTATGCTAAAGCCAATTTAAATTTATTGCGTTCCCATGCTACAGTCGGGTGCCTCGATGCCAGTGCTGGTATACGGAGGAGACCAGCATGAATCGAGGCAGCCTACTCCAACGTTTATAGGACTACCTTGCCGTTCTCTACGCGCGTCCCAAGCGGAACGTGAAAGCTCCGTGCAACCGGAGCCGATGCCGTTCGCAACCAAGCGCGCCACGCATGCGCAGTGGCGTTCCCGCTTGCCATCGTAGCGGAGCGGACCGTGAAAAACGGTCAGCTAAAACTCGGTATTCGCGAGTTTTGGCTAACCGTTTTGCACAGTCCGCTCATCTACGATAGTGAGCGGGAGCGCCATTGCGCATGTATGGCGCGCTTGGCCGCGAACGGCATCGGCTCTGGTTGCGCTGAGCAGGCCGCCGGTATCGGAGCGGACCATCGAAAACGGTCAGCTAAAACTCTATTGACGCTCATCGTCTTTGTCTTTTACGGGCGAAGCCCGTTAGGGGCTCGGGCGGTTGGCAACTCATGTCGTCGTCGTAAGCGTCATCTCATATAGTCATCGTACTAAAACACCGGGACACTCGTTTACGCCCCGCGCTGGAGCGCTTTGTAACGCATACTTAAAAAAACACCGGGACACTCGTTTACGCCTCGCGCTAGAGACCTTCATACTTCAAAGACACGAGACTTTAACAGCAAAGCCGTGTATACCTCTACCCACCAACGGTTTCATCTCCGTTGGGAAAAACGCGAAGGCGCCAAGAATACACCTATAGACTGCCTGCTTCACCTCTCACCAGGTTTCACGTTAATGGAGATGGTTTGGTATTTTTTTAGCGACCAAGACTCTTACGGGCTCGGGCTTTTGGCGTCCCCTGTCGTCGTCTCGTATAGTGACGGTACCAAAACACCGGTACACTCGTTTTCCAACGCCTCGCACTAGAACGCTTCGTGCTTCAAGGACACGATAGCTTTATACAGCAAAGCTGTATACCTCTACCCCCCAACGGTTTCATCTCCGTGGGCAAAAAATTGTCGTCTGCCTCTCATTGCCCACCAGCAGCGATTTTGCGATAGCGGGCAATGACACCATACCAGGACAGACTGTCGTCACGCTTAGTCATAAAACATCTTTTCTTTTAAAAGCGCCTGCTTGCGACCTGTCCGGGCGTCACCAAAAACGTTCATTGAGGCGGTTACTCTTTCTCACAACGAAGGATTCGAACCGGGCGCGCCATAGTTCGAGAGAGACTCCTTCGATTTTGTTTTCCCATGTTTGCGCCGCACGCAGGCGGCGACGTACAGCCCTTATCGCTGTTTTGCAAAGCACAGCGGCGCTGCTTTCGAGTGGCTGTCCAGACAGGATGCAACCCTTTGTCTATCAAGCCTCGGCGGTCACGTGCTGCTCGGGCGCAATAATTCGTTGGCTACCGTCCAGTCGTATACTACACCACAGGGAGCTGTTGTGCAGGCATTTTCCTTTTATTACTCTGACTAAATCCAGAAAAGCTAGAAAACCGTGGATTACACTTGAACTCTTAAAAAGAATAAAAGAACGCAATAAGTTGTTTGATAAATTTGTAAAATCCCGGGATTTATTGGTCCTGATGGATTACAAGAAAGTTAGAAATAAATTAACAACGGACATAAAGAGAGCGCGCCTTCAGTACTACTCAAACAAATTTGCGAGCATTCAGTTTGATCCCTCAAAAACTTGGACGGTTATAAAAAATTTGCTTCGGAAATCGAAGGCTTCAGTGCCATCTGAACTAAAAATAGGAGAAGATACCTTCAGTGGTAAAGCCCTAGCTAATCTGTTTAACCAACGCTTCCTGTCTTTTGGGGTGTCCAATTCACGTAGCTCGGATCCAAGGTCTTATCTAACTCAAAACGTGTGCAGCTCAATGTTCCTCTATCCTGCTACTATAACCGAAATTACCAATGTGGTAAATAGTCTAAAAAAAATTGTTCTTCTGGCTTTGATGGAATTAAGGCCGCACCAATCAAAGCTGTGATAGACCTGATCGGTGAAGTCTTGTGTCACCTAGCAAATTTAATTCTGTCTACAGGAATCTTCCCCGATAACATGAAAATAGCAAAAGTTATTCTTTTACATAAAGGTGGTGCGATTGATGAAATTAATAATTACCGGCCAATTTCAGTGCTACCCATTTTCTCCAAGGTCATGGAGAAAGTTATAAATTCTAGACTATCAAGTTACCTCCAAAAGCTGAAATTAATTTCCGGCAATCAGTATGGATTTCAAAAAGGGAAATCTACTGAACTTGCTTTAATTAACATCAAGGATAGCCTTATTCGCAACATAGAAAACCGTCTTTATTCTGTAGGAATTTTCTTAGACTTTAATAAGGCTTTTGATTCAGTTAAACATGATATTCTTTTTCTTAAACTGTCACATTATGGTATAAGGGGAACTTCACTTCAGCTTTTTCGCAGCTACTTATCAGACCGTGAGCAATTCGTTTCAGTTCATGATGTTCAATCCGACAGGCAAAAAATATCGTATGGTGTACCACAGGGGTCTATATTGGGGCCAATTCTATTTCTTTTATACATTAATTATATTGATTCGATTCCGTTCACCCAGGATATTGTTCTTTATGCTGACGATACGAATGTTTTTTTTTCGTCCACTGATTTGGCATCCGTCATCGCTACTGCAAACTCCTGGTTACAACAGCTTTCCCTCTGGCTGGATGCGAATGAATTACAGCTTAACGTTAAGAAAACAAAATATATCATTTTCACGTCTAAGAATAGGCCTACGAGAATTCCTTGCCCTCTAACATTTCAATCCCTTCCAATCGAAAGAGTTCAAGTACACAAGTTTTTAGGTGTTTTCTTTCACGAAAATCTTCTTTGGAATCACCATGTTGATTTTGTTAAACACAAGACCGCACAATCTATTGGAGCGTTAAATAAACTGCGTCCTTTGTTACCAACACCTGTAAAGCGTCAACTGTATTTCTCGCTTGTTCATTCTCGTTTGCGATATTGTCTGTTGGTTTGGGGTGTTACTTCTAAGTCCAACCTTAACTTTCTCGTTTCGATTCAGAAAAGGGGTATTCGTTTTATCAATAACTTGCCTATGGCTGTTTATACCTTACCTTATTTCGCACAAAATTTAATTATTAGTATTCAATATATGTACGAACTTAAGTTAGCTGAGACCATATACCATACCTATAAAAGTGACCGCGAATCCTTTCTCTTACAGTACACAGACACTCATCCACACTACAGCTTTCGGCATACTGTTTTCAAGAAAAACAGGATCAGGACGAATTATGGTACCCAGCTGTTAGATTGGCAGATACCGAATCTTTTAAACTATCATCCCGACATAATAGGCCTTATTGATTGTTGTAGGTGTTTATATTCATTTAAAAAGCAAATTAAACTTTACTTTATGAATTTATTATGACTTACATTGACCTGATTTGCTACCTTCATGCTCTTTGCATCTGTTTATGTAGTGTTTATTTGGATTGTAAACTATGCAACCACATTTGTTTGCTGGCTACAATGTATGTATTAGTGTAATCCTGCTAATTCTCGTGGGAAATGTTGGTTATTGTATAACTCTATGTTGCCATCTGATTGTCCCCCTTCTTTTTCCTTTTTTTCTTTCTTTTTCTTTCTTTTTTTATGTGAAACGTTTCCAAGCTTGAAACGCTGTCTGTGCTGCCAGTGTCACTGGGAGCCAGAGGTCAAGTCAGGCGACATTCACGTTGCCTTTAGCCTCGGCACCATGTACGCCATTCTGCCAAATAAACTCCATATTTCAATCAATAAATCAATCAATCGTCCTCTCAAGCTTCTACGTACTGAAGGCTTGAGACTTCCATACGCCTCCTGATCAGAAACACCGATTCACACATCCTGGACAAACATTTCGAGATAACCGTCCTCTCAAGCTTGTGCGAACTGAGGGCTTCGGACTTGCGCAAAAAACGAGGACTGGACGAGAAAGACACGACGACCAGCGCAGTTTTCTAACAACTGGATTTTTATACATCATACACCACATATAAACGCTCTTTTACAACACCCGCGCATGATCAAATGTCTGCCTTACACGTCATACTCACAAACTCAAGAAAAAAGCGCTTTACATTATCTCATGTCGTCTAACAACTTAATTTCCTTATCGGAAAGGGCTTCTGAAGGTTTACTTATGCATCTTTCTTTTACTTTCAACATGTGCCGAGCTTTCACTATCTCTCTTGTAGTCTTATCATGGTAGTGGAACTGCGTCGTGGTTTGGTCGGGCAACGGCTCGCATTTTTTTTTTGTTGTGCACTGCGCACCTTTGTTGCGCACCTTTATGGCTGGACATACGTTCTCTGAGCTTTACATTTATGCATTTACTCGTCTGACCGACGTACGGGTGCCCACATATCAAATGGAATTTTGTACACGTTTTCACTGCATTCCAGAAATTTGTACGTGTGATGCAATGTGCATTTACTAGCCTTACTGCTTGCCCTTTCCTTGTACAGTCTGCCTTCGTGTCTTTTTCGTTCAGTCCTCGTTTTTTGTGCGCTCAAGTTAGTCATGACTTCTGTAAGCCTCCCGTGCCGAAGTCCGCCTCCTGATCAACAACGCCATCCTGGTCGCTCGGCCTGTTATTAAACGGGTACTACAGCAAACACTTGTGATCACTGTCGTTCATCGAAGAACGTGAACACCCATCCGTACCCTGTCCTAGAGATCAAGATAGTTATGCTCAGATAAGCCCACCAATGCATTCGTAAGAGCGCCGTGCGCGATAACGGGGGGAGAACAAAATAGGTGGCACAATGGCTACCTTTTATCAAGACGTAAAGCATGTAGACGGTTTATTAAAGGTCCTGGAGACTGATAATCATGCTGATCAAGCAAAAGAACGGCGAAAAGTTTTCGCTCATTGCCGTTTTCTTTACTTTCGTCCCGTCACTCACAGTCTTTCAGATCGCCGATCCCAGATATATAGTAGTTTAGGATGGCGGATAGCGTTGGGCGGTACACTGCTGGATTTGCACCGACCCCTGTTCAGCGCAGGAGGTCTATAGAAAAAACTAACCAACCCTTTCCTGCCGGAAACAGGGGTGCGCGCGAAGTTTGCCGAACACTGTGAAACCGTAAATCAATCCCTCGTTAAATCCCCTCCTAACCAAATGCCCAACCCCCGACAAATGGCAACCCTACGATTGACCAACCCCAACCCAACCCTTATATTTCAACTGAGATTGACCCGAGTGCAAACGCCGTGCAGTAATGTTTGGGTATGTGCTATTGTATGTCCTGCACTTCCTCTTCACCGGAGTGGACCAAGCGTGGCCTACCCAATGCGCAGCTGGCGTGCGCGGAGTGGGCTAATCTCCTTTTCCCTTCTCCAGAGGGAGGGAGCGCCTGTGATTGGCTGGGAGTGTGGCGTGATCCGGCGCGCCACTTGTGGGAGCGGCCGCCAGCTGCGGGAGAGGAGAGTTTGGGCGCGCGTCGCTAACAGCGACAGAGACACGAGTCGGCCAATACAAGCGTCACTTGAAAGATTCACCTCGAGCACTAGCAAAGACTACTGAAGCATTTGTGGCCTCAAAAAAACCTGCTGCTCGGCTAGTTGGTTCATATATTGGCAAAAAAATGTTGGCGCATTACAGACAAAACACTAGAGTGACTAGACAGACAGGTGTGACTGGCGCTCTAAACACACATGCGACGTTTCAGTAATGTCCTGTCCATTCCATCATATTTCATACGCAAATATAAGACTTAATGACCGCGTTGAAGAGTTTCGGCACTCTTTGGCCATCGTTGCCTTGAACAGCATGTACTACAGTCAAACCCGGTTACAGCGAACTGCAATATGCGCCACGATTAGTTCGATATAACTAATAGTTCTAAATAGCCGAACCCGCCAATAACGAGTTTTTTGTTACGAGTTCGCAATACGTGGGACTCCCTCAACGGTTTATTAGTCATGGCTTCTATGACTAATAGAAGTCAGAACTCCTCCTGCCATCACAATAAATTATGTCATTTACATACACAAAAATATCTATTTATTGCAAGCAATACAGCTACTTTCCGCTTTAACTACCTACTTTTCCAAAAAGCGTTGATTCTTGTTTTCACTTTTGTTTTGGCGGCGTCATCTAGCACAGCAGTCTCTACATGAGACCTCATGTGCATCAGTTGCAGTCGGTGTCCTTCAATATCGAAGCAATATTGGTCGAGCACATTGACTGCCGAAAGCGCTTCATTAAGCATCGGACGGCTTTCACTTGCGACATCCTCCGCCTCTTCGGTGCCTCCAGCATGCAGCGCCAGCAGCCATAACATCGGTGACGGCGAGGGCTCACAGTGAAGGCAACGTCGTCGTCGACACTCAGTCAATCCTTGGAGGGTACTCCTTTCAGCAACATAGTGAACGTTTGTGAGCTCTTCTCACAGTTCATCGATGCTTCCATCTTGGTCCGGTCTCGCTGACTGAGAGGGTTTAATCGTGAGTCAGGCGCGTTAGAAACAGTTACGGAAAGTGCCGGGAGTCACGTCGCTCCATGGGAGGCTCAACATTTCCGTCGCAGCCAATCAACATTTCAATCGCCGCTCCGAGACCGTGCATTTTGGCGGCAATTCTAGGCGCGCCGAGTTCGATATATCAGATGTGAACTTCGTTATAAGGAATATGTTTCGCGTGTATTTTCATAACTGATCTTTCTTTGCTCGATATATAGCAAAATTCGCTCTATCCGGACTCATTATAATCAGGTTTTACTACACTACTACTACTTTGTACTACTACTACAACGAATGCTACTATTACTAATAGTACTTTCTACTGCCTACTACTACTATTTTCTACTATCTACTATCACTACTTTGTACTGCTACTTCTGCTACCACTACTTGCTACTGCTACTACTCGAAGTGGAGGACTGCAGATAAGTTGAGGAATCCTGGCAATATTTCCACACAACAAGGAAATCAGGGAGGTGCCTCTCTATAACCTCCCTGATTTCGTTGTTCCACCTACTTCTTGGTGTTTTCTCTCCCCTTCATTGATTTTCCCTCTCTGCCTTGACTGCGTGTTCCTCCGTAGTTTTTATTAGCCTGTCATATGCCCATTAATTTTCCCCCGGATTTTCCTTATTTGAGCCTCTATGCTCTGGGTTATAACCGCAGTTTCTTTACTGCCTCACTTGGTGCACTGCCCTGGCCGGTCCGGTTTCGCGCCCCCCAGTTTCCCAAACCTCAGGTGTACACGCGTGCGCTCACTGCTCAGCCTGTAAATGCCTTTCTCATTTATGCTTATTTATCCAAACATTCATAAAGTCCCTCCGACGGGAGGCAGAAGTCAGTACTCGACTGTCTCCTACCACACTCTTACGTAATTTGACCCTCGCATTTTTGTTCTCTTTTTACTATGATCAGGTTTTGCTAATCACAGATATCTAGCATTACATTTCCGTTGAAGTCTGTTTACCCGTATAGATCTTCAATGTGGACGTGCATGTCCCCTATCAATAGTACCTCCCCCGAACGTTTCAAATCCTCGATGTCCTTTTTTAGACATTCCACGAGTTTTTCGTTTTGTTCTTTGCTATCCTTACCCATCCACACATACGGCACACCTAAAGCCATCTCCCTACCCTCAACTATTCCTTTCACGCGGACGTTCTTTAGAGACTTCTTTCACTCTCTTCCAATTAGCCTCCACCGTATAAGCATACCAACTCCTCCGCGTATTCTCCATCCAGCCGTCCTGTTACAACTTTCCCATACATACTCTCCAATTACCAGAGATTCTTCCAGGTCGTGTAAATGCGTCTCGGTCACGGCGTATATCCGGCTATCGTCCTCCTCTAGCTGCTTATGAATCTCCTTCAATTTATCTCTTTTCCTGTCGGCCTGCATGTTCATGTACGTGATTTTCAGTTCTCCCCCTGTTCTTGACACCCCGTCGCCGCCTCTTTTGTTTGCCTGCACCCACCTAGCTATGTTCCCCATCTCCCTGCCAACGTAGCCTTCGCTAAGACCTGTGGCCCCCTTGAAAAAGCCACTGCTCGTGCCGCGTGTCGTCGCCGGATGGCTTCTCGCACCTGCCCGCTGAAGTGAACTCCGTCACACTGAAACACCCATTTCCAGCCCACCCGTCGGACGCCACTGTTGATGTCGACGACAGTGAAATTGCTCAGCTGTCGTGTGTCCTGGTTCATTGCCAGAACTTCCACGTGCACCTCTGGTACTGTGCTCACGACGACCTGCACATTCGGGCACAGCGTCCGAAGCTCCCCCACCCCCATTGCTAGTGCTGATTTCACACTCTAGTGCCCCTTCCCTACAGAACACCATTGGTCCCTCAAGCTATAACCACGAGGTTTTGCCCCTGCATGCTGTCGCACATCTTATCCTTCTCTTTTTCTAAAACTACTCTGACCGTCTGTCTAGGGAATACGCCAATCTGCCCTCTCTCGTCATTCTCACTCATCCTCTTATTGCCCTCTCGAAGTAGAGCATGTTCGAGTATCCTGCCAAGATCACCGTGCGCCTCTTTTCCTCTTCTTGCCTGTCCCCCGGCGCGTCCGACCATACCTTACGCCAACGCCGCCTGTGGGGAAATGGGCGACGTATGTTCAGCACAGCGGGGTCACTGTAGCCTGCTCGCTGACGTGCCGCTGTCTCCACCCATAGCTGAACGGCCACCTCCTGCTTGTAGGAGATGTAAATGCTGAGGTGGTCCCCTCGACTGCCTTTGGCATTTCAAAATTGGGGCGCACCACCGATTGTTAAGGATGCAGCGATGGCGTAGAGGTAGAACACCCGCCTCGCGTGCAGAAGGACCGTGGTTCGAATCCCGGTGCCGGACAATTCTAACCAGATTAAAAAAAATCCGCGCATTGATGGAATTGCACAAAGGGGCTTGGGGTGCGGCCTGACCCCGGCGACCATTGCCGGCAATGCACTCCCTCACCAGAGCAGGATTGGACACCCTGGTGTAGTAACGGCCACAACCTCCCATGAATACGCCAATTAACCCTCGGCCCTCAGTCCCCAACGGCTGCGAAGCAACTGACCACGGCGGCGGTCAGACCTGTGACGCAGCAGAGGGTGCTAAGAATCCCTGGATCCGGACAGGCCGCCAATGGAATCTGAACCTGGCAACGCTTAACGTGCGAACCTTATCTAGCGAAGCAAGTCTAGAGGTGTTGTTCGAGGAATTAGAGGGCATTAAATGGGATGTAATAGGGCTTAGCGAGGTTAGGAGGGCAGGCGAAGCCCTTACGGTGCTGAAAAATGGACACGTCCTATGTTACCGTGGTCTAGAGGACAGAAGAGAACTGGGAGTGGGATTTCTAGTCAATAAAAGCATATCTGGCAACATAGACGAATACTATAGCATTAACGAAATGGCAGCAGGTCTTGTAATTAGGCTCAATAAGAGGTACAAGCTCAAGGTGGTGCAGGGCTACGCGCCCACATCCAGCCACGACGACCAAGCAGTGGAACGCTTCTATGAAGATGTGGAATCGGCAATGGCTAAAGTAAAAACGCAGTATACCGTAGTTATGGGGGACTTCAATGCTAAAGTAGGCAAGAATCAGGCTGGAGACAAGGCAGTTGGGAACTATGGTCTGGGCTGTAGAAATAGCAGGGGGGGGGGGGGGCTACTAGTTGAATTTGCAGAACGGAATAACGTACGCATAATGAATACCTTCTTCTGTAAACGGGAGAGTCGGAAGTGGACCTGGAGGAGCCCGAATGGGGAGCACAAAAATGAAATGGACTTCATATTATGCGATAACCCTGGCGTCGTGCAGGATGTGGAAGTGCTCGGAAGGGTAAGGTGTAGTGAACACCGTATGGTAAGATCTCGAATTAGGCTGGATTTGAGGAGGGACCGCAACAAGCTAGTACGAAAGAAGCCGATAAATGAGCTAACACTAAGACGTAAAGTAGAAGAATTCAGGATCGCGCTGCAGAACCGATATTCCGCCCTTAACGAGGAAGCCGATCTTACGACACAGGAAGCCAGCGACAACCTTACACGCATTATCACGGAGTGTGCAGTGGAAGTCGGGGGCACTATGGCTAGACAGGATACGGGTAAACTTTCTCAGGAGACGAAAGATCTAATCAGGAAACGGCAAACCATGAAAATCTCCACCGCAGCTGACAGAATAGAACTAGCCGAGCTCTCGAATTTAATCAATAAGCGTAAGACAGCTGACATACGGAAGTATAATATGGAGAGTATCGAATACGCTGTAAAGAACGGAGGTAGCCTGAAAGCAGTGAAGAGACGTCTTGGCGTGGGGAAAAATCAGATGTATGCACTTAAGGATAAGCAAGGCAATGTCATCACAAATAGGGATAAAATAGTCACAGTGGCCGAGGAGTTCTACAGGGATCTGTACAGTAGCCGGGACATCCAGGATAATGCCAAACGAGACAGTAGTTCAGAGGAGATAGACATCCCACCAGTAACGACCGAAGAAGTAAGGAAGGCTTTGAAAGAAATGAAAGGGGGCAAAGCACCTGGTGAGGATCAGATAACAGCAGACCTCTTGAAGGATGGCGGAGAAATTGTACTTGAAAAACTGGCAAACCTGTATACGCAATGCCTAATGACCGCAATGGTACCGGAATCTTGGAAGAACGCGAACATCATCCTAATCCATAAGAAAGGCGACATGAAGGACTTGAAAAATTACAGGCCGATCAGCTTACTGTCAGTCGTCTACAAGGTATTTACCAAGGTAATCGCTAACCGAATCTCTGCAACCTTAGATTTCAGTCAACCTAAAAAACAAGCAGGGTTCCGTAAAGGTTATTCAACAATGGACCATATTCACACGATCAATCAGGTGATAGAGAAGTGCGCTGAGTATACTGAACCCCTATATATAGCCTTCATAGATCATTAGAAAGCGTTTGACTCGGTCGAAACCCTAACAGTCATTCAGGCATTACGGAACCAGAGGGTAGATGAGCATTATGTAAGAATACTAGAGGATATCTACACTGGGTCCACAGCTTCAATCATCCTCCATAAGGAGAGCCGTAAAATACCTATAAGGAAGGGCGTCAGACAAGGAGACACAATATCTCCAATGTTATTCACAGCAGGTTTACAAGAAGTATTCAGAACGTTGGATTGGGAACAGGTGGGAGTAAGGGTTAATGGAGAAGACCTCAGTAACCTCAGATTTGCTGATGACGTGGCCCTGCTAAGTAACTCGGGGGAGGAATTGCAAAGCATGCTTTCCGCACTGGGCGAACAGAGTAGAACCGTGGGCCTGAAAATTAATATGCAGAAAACTAAAGTAATGATCAATAACCTCGGGACAGCACAGCAGTTTGAGATAGGTGGCGAGGCAGTGGAAGTGGTAAGCGAATATATCTACTTAGGCCAAGTTGTGACCCCAGATCCCAACCATGAGGCAGAGATAATTAAAAGGATCAGAATGGGGTGAGGTGCATATGGCAGACATAGCAGCCTACCATTGTCGCTGAAGAAGAAAGTGTATGACAGCTGCATCTTACCGGTACTCACCTACGGGGCAGAAACTTGGAGGCTCACTAAGAGGGTTCAACTTAAATTGAGAACGACTCAGCGGGGAATGGAGCGGAAAATGATAGGTGTAACATTAAGGGACAAGAAGAGAGCGGAGTGGGTCAGGGAGCAAACTGGTGTTAAAGACATATTAGTAGAAATTAAGAAGAAGAAATGGACGTGGGCAGGGCATGTAATGCGAAGACAAGATAACCGCTGGTCATTAAGGGTAACAGAGTGGATCCCTAGAGAAGGCAAGCGCTGCAGGGGGCGGCAGAAAGTTAGATGGGCAGATAAGATCAAGAAGTTTGCGGGGATAAATTGGTCACAGTTGGCACAGGACCGAGGTAATTGGAGAATAATGGGAGAGGCCTTTGCCCTGCAGTGGGCGTAGATAGGCTGGTGATGATGATGATGATGATGATGAGTTCCTTTCCATTAGCCTTCATGAGAAAAGCAGCCACCATGGACCGAATCATACACACATCGTTATCATATGATCCCCCGCTGTGGTTATTTTACATATTACCGGATGATTTGGTCCGAAGGACAAATGTCACATGCGGCTTTGTTTTCCCCGGCCCCAAGAACGCCTTGCTGCAAGTTCTATTTTGCCGCGAACACACAAAAAATGGTTTCATCTATTTTCGTTCTTTAGGCATCGCAAAAGTGTCCAGCCTCCTTGAGGGGATAGAAACCGCGCGCTGAAAGCGATGACGTAAATTGATGCTCGAAAAGCTTTGCAGTTCTTCACCTCCAGAGTTTGCCAAAAAATATTCACAAAAATTTTTCCCCTCCCCCCAACTAATTCCCGAGTTCCCACACCTTACGCCATGTATTCTGGAGCCTGATGGCCTCGCGAGGAAAGTAGCTGCCGCATCCATTTCGCTGCCTGCGATACCGAGAGGCCTGCTGCCACCGTTAAACGGGTGGAACATCCCAAGAGCGATCTTGTTGCGGTTTGAAAGGCAGAGGGGGCGGGCGGTTCCCAGTAATTCAAGAATTGCTGCTCATATGATAACTCACGCCCCTCTCTCCCCATCTTCCTACGCAGTGCCTGCCAAGCGCACCTCGCCATCCAGCAGAAATAGCGTAGCACATACTCCACCTCGTCGTAGAGCCCCAGGCAGGCATCACGAATACGCCTTCGAACCATAGCGAGGGTGGGTTCGCGTCCGTAATACGTACGGTCGCGCAGATGTTCAGCGGTAAGCCTATAAGGGCCATAAACGTCGTAGTAATGCGAGAAATCCATGAGTGCGTAGATCATCAGGGCGGCTGGGTACTAGGTCGACGACGCTGTAACCCCGGGGCAGCGTAGCAAGGTCTTGAAATACGACCGGTGGTCGACCAGGCCGCCGGAAGCTGCCGTTCATGGCCACTCTCCGTGACCTTTCAGCGCCTCAGCACGGCAGACACACCTTACGCGTGGAGGTCTGGAAATGCGACCGGTGGTCGACCAGGCCCCCGGAAGCTGCCGTTCATGGCCACTATCCGTGACCTTTCAGCGCCTCAGCACGGCAGACACACCTTGCGCGTGGAAGCTTCGGGCAAGCAGTGGCGCTACTCACCGACACCTGCCTCATTAGAAGGGGTGACCCGTGCATACGCGCCCACCTGAATGGTTCAGGTGGGCTAAGGCGGGCCGCAGCGACACTCGGACGAGCTCTGCTGCGCACCCGCGATCTCATTTGGTATAGTACAATGGCGCCTTATTAATGACACACGGAAGTTGTGGATGAGAGTGGGGCTCTCGACTATCGCCTTCACTCCTGCATGTGCTCTTATCACAAGTGGTAAAAGAGTGTGGATTTCTGCCTTCCCGAACAGCACAGTCAGACTGAATTAATGTCTTAGTATAGTAGTATTGTTAGTGGTAGTAGTACTGCTAGTACTTGCACTACTACGAGCATAGTACTAGTGCTGCTATTAGTACTAGTACAAGTGCTACTACCACTACTGCTGTACTACTACATCAATTCAATCTGGCCGTGCTGAAAAATACGTGTTATACCCGCGGAATGCGTTGTTCGGTTAATATAATATTCACAAGCTGCTTAGCATGGTGTCGATGTTAAACCATGTAGGGTAAGCCTGGTAAACGGCGCCATTGTGCTTGTTTACCCATGCACGCAAGTGTGCGAACTGCTCAGCATTTGATATGGGTCGACGAGGCGCGAAAACGTAATCGCGCTCTTCCCCGCCGCCGCCGCCTCTTTTCATTGCCGTATCGGTAATCGCCCTCCCGCACTCGCGCCGGAGGGGCGCCGAAGTTCGGCCAGCGACGCACAATAGTCGACGCACTTGAGGCGACTAAAGTGGAGCTCTAAAGGAAAGAACAAGACTACTGACCTCGATCAATGTCTGGCCACATCACTGCGGCTGACGCTGCTTATGACGTCACGCGATGACGTGACGCCTTTTTTTAACCTCGCTTTATTTTGTGCCCATTCCGGAACCGATCCAACTGGGCGTGCCGTACCCAGCCTCGGCACAGACATACATTTGTATATTGCGCAACGTGTACGAGACACGAAAAAGTTTCAGCAGGCGGCAAAAACGGCGACAAATAAATGCCTTAACGGATTGCAGTTGGAATTTCGGCCATGTCACTGTCCTGGCAACACTGGGCCTGTTCGATTTACGGACGTTCTGGCAGCCCGCTCTCGGGCAGGAAGTTGCGTCTTGATTACGTTGTTCAAGCGCCTCAGCATACACCGGAAGCCGGGACCGAGAATCCAGCTGCGACGAGCGCTGCTGTGCAACTTTTTTTTTGGGTCGTCTGCTACGCTAGTGTGCTCGCTGCTCTCCCTAGCCACCATACCGACGCGTTGTTTGCGGACCGCCGTCGTCTTCACGATGAAGAGCACGATTTCGAAGCCGACGTTTTCAGTGTCTGCGTCATCCTCGCGATGGTCCAGCGGGAAGAACGGCACAGCGTACCAGTCTACGTGGAGAACGTTGTGTCGACCTACCTGGAGTTCGAGTTCAGGAGACTGTTTCGCCGGTCGCGGCGTACAGTGACAGCCCTGGTCGTCGCCGGATTTTAACACTCCGAATTTTACCCCGAAGGCCTGCGATGACGCCCCGAAATGCCTTCCCAGAAGACAGTTCTGATTGCCCTGTCGTAGATCGGTACACAGTGGATCATGTACATGATTGCGAATTCGACGTGAGCGAGTCATCAGTTCACGCCGCAGTCTACCCAGTCATCGGATTTATTTCTATCAGCGGACGGGAAATATTCTAGACCGACCAAGCAATATTGGAGCTAAACAAGCGGGCGTTCTACACTCTCGATCGTCGAGGAAGCGGAGGACTGCCGGACATGATCGGCGCAATTTATGGGTGCCGCATTTCTAGACCCTCTGAGTCCGAAGGATGTTACTACAATCGCAAGAAGTTTCACGTACTCCAGGGGATCTACAATGTGGATATGATGTTCATCGACGTGTTCGCCGGCTTTCCTGGCAGCGCCCACGACGCCTGAGTGCTGCGGGAGAGCTTTTTTTCTTGCCGGAGGAATAAACGAAAACTTTCATTCATGACAAGCGGGCAACCAATGTACTCGCTTAGAACCGCTTACATGAAGTAATAAACACAGACATTCCTTCAACTAGAATTGCGACGCCGTCCTCGCCCACGAGCACCATAAACCCTCCATGAGTGCCAGAAGACGAACCGCAAATGACAATTTTTATTTATTTATTTATTTATTTATTTATTTATTTATTTATTTATTTATTTATTTACTTGTTTATTTATTTATTTATTTATTTGTTTATTTCATGTACCCTCATGGCCCAAGGGCACTGGAGAGGGGAGTGGTAGAGCGTACATTTTTAGCAGAGAACAATGTTCAACAAGTTTCTTTACAGGCATAAATTAAACGAAAAAAGATAGCGGTATTATCCAATACCATACAAGGACAGAAAAAAAGGAACCACTTTTGATTACAAGCAATGCAACAATCAGGCACTTCAACCGTACAAAAAACTAAAAAGATGTACACAATGACAACAGTGCAAAGCAGGCAACTAATCAGCAGCCTGTACTCCAAAGTGCGCGCGCAGCCGATTTTTGAACTCTTCTAAATTGTTAGTTTCAACGGCCGCTGCTGGAAGGTGGTTCCACTCTGATGACATCTTTGGAATGAAAGATAAGTAAGAAGCACTACGACAAAAAGGCGTGCCCACTTTGTAGCGATGATCCAATTTAGGCGCGAGTCATATGTCATCTCACTCTCGTTAAAAAAAAAAATGGGTGTTGCAATGAGAAAAATAAACTGAAATGTGCGCAAAAGTGATTTTTCAGATCAAATAAACTTCAAACCATCAAATCCGCAATAATGAAAAATATTCGCAATTTTATTTTAAAACTGGCCGTGCCGCTCTCCTTTTGTCGTCTGCTAGCAGCGTCGTCTGCTATCTGCCAGATCGGTGCCCGCTCGCCGCCAGATCACGAACGCCCGGGCGGCTGTGGCAGCTTGCGGGGAGCCAGAAGTTGCCGACGCAAAAAAAAAATCGAACACGCTCTGGCGCCGCCGGAAGTGACGTTTTGGGCTACCCGAGAAAAACGAATGACCGGCTCTCGCCTCTGGCGGCCCGCGGGCAGCCCCGGGCAGCCAGTAGTGGGAAATCGAGCAGGCCCACTGGCAACACTGACAACACTGGCAGCACAAAGGACAGGCATCTTTGCTACCCGTGGCACCACGGCCCGGTACATATCCAACCGAACCCCGCATCCTGCCGGTTCCATTCCCACGTGTCGAGAACAGGAACGTGAATAAAATAATTGCACAGAAAAGGGGAGACACGGAAGAAGTGAAGACGGGCACACACTGCCCACGTTTGCGCTGTGTGTGACAATCCCCACTTCGTCCGTGACTCCCCATTTTTTTTTTCGCAATTATTTTATTTAGCAATGGAGTACCAACATGCCCAGGATGCTACCCTTATTATGAAGGTGAACGTGCCGATCCTGCTCTCGGCCGTTTTCCGACAACCCTCGCAATATTGCTTTCGCAAGTAAAAGAAACAGAAGACGCTCACGTTCGGTCGTCGGGGTAGTTTCCTTGCAGAAGAATCGACAACTGGTCTTGTTGGTACGGGCACTTGAACATCTTGAGTAGCGCACACTCGACACGGACGCAGCAAGGAAATAGACGAACCACAGCGCTACACAGGTTCCTTGCACAGGCTATACGCGTGCAGCTTGACGCAGACAGTCGTTGAGTAGAATTAAACAAAAAGTTTTGGGCCAAGAACGAAGCCAAGCGGCCTATGCAACAGCGCACCCCGGCAAAGAGACAGTTCGAGAAACGACGGCTGTGCAGCGCAGGCACGACAGCGTCGTGATACAAGGACTGACAAGTCTGCGTTCGCCGGATGACGAAGCGCGTTGTGAGCGGCGGCCCAGGGGCGCCGTCACTCAAACGCATGCAGTCACCCTGCTTGCTCTCTGTGCCGTGGTCTGGGCTGATAACAAGACGCTTTCGGTAGCCCGTCGCTGGGGCCCCGCCATAGTTTATCAAGTTTACCTCGAGAGGAAACTGGAGTTGCAATTCAGGCAGGGTGTGACGAATTGTTGGCTAGTAAGAGGTGCTATACAGGGGCGGTATTCTCGTAACTGTCCCCTTTGAAAACGTCCCTTTTGCGTCCCTTTCATCGTGACGTACTTCCGGTTAAGCAGTGGGCCTTTGATTCGAATACCGTAACTGTTCTTGCAAACGCATTTTAAAGAAGTGAAACCGTATCAGAGTATATTTTATGTGTTTATTGTTCCGCGAGCGAACCGAGAATAAGGCTACGAAAAATCGTCTGCTCCGAGTAGCCACGGCTCATAGCTCCGCCGTGCTTGTAAGGCGTCACATCCGGGTGTTCGCTTTTAGCCAATCAGGGCTCGCTCAAAAGGGACACTTTTGAAAGGGACACTAGAGGGACAAAACACGGGAATACCGCCCCAGAACTATAGATCCGCTTTCGGTCTGCTCCCGCGCTGCGTAAGCTGTTTTATTGATATCGCCCTGTCTGCAGAAGCAGTCCGCAGCAGTACAGCACTATATCGCAATGCGGAGACCGAAGCGTGAAAATATTTTTTTCTTTTCGTACAAAAAATTATGATAGACTACATAATTGTTTTCATGCTATCATTAAAAGCAAGACCAAACTCCCCTATGTGTATTCATCATTTTTAGGTACATTCGTGATGGCTTCTGTATTTCGCTGCCCATGGCAAACTCTATGCATGCGCTTTCTTTTTATTTCGGCAGGAGTCATTCGCTTACAACCTCAAGCGGCTAGGAGGAGGATTTTTGTGAGTGGAGCAAGATTAGTTAGCGATTAAGCATTCGGCCCCACATTAACAGCCAAAACATGCGTAGCCGTCCATGCCAATGCTGAACCCGCACAAATATTACCGCGGAACTTGGTCACAAAACTTCGTCGATGGTCACTGAACTTTTTGCCCTGAGTGCTGCGTTGCATGCAACACATTTTAACTCCTCCAATTCAGGCATGGACAGTCTTCACGGGAGCAGCGCTTCAGCATCTTATGGTGCTGCCAGGAGAGCAGCTTGCTCAAGAAATTAATGACCTGCACACGCGGGCATTCAGCAAACACCACGTTGCTAATTGTTCTGCAGTGGCGTCCACCTCACTGCGGTGTGGGTGGCAATGACGAAGCCGACAGAGCTGCTGAATCTGCGCATTTCAGCTCAATTATTACTTCAGTGCCTTTCCCAAGATGCGACGGAACGGCTCTGGTTTCCTCTGCGGTGAAGATCTCTCAGCGTTTGCTGTGGACTGATCCCAATAATCCCTACGTGCCGTTGCACACAAGACCCGGAGTACCCATTTCGGATGCCAAGCGGTCGGTGCAAGCGAGATGAAGCGGTCCTGCATGGGATCAGGCTCAGTGTGGCTTGCACTAAACATTTCATTTTTAAACATTCGCCAGGTTTCTTCACATCTATGCCCGACCTGTGTGGTTCGCGGGGACCTGAAGCACATTCTCTGCGCATGAGCTCGCTACGAACTTGAGCGTACCACCAATAACCTTTATCTGGGCCTGCCCATGGCTGCAGACCTCACCGAAGCATCATCTTGGGCCGTGGCTTACAAGAGGAATGGCATGTCGCACAACAAAGGCGCTCTTATAACGTTCCTCCGGAACACTGCAGACTTGACAGTGAGCTCTGAACTCTCGGACAAAGGACAATTCCTTCGCCTGAGTGTGCGCGCCTTTCGTGTGCGTCTCTGTGTTTGAACAGTCATGTGTACGTGAGTTCTTTTCATATATTCGCCTGTTCATTAAAGATCTCTCTCTCTCTCTCTCTCTCTCTCTCTCTCTCTCTCTCTCTCTCTCTCTCTCTCTCTCTCTTGATGGAGGCAAAAAGTAAAAACGCCCGTGTGTACGAGATTTCGGTGCACGTTAAAGCTACCCAGGTGGTCAAAAATAATCCGGAGCACTCCGCTACGGCACGCCTCATCGCCTGCGTTGCGTCGGTGCGTTAAACCCTACAATCAAATTATCTCTCTCTCTCTCTCTCTCTCTCTCTCTCTCTCTCTCTCTCTCTCTCTCTTCTCTCTCTCTCTCTCTCTCTCTCTCTCTCTCTCTCTCTCTCTCTCTCTCTCAACTACACACAATCCATAATTCCTTCGGCGTCACACTTTCGTAGGCTAGAGCAGACACTACAGAAAGATTCCCCTCCAGTTAAGATATAGAAACTGTACGCTACTAATATGTCATATTGTAAACATGGCGGGGCATTTTGAAATCTCCAAATAATGCGGAGGCCTTGTAACCTTGCGGGTAACCTGAGTGCAGCTGTTGCACGACATTTTCGCCTGAATTTTACCTTCTGGCGAAAGCTTCAAGCAGTGGCGTTGCGTAGTACTTCTAACTATTGTGAAAACCGTGGTCATGATGGCGGTCACGTTAGTGTACAGAGGCCACAAAGTGCGCTGCCACGAATCACGACGGCGTTCGCCGTGATGAACACTGACTCAAAACAGTGCCGTGCTCGTGATTATCCTGTGCCATTTGTAGCTGGAGCGGGCCATTCACGCCGCTAATTCTTCGATGGAACAAGAAATAAAAATTATCTATTTCTCCCTCCCTCCCTTGACGAACCCCATGTGATTTTGGACGATGCATGATGCCTGCCCAAACTTTGTCCGAGCATTTTCGAATGATTATCGACGGCGTGCTATGTTTCGGCCCTCTGCAGGTTTCCTACGGCATGGGACTGCTGCTCATGGACAGTGCTCTGATGCGGTTCGGCATCTTCTTGCTGGGCTGCTCTCCCGGTGGAAATTCAAGTAACCTGTGGACGCTGATATTCAACGGTGACGTCACCCTCAGCGTCACAATGACTTTCATCAGCACCATCGCTAGTATAGGTAAGATTATGCCTGTTCGCGGCGTCTGATTCGGAGACTTCGTTTCACGTACTCGATCTCGTTCCTTTTGTGGCGAGAATTTTGTCTCCGCGAGACGTGGAGGGATAATTTGGTGCTAAAAGAAACCTATATATTCGCACATTCACGCGTAGTGTAAATCAATGCGTCGCAGCCATTCGACGTACTCCATAATGGTTCAGCACCATGACTGCGCAGTGAGAGCTTAAGCTTACTACTTTGACCACGTACCGCTTTATTGGTGCGTTCTAGAAAGTGACAGGTGGCTCCTCTCGATTGACACGCTTTCCTTTGACCCGATTGGATAACCACCTCCCTTCAGACGGAAAAGATTTTAAACACACCCCTTGTGGCTCCTGAACGGCTCCTTTTGGATACCCCAATCATGGTCGTAGTAGAGTGCCCTCGTCACAACTTCACCTGTGCATATCGTGCTAAGTGAACGCTCACAGTGCAGTGCAGACTTTATACGAACAATCTTCCCCTCCCCCTTTTCCCCGTGCCCCACACCAGGGCCTATTGGCCTCCTCCTGTAATAAAGTCATCCATTCCATTCCATTAATATTTATTTATTTATTTATTTATTTATTTATTTATTTATTTATTTATTTATTTATTTATTTATTTATTTATTTATTTATTTATTTATTTATTTATTTATTTATTTATTTATTTATTTATTTATTTATTTATTTATTTATTTATTTATTTATTTATTTATTTATTTATTTATTTATTTATTTATTTATTTATTTATTTATTTATTTATTTATTTATTACGTACTACAGGACCCGCTATTTATGAGATACTGCTTGCCCCACTATTTATTTATGACATTCATTCATTCACACTCATCATAAGCCTGTTTGTGTCCACTGCAGGACTAAAGCCTCTCTCAAAGATTTCCAGCCACACCTCTCGAGTGCTAGCTGAGTCTGTTTTTCCCCCAAATTTACGTAGCTCATTTCGCCAACGAATTCTTCGCCATTCTCGCCCATTGCGTTTGCGGTCCATTGGCAGCCAGTCTGTCAAACGTACGGCCGCATGTTGTCCCTCGTTCGCGTTACGTGACCAGCCCATGCCCACTTCCTTCGCTTAATTGGAACTAGAATGCCCTCCGCCTTGCTCTGTTCTCTAATCATTCTTCATTACGGTTCCCGTAACAGCTTTTGCTTACAGTGTTCCCCCCCTCTCCTTGTTGCAGGCATGATGCCTCTGTGGGTGTTCCTCCTGGGCCGCCACATGTCGCCCGAGACGGGCGCGTTGAGCATCCCATTCGGCAACATCGTCAGCAGCCTGGTGGGACTCGCGGTGCCCCTGGCTGTCGGCATGCTCATAAAGCGCTTCAAGCCCAAGTGGGCGCTCAAGCTGGCCAAATACATCAAGCCCATCACGCTCATCGTGCTCGTCACCATCCTCGTACTGAGCGTCACGGTCAACAGGTGAATTACTGCACGACTTGGGTCCCCTTTCTTCGTTTGCCATCCGCCGGAAACGAGACAGCAGATCAAATGGCCACTGCTGCTGCACTTACAACTACAGCTGACATAACAATACCTTACCTTACACCTTAATTCACGCATCAGACAACACCTTCGCAAAGCATGGCAAGCACACTGGAATGAACAGACAGACAACAAACTACACGTTATAAAACCACTCTTGGGAGAATACACCACTGACACACACAAGACACAATGAAGCTACCCTGGCTCGCTTACGTAAGGCCACACGCATGCGACACACTCCTGCCTGCTCACGGGATCTCCAAGATCCCTGTGTAGCAGGTGTAGATACGGCCTATCCGTGATCCATGTGCTACTTCAATGCAAAGCACTTCACACAACACGACATAAACACTTCGCCGAACTCTACAGACGACATATCCCACTACACCCAGCATTAATTTTAGAGGATGATCCCATGATTCCTCTGCAACGCACCTTTAAGTTTCTTAGTGACATCAAATTTTTACACCTCATTTCCTATCACGCGTAGTTCTTTAAATCTTATTTCATGCCACGCACCATCACAACCTGGCCTTTTACACCAGCCATTCTCATTGTCTTTTACTGATTTTACTTGTGTTTTTCTTGAACGATTTTAGTTTACGTTTACATCCTTCATACCAACCACTCTTTTGGCGCTTTTTGCCCTAGTTGGCCTTGCGCCATAATTATCCAACCATCATCATCATCATCTTTTGCCATCACTCTGCCCATGAGCCGACCATGAGCCATTTGGTGAATGCTAGTGATAAGCCCGGATTATTGCATGCCGTAGCTTAACGTCTCTTGCTCGCCGCACAATTGCCAACCTGGACCTCGTAGCAGTATTGCAAGTTCCACAGTAACAAAAGGTTAAAGTAGATGGCACGAGCAGCAGAACGAAGGAAAATTGAACGCAGTGGCTGCGTTCCAATTCGCGGAAAGCTTGGTAGACAGCTTACGAAGCAGTCTAACTAGACGTCTAAAGGAATAAAATTGTAACGGCGCCGCGGACCCAAATGCAACAACAATGCAGACCCCAGCCTCCTAGCAGACATGTTGAGAAACGCAAGCCTCAAGTTTCGTAAATAATATTGCCGTTATTGTTACAAACATTACGTAATTTAAAAAAATTGAAAAAGTCATCTTCACCACTAGTAAATTATACTAAATATTAATACGCAAAAAAGGTGGCGCTGGCGGCACTTATCAGTTTACACAGGAAGGTAGCCTGCGTCGTTGCTGACTTCTCCTCAAAGCAGTCTTCGTTGACTGCTTCGTTCGATTTGGAACAGTGCTTAACATGGCAGACTGCCCGCGAAGACAAGGGAAATTCGAACGCACCCAGTGTCTAGGGTGCCGTCCGACGATATTCGTTACTGAAGAACAGGCTAGCACAGGCTAGCTTTGGCCGGTGCATGGCTAGCACCGGCCAAAGTTATGTCGCCGTCTTGGCTTCTTGATCCCATGCATATAGTTTCATACTAATAAATACTAGAGGGAAATCTGGCGCTGCCGTGCTGCTCTGTACTGGGCTGTTTCAACCGGCGGGAAGGTGGAAAACGCCTGCATCGCTTCCCACTGGGAAAGAACGACAGTGGCCTAGCGTAACCTACACCCACTTAAAAAGAGTAGCTCAATTAGTGACTTTAGCGTAACCTAGAGCCACAAAATAAGCTACGCTAGCGTAACCGAACCTTACCCCATCGCACCGGCGCGCCGTTTCTAAAGCGAAAAGTAAACACAGTTGTCACGGTTGCCAAGCGGCACCCGGACCAATTCCGCCCGTCAATGTCAGCTGCAATAGGGCGCATAAAGCTGGCCACCCTGGCGTCGGGCACCAAAATGGCTGCCGCCATGCATCACTGTCGTTATAGTGTATATATGTTCAAGGCACTATACGTTTCTAAGCACTATACTGTCGTTACTCTTTAGCGTAGCTTATTTAGTGGCTCTAGCCGGGGCGGCAGAACACTCATCTTTCGGCTACATTTGCAGCGATGTCAGCAGATACGCGGCAATTTTTTCCCGAAAGATGCGTCGCTGCGCAGCTAGCTGCCACTGCTCCGTGTGAGCCCGTCCTTTGTCCTTGCAGGTACATCTTCCTGCTGATGACGTGGCAAGCTCTGCTTTGCGGGGCGCTCGTTTCCTGGAGCGCCTACATCTTCGGCGCCCTGGCCGCGTTCGTGGGCCGCCTCAAGCGGGAGCAGATCATCGCCGTGGCCATCGAGATCGCCTTCCAGAACAGTGGCATCGCCGTGGTCATCCTATACACGTCGCTTCCGCTACCGGACGCCGACCTGGTCATCGTGCCCGTCGTCTGCCAGACCATCCTGCAGGGGGTGCCGCTGTACGTGATCTACATTGCGCGCAGGATCCTCAAGTGCTTCTCCAAGGAGGCGCAGCTCGACGAAAAGCCGGTTCCTGTGCCCGGCTCGGAGCGGGAAGCCGAAAATGGCTTGTTCCAATCCAAGCCAGCGCTGCCGACAAAGAACACTGTGGAACTTGACGATGTGGTCGCCGACTCTGGCGATGATGTGAAAACTAGGCTGTGATACACGAGGTTGGCCCTCGAACACGCTGTCCGCACGGACCGGGCGCATCATGTTGGTGCGGTGGAACTGTGGGCGAAACTTCCAGGGTATTTTTAACCTGCCGTCAATTATGTAGCGTATTGTTGTAGCCCCGTGTTTGCTATGAGCTAGGACAGGCCCGAAGCGGCAAGGCACCCGCAACTTTTATGGCCCCCTTTGTGTTTGTACCCGTGGTACCGTAGAGGAAGCAGTATTTTTAGCATTTTTGAAAAAGGCAACACTGGAGCCCTGGCTGCTGAGCTTGCAAATCAGAAGGTTCTACTTAAAAGTCCAAGGATAAAACAGCTCGCGGATATCTTGTTCACCATTTCTGCACTTCGCAATTCTACGCCAAAAACTTAGGCATAAATTTCAAGGCCAAATTTCGACGCGTGCCACCGGACACACGTCATGTCCCAGTGTCTAGTCAAGTTACGTCGGAACTGTTCTAGCTCGAAAAAAAGATTTAACGTTGTTCTTTCCTGATATCTTGAATTCTACGTGCACTTAAAGCACAGTGGACATCGCATCGACGGATGTTGAGCATAATGTTGTGAGATTCTTTCGTGCTTGCAAATATTTTCGCGTTCGTTATCATGTTCGGTGAAAATCCTCAGGCTGCCTTTGAATGTCGCCTAAAGCCCGCCACCCCCGCCCCCCCCCCCCCCCTTCCCCCGCTCGTATATTTTTTTTGTCGCGTGCTTGTTGTGTTCATGTGTGCATTGCGTGCCCATTACAAACCATATAGCTTTTTTATATTCGTCAAAGTTAACGCTATGCTTTTAATGGTGAGCAGTTTTAGAGGCTATTTTTATGCTCAGTTCGAGCGTCCTGCCTTCTACACAGGTCGTTCTGAAGTGTTTTCTTGCGAATGGTTCTTTCACGTTGATTTACGGTTTTAATCTGTTTCAGAAGACACGGACGCTTAAAATTTTATGTTTTTATTTGTAGCTATTATAGACGGGCGTTTTGGAAACTAAGATTATTACTTTTAATATTGTTGTTGAAGCGGGTAACTTGCCTACGTTACGTACAAGACGCAGAACTAAGACTGAGCAGTACAGGACGCGAGTTGTGACAGTTTCGTCGATAACTGTGCACCTGACAGAGTTTATTTTTTGTGCCTGCACCGCATTCAAACCTCTGAGCCCTCGGCCTATGCGCATGTGGCCTTGCGCTCATTGGTTACCATAGCGGTGAAACGAAACTTTTTTTACTTGTGCAATAAAAAGATTGCGTTTCGCGAAAAAAAATGGTCTCAAAGTTTTATTTTCAACTAATTATAGCTTCACACGCACAATATTGCTCAGTTATTCAACATCCGTGTAAAATTTAAATCAACCGCGAATGCCATTTTTCAGCGAAATTCGCGTGTACGGGCCACACTGGAGAATTCTAGGTTGAAAAGTCAGGTATGAGAAAAGTGAAACCAAACGGGCATTGCGTGTCATTGACGGGCAAGTCATCGGCCAAGACGGTGACGCAGTCTTCACTGACGCGGGCTACCACGCACCACTGAAATCTCCAGCTCCCGCACATCCAATTGAGGGCCTCTGCAGTGTGAACAGCCGTAGTACAAAATTGGGAAGATGTCCCTTCTGCTGTTTTCCTTCCTGCGCATAAATGCGGTTTGAGTAAAAGCGTGCATCCAGCTTCTGTTCCGACAGCTCAACATGTCGCGATACAAACTGCACGGTCAGTCCCACCAGGTCGAAAGGCGGAAAAAATTTCATCTTCACCATCTTCCCTGAGTACTATGCGAAGCAGCCATGGGGTCGACTCAAGTTCCCAATAGTTTTCAGTTCGATCGCGGCGTTGCGGGAAGAGAATGAGGGGAGCGGAGCGCCCGCGCGCGCGTCATTTATACCGCGGAGCTACAGTGGCGCCCCCAGCGGAGTATGCAGCGGCTACCGTCGCGCCTCCAACCCTAAGCTGCTTCGCATTATCGCGCGCGGAGCCACAGGTGTTGCCATTCGTTGCACAATCCCGGAGAGGAAAGTAGCTTCGGAGAGGAGAGGAGGAATGCCGGAGAGGAGAGGAGCGTCGGAAAGGAGAGGAGGAAAGAGAGAGACGCACAGAGTAAAATATGCTTTGAGATGAGGTTGGGAGCAATGGATCAACGAAGGTGGACAGTGAAGGTTTTTAGGTACCTTTACTTGAAAAGCGTGGACACGCAGTGATTAAGAAAGGCTAGAAGGCTAACGGTGAAATACGGAAAGAACAGTGGAGAATCCAAAACAGCCAAGGTAACCAAAAACCAGGCAAGGCAGATTGAAACGAATAAATGGAGGGAAAAAATGGAAGCTAAAACGTCGTTAGA
This sequence comes from Haemaphysalis longicornis, assembly GCF_048455015.1. NCBI lineage: Eukaryota > Metazoa > Arthropoda > Arachnida > Ixodida > Ixodidae > Haemaphysalis > Haemaphysalis longicornis. The sequence goes on along the minus strand of NW_027526225.1, from coordinate 82,168,068 downwards.
GATGTACAGGGCTGGAAATTAAACATCAGAAAGGAAAATTTCTACGATAATTCCCAGGGCAGTGCTTTGCTTTTTGAGGCTAGAGCAGGTTGCGTGCGAACTAAGAGTTTTGTGGGGACGTATTCAGAAAATGATGGGGTATGCGTGGTCTGCGGAAAAGAAACAAACTATGCGGCACATAGTGTTAGAATGTGAGGATATCCATCTAAATTTACATTAAGGGAATATTCGGCTTCCAGAAGCCCTAGGATTTAAGGGTATCCCATAGGAATTTTACTTCAAGGCTGTCGAGGGGAGGAAAAGAAGATTAGAATGCTGGTGGACGAAAAGCAGAGCGGGGAATATTGCCTAGGACAGTTACCACCTGTAACAGGAAAAAAAAAGTATTTTGTGCCTAATAAGATTTTTGTGCCTGCCCTAATCAGCGCTAGTATTAAAGCAAGTGTAAAACATGGGTATATTAGTAATTTTTGGTAAGATGACATGCCATCACCCCCTACAAAGGGGAACCAATAGTAATCATCATTATCGGAAAGGAGATGAGACAAGGAGAGGAGAGGAGGGGGGAGGAGGATGCGCATGCGCAGTGGGGGTGTGGACGCCGCACAACGGCGGACGCACAACGGTGGAGGGAATAGGCGCGACCATAAGCTGCTCCGCATCTAAAATCGAGTAAACCAAGTGCGAACACCATCTGCCACACTCCTGGTACTACACTTTAACCTAGTGTAGCGAGTTGAAGTGAAAAGCTTCGAAAAACATGGCAAACCCTGGAGTGAACAGACAGATAACAAGTTCCACGTAATAAAACCACACTCAGAACCATACACCACTGACACACGCAACAGATACCCAGAAGTTGTCCTTGCTAGGCTACGGATAGGGCACACACATGTACCCACTCGTATCTACTCACGGCGTCTTCAAGACCTCTGTGTAGCAGGTGTGGAGAGGCCCTATCCGTAGTTCATACTCATTCAATGCAAAGCACTTCACACAACTTTACAGACCACAGATCCCATTGAAGCCAACGTATTTCCTGTCTGACGATCCCATGTTCACTGTCAAGCATCTTCTTAAATATTTAGTAGAGGTGAAATTTTTAGTATCAAAACAGAAAACTGGGCGAGTTGGTTTAAATTCGCCCAGAGAAAACTCTTACCTTGCAAAAGTGTTTACCTCAGTCCTTCGTGGCGCCCAGTTTGTGTTTACCTCAGTCCTTCGTCCGTGTCTTGTTACGCCTAGTGAAGATACAATTTTTTGACCTAATCTCATGTCACGCATAATCACAACCTGGCCTTGAACATCACCCACCCTCATTGTCTTTTACTGATTTTACTTTCATTCTTGTTGAGCGGTTCTTGTGTTTACATCACCCGTCATACATAACCACTGTTTTGGCGCTCTTTGCCCAGTTGGCCTTGTGACATAAACCTCCAACCATCAATCAATCAAATCCTCTCAGAGAGCATTCCTCTCAGACGCCGGAGCATACGACTGCTTCGCCACCACGGCCTTGACGTGTACCTCCTACCCTGCCCTAACTCAAAGCTGCGCGTACAAGTCACTCAGTGCACTCCGAATCCTGCTTGTAGAACTTGCTGCCATTAGGAATGGCCTGCAGGCGCTTGCATCCACTTTGACTACTGGGGACAAGCTGGAAGTTTAGGCTGACTCAACGGCAGTGATTCGGGATTTGCGTCGCGTTGCACGTTGTACAAGCCTGGCCGCACAGATTCACAAGATTATGGAAACTTATCTATGCGCTGTTCGCGTTTCGTGAATTCACCGGGACATGCTTCCTGTCCCACAGCGGCGGATCGCGCCTGTCACAGGGACCTCCCACGGCCACTAACAATTCTTCCAGTATCTACCATAGAAGAACTGCCTGTGGGAAAAGAAACCCTCCGTCACGCCACGCGTGTTTACTTCAACCGTATGGAACTGACCTCCCCAGTGGGCTCGTTCGTTAGGAGGAGGGCGCGGGAAGCATTTGCCCCGTAAATGCCTCCCTTCGCTTTCCCGCTCACCCCTCATGCTGTTCCTCTCCCGTCGGGCTCCTCTGGAACGCCACTGCAAGGGACGTCAACAAGCCCCCGACAAAGACTCAACCTAGTCCACATGACGCCGCCTAGGAAGGCACGACAGGCAACGTAGAGATTCCCTGAACAGACGGGACCCATACCGGCAAAAGATATATAGTAATAAAGCTTCCATTCATTCATTCCCAAGGTAAACACGCTAGAGGTTTGCTCAAGTGAATTTAAATTTTCCGCGTTCCCCTGCTCCAGGCCGGGTGCCTCGATGCCAGCGCTGCCGTACGGCGGAGACGCGCGTGAATTGAGGCGCCCTACTACGTTTGTGGAACCACGTTGCCCTACTCCACGTGCGTTTCAAGCGCAATGTCCAACCATTCTAGTGGAACCTTTCGTAACTTTTTCCAGTTTATATCGTAAGATGCCGCTACAAGCTATAGTAGCGCGGGCGACAGCAGACGACGGAGTGAATTTTTTACGCAGTGGATGCAGCATTTCATTTGCTATCGCAAAAATGAAGCAACCATAAATTTGTTTTTATTCAGATATCCTTTCCAGTGTTATAAAGGAACACTGCAAATATCACTTATGTATTGATTTTCCGCCTCATATTTGCGTAATGTTCTGTTTTTTGTCCAAAAATGTTGACAAGTATGAACATTGTGACCGGACTTGGACGTTTAGATTTGGCTGTGGGTATATAAACCTATTTTGCAGCTTCAGTTTCACTCGGGCCGGGTGGCTGAATCGAGTTACAGACATGCAGACAGACCAAAATTTTCACTTCCAAGCAGCGCAACAAAGAACCGTCTTTGAAAGAGGTTCGGGGGAAAATGCAGAAATGGCGCTGTTCATTCCGCGAGCTCAGTTTGAGCTCTGTAGGCTAGTGCTTGCGCAGAGGAAACGTGCAACTGGCGCTAGTCCCAATTCGTTACAAGCAGCGAGTTTATTTCATGACGTCAACTTCGCTGGGATGCCCTTCTCAAATTACGCAGAATTGCAATTTACGAAAGCAGTTCACTATTTCTCACTATTTTGGTCCCGAATACAACGGACATTGCGTAAACATATTCAGCTCTCGGTGCCCACTTCGCATACCGAGTGCGAAAGGTCAGCGATTTTAACACGAAAGTGTTTTATGCCGAGATATACCATCATTTCACTGACGTCATATCCGTCACGTAAAATGACGCCAGGACAACAAACACAGGAGGAACGCCATAAAAAGTTTTGTGGACGCGGATGGTGCGGCCGTCTAGGAGAGTTGAAGCGAAGTACTGCATCATGACGCTAACGAGCGCCGACAGTCGGCGTAAGCGGCTTCGTAGCGACGCCGACCGGCGAACGAAGCGAACGTGACTGATTTGGTGCGAAGCATAGAGTTTCATACTAATGGTGCGAAGAGAAACGCCAGCGGGAAGCGGAACGCGTTCGCGCGTTCAAGGTTCAAGCTACGAACTTTACCTCTCGTGTTCCCCAAACAGAGCTCGTCGCAACGCAACCGTCTGCCGTACACGCCACGGAGCAGGACCGAAGTGGTCACACCTACGCTGAAGCGACGCGCTAGCTGGACCCGCTAGCTGGACGTCGCTCGCTAAGCACACCCACAAGACAATCATGCTCTTTTCGCTGCACATTTCGTTGCACATTTCACTTTCGTTTTTTGCGGATTCGTACAATAAAGGAACCAACCAGTATTTTTTTTAATATAACGTGGAGACATCCCGAAACCACTCACGCAGGTTGCGCCTCATTCTCGACAACCCATCCTAGCAGCCAAGAAAAGCCGATTTTATTGCCCCCCCCCCCCCCCGACATAGATCTTACAAGCGTTTATACACACACCCCTAACTCCCTTCGAACACCCCCTAATACATCTCCCCCTCAGAAGGATTTGGACATCCCCCCAAAAGATTTCACAACCACTGTCACCCCGCACAGGGATTTATACACACCCCCAACAGGCCCCTAACACCTTCCTTGGAAGATTTCGACACCTCCCCCAACGAAAAAAATTCCCCCGCATTTCCCCGAGGGGGAGAATGTGAAAGTGCGAATGCACGGTTGTCGGCCCGCTTGCGGCGCTTGCGCTCGGCCCCCGCAGCCCACCGCCTCGCCGCCTTCTCTTCCATCTCTTCCATCGGGTTTGTAGTATCACGTGTACACCACGCAGTTATCAAGCCGCTATAACGCCGCTGAGTCGCCAACGCACGCCGCTGACGACGTAGTTTGAATGCGTTAAAGATATAAGGCGCGTCACTGACACTGATATCAGCGTCGCGTCCGTGGCTTGGTCGGTAGAGCGTCGCGCTGCGGCCGCAAAATCCTCGGATCGAAACCTGGCGCCGGATGCTGTTTCTTTTTTAAATATAGAGGAGCACTGCGGACGCCGCCGCCGCCGCCGGCGGTGGATGGTTTGGGGTCGCTTATAAAGTGCATTCGCACTTTAAAAAAAAAACCTAAATGCTGGATAAACCCCTGGGCTTCATTCCAGCAGGAAACTTCAAAAAGCTACTCTAGACGACCGACAGCCACACATCGATTACTGGGATGTTCTATCTGGCTTATGTCAATCGTATATAGGCACGCATCTTCCAGTGTCCCGTCCGTGTAGTCGAATACCAGAGAAGCCACGCCGAAAAAAAAAATACAATCGGAAGCAGCAAGAATTTTGCTCGCACCAGTTTCAAAGACTTCGCTCTTGAAAGTGGCAAGCCGAAGCATGTTTGAGTACAGTGACCGCCAACGGCAGCAGGAGAGCCTGCACCATGCAGCGTTTTTCCTCCGCTTCACGGAAAAGGAGGATGGGCAATTCGAGTGCAGAAGTACCGCGAGGACTGGTTTCACGCGCAGTGGCAGCCCTGAAGTCGCCCATCCTGGGAGCTCCGGGCTAGGGGTTCATCGCATGCAAATAAAGCTACTTGATTCACTAAATGCATTACTTTGTTGCTTGCGGGACGCAGTCAGCTGAGAGAGGTTCAGAAGACGTTTCTGCGTTCAAGTTTTATCTCAACGATACACAATAATATTCAACAAACAGTAGGCGGTTCAGTACTTCTATTGCGACGATCGGTTTGTAGAATCACCCGCGGCACTAAAGCAAGGATTTCACGCAGCAGCGTGGCAATGCGCGAGCAACGGAAGACGAGAATAAGAGGGAGGAAATTAGCACGACACATTATAAAAAAATGTCATAGAAAAAGCTCCGACTCCTGCGCACTGTTTTCGCAGAAAAAGTTTCGACTCAGACGCACTGTTGTCTGCGCGCCGTCATGGGATCGCTGGCCGCACACTTGAAGGCTCGGGCGAACTCGTGGGAGAGCTTGAGCGGCATATTGCAGCGGGCGGGACGCGACACGACAGCTTCAGCCGAACCCCTGGCGTTGTCGCGACGGGCGGTCGCGACTCCGCAGTGGCGGAGGCAGAATCCGACGAAGAACTCCTGCTCGTCCGAGTGCACGTGCGGGAGGAAACGCCGAGGTCCTGCGCTCGTACCCTGCTCCTTCCACGCCTCCCAAGCCCTGCGTGCGCGAAGCTTGGTTAAGTGCAGCCCGCGGTGTCAGCGGACTTTATAATAATACATTTCTTTTTCGCAGGGATTGGTGTGGTTGTAGGTGCATGCAAACCTACATTAAAATCCCATAACGCAAAGGCTAAAGAAACTTTTTAAGTGCGAATGCACTTCTTAAACGAGCCTGAATCGTCCGCCGCCGTCGTCCGCATAGCAACAGCTGCGGGTGCGCGCCCTCCTCGTCTTCCTCCTCGTCTTCCCTAGCAACGGGGGGAGATGGGCGCGCGCTACTCTCCTCCTCCTCTCTCCGCTCAGTGACTGCGGGTGTTGGGCGCCTCCTCTCCACTTCGGGCGGGAGAGCTCTCGCTCGCGTAGCGGGCGCTCCGCATTCCGACGCGTGAGGGCGCTCGTGTAACCCTCGCCGTAACGGCGGGCGCTACTCTCCTCCTCCTCTCTCCGCTCAGTGACTGCGGGTGTTGGGCGCCTCCTCTCCACTCCAAGATCACGATATCCACCGTAATCGCGCAATCAACAACCGTGCATTCGCACTTACACACTCTCCACCTCGGGGAAGTGCGAGGAAATTTTTTTTCTCATAAGTTTTCAAAATTTTTGCTTTCCGAATTATAGTACGGCATATATCTCTCACAGTACCTGGAAGTTATCATCACATACATTATGATTCACGAATATATGGTACATGACAATACGGTGCCGGGAAAATATGGTCCGGAACTTAATGGTTGCAAATCAATTGTGCGCAAGGTGAAGAAAATTCCCTCGTCGGGTGACGCTCT